>NC_045427.1:515861899-516171016 GCF_902635505.1 Sarcophilus harrisii | reverse complement strand
AAATGCCAGAGTATGCCTGTGAATGATTTCAGATTGAACTTTTAAAAAAATGTCAATTTAATAAGGAGAGTTTTTATATACAAAATATAATAAGTTGTATGTGAAACCTTAAATACATTTGCTATTTTTAAAAGGTAGAGGATTCAACACGAAACTTTCAAAGCTATATTGTTTCCTAAAGAATTTCCTCCTATTTCTTCTGTGTATTTTTAAAAATGCTTCAATAATACCTTTTTTATTTCTTTTTTCTTATATTTTGGCAACACTTTTGCTGGCTATCTCTCTACTCTCCCAATAAAAAGGGAAAAAAACTCACTATTTTTTACTTAGAACAAATTACATTTTTTCCAACTTCAAAAATGTTAATCTCATTGAGTTCTATCACCTTCCTGTCAAGAAGCAGGTATATTGCTCTGTCACTGGTCCTCTGAAGACGCATGGTTTGTCATTTTTAAATCTTTTCAAATCTTTTTTCTTTAAAAGAGGAAAGGGAATAAGCATTTATAAAGTGCTTATCATATACCAGTTATTGAGTTAAGTGCTTTACAAATGTTATTTTATAATAATCCTTGGAAAGTCATTGTTATTATTTCCATTTTCAATCAAAGAAAAGAAAGGCCTGGAGAACTCAGCTCTTCTTGATTCTAAGCACAGCTTACCTTATATCATTTATGTAGGATCGTGATTTAAATCTAATTTCTGAATGGCTGCTTTTCAGCTTTTCTAGCAGTTTTTGTCAGATAATGATATGGAACGATAATGCTATGTTCATAGGCTTCTGTGACTTGTATATTTAATTTGATATTGTTTCTTTTTTCTCCCTCTTTGTGTCACATAATGATTCAAGTTGATGGTATCTGTTCCTGTGGGACATAGTAGTACTGTCCCAGGAAAAATAATTAGATTTGTTCCCTTTGGCCCCAGAAGACAGAACCAGGAACAAGAGGTAGAAGATGTAAAGGGGCATATTGAGTTTTGATGTCTAGAAAAACTTCCTTGCAATTAGAATAATCCAAGAGTGGAATGGTTTGCCTCAGAAAATATTGTAGGCATCTTTCCTTGAAAGCATTCTATCCTATTCTAGGGCAAACTCTCCTAGCCACTCAAATGATTCCTCCATTCCTTGGTCCCAAGGTATAAAACCTTCTTACTACAGTGAAAACTCAGGCCATAATCAGACCCATATCAATAAAGCTTCTTGGGGGATAGTCTAAAATCCATTATACTTCAGGTAAATTAAAAAAAAAAAAAAATCAAGCATCCATAGAATTTAGGAGTGGCAGCCTGGGAACCTGTGGCCAGGATTGGAAAGATTATAACAGTTTTGTTATTGCTTCCATATTGCAGGGGCCAGAGGTGTGGTCCCACAGTGTAGAAATCCTATGCAAAATTTTTTGGCTTTCCCTTTATATCAGAGAAGAAGTCTGAATTTTTTCTTACAGAGTCTTTACACTTCCTTATTGTAAAATTTGAATTAAGCATTTGGTCATAGGTTATATATAGGTCAACGTTAAGTAAAAATACCATATGAAGAGAACTTTTTCTGTGTTGTCTGCTGGCTTTCAGGTATCATTTGCAGTTTCCACTAAACTCCTTGAAAATACCCATTTAATTTCTTATGTCAAACTGCAATATATCAAAACTGTGATAGAAAATGTCACAATATGAAAGGGATAACTAAAATGTGAATGGAGGAGTGCCAATTGAATTAACACCCCATGTATCATCATGATCTTCATTTCTTAGATCTACATGTAAGTGAACTGGCAGCTGAGGTTTGGAGGGGGGGAGGGCAGTATAGTGATCTAGACCCACTCACCTCACTTTGAATTCTGATTTTTATGTGTATTATTATGTGGCACAAGGCAGGTCAGTTTTTTTTATAAAGAGAGGAGTGGACTATCCTCAGGTGTGGCTGAACTAGATTAAAATGTAATTGGATTCAATAGACTTGGGATGAAAAGAAGCATCCACATCCAGAGAGAGAATAATGGAGACTGAATGTGGATCAAAGCATAGTATTTTCACCTTTGTTGTTTGTTTGCTTGTTTTTTTTTTTTCTTTCTCATGTTCTTTTCTCCCTTTGATCATATTTTCTTGCACAACATCACAAATGTAGAAATATATTTAGAAGAATTGGACATGTTTAATCTATATTGGATTACATTCTGTCTTGGAAAGGAGGGGAAGTAAGGAGAAAAATTTGGAGCACAACATTTTGTAAAGGTGAATGTTGAAAACTATCTTTGCATGTATTTTGAAAAATAAAAAAGCTTTTATAAAAATGTAAATGGGAAACATTTAACAAAATAAACAAGAATACATTATAAAGAAGATGGTGTTAATCTATGGGTTTCTAAGTCAATATGAGGTCTACCAGTATCCTTTTCTATTTCAGTTTAACAACACTGGGCTAGCTAATCTTTAAAATCCTATGATCTCATGCTGATTTAGGTATACCATCTAGACCTCTAGCAATCTAGCGGTGAATTCCTATTTTCTCCATGTATTATTCTTTAAGGATGCAAACAAGCTGATATACTCACAGACAAAAAAGCTTAGACAGCTTAGTCTGAGGCCATTTAAATAAAAGCAATAGCTATACATCTCTAGGTGAAATTACTTCTATATGTGTTAGACGATCCAACTCATTCAATTGCATGTTTTAGTTTCTTTAACTTCCTTGGTCGTTTTTGTCTCTCTTTCATATGATCCTTCACTTCTGTTTTTGTCCCTGATAGCCGGTGCCTAATTTGCCTTTTCCACTTCTCTTTTTTTGGCATGGTGATTCTTCTCAGGTTGTTGTCTGCTATATTCCTGATATTTTTATGATCATGCAACATTCAACTTTTCAGGCTGCTAGTGTCCCCCTAAATAACTTTTGCATGACTGGGAAGACAGAACAGAATCATTAAGGCTAGTTTTTTGTTTCTTTCCTTCTTCTCATCACCAGAAATATACTGATGAGATTCAAGACCAGAACCTTTCATTTTCCCTGGGATATAAAGAGAAAATGTGATTTCCTAGGATCCAAACCCAGTAGTGATGACTTGAAGAAGGTACACAATCTCACAAAAAGAGTCATGTGGAATGAGAGATCAAGACCACTTGAGTAGATAAGTTTCTCTGATATATATCCAGCAGCAATATCACAATATCTTTTAATTGCAATATGATCCCACCACCCCAAGGAATGCACTTCATTCACCATTACTAAAGCACTTCTGCTTCTAGATCTTACAGACTATGCTGACTAGCTGGCTCCAGTAGTACCAGGAAAAGAAAATACCAGCCAGTGGGGACACATCCCATTTGTCATACCTCAGCTGCCACTCTTGTTCTTTTATTTGTATCTTCTTGGTCCCAAAATCATCAATAGTCAATTTTCTATTTTGGACATGGCTTCTATCAGGTACATGAGATTCTGTTACCTTCCTTTCTATTGTCTACATATCTGCTGTCAGTCCTAGATTGATGACATGTTGCAATGAGAAATTGCCCTCTCCCTAAGCAGCAGGCAGCCCTTCATCTGGGCAGACTGATGGGAGGGAGAGTAGGGAATCCCTTGGTAGCCATGGGGACTGCTTGAGCTAGAAAGGGATTCCTTCTCCTTCTCTTCCCACACTCAATATTGTCATAACTTAGTTCTCAAAGAGCCTTTTGGTTATAGAAATAAAAAGTCTGCTGCTTTATTTTTTATTCCATGAAGAATTTTAGCTTTGTAATTTTAAAACTATTTTCATCTTAAACTGTAACCTTTCGTGCCAGAGTGAATGCTTCTGTCAAATGACCAAGTTATTTGGTCACATTCTTTTTGATTACTGGTTTTTAGTAAATTCTACCTAGTAGTAACTTAATTTAACGCAGGCAGATATATTCATACAGAACATTTTTTAGGATTTTGTACTTGTGAAAGTATCATTCATACGACTGAGTAAAAAGTAATTTAACTTTTATATCTTTAGTTACATTAAATCTAATTCATTCATTTTACTAATTTAAACAAATGAATAGTATAACAAAATTATGAGGGAAATGCTGACCTACTTCAAAGATCAAAGTATTTTCATATTCTTCAGAAAATTCTATTTACTTATAATATAATTGCAGTGTTCAGTATAAAGATCATAGCCTGATGGGAACTGGAAGATGCTTTGATATGCTAATAGTAAATCAGTCTTTATCTATTCATTGAAATAATTCAATACTTTATAAGCCTAATCTGCCTTATAGTGTGGACAACAGCATAATACAATTTCAATTCTCTTTTTAACCTTAAAAATTTTTTTATTTATATCTTTTTGTTTTATGTCCCCCACATTTCCCAATATCCCTTTGCCTTTCTCCTCCCAGAGAATAATCCTTATAACAAAGAAAAAAAAGAGTAAAATTAACCCTCCTTTAAAAGAGTTGAAGCTCTCTTTTTAGGAAATATTTTCTAAAGTAGAGTAGTCTTCTCTTCAATTAATCTGAATTTATTTGAAGTGATTTCTCCTTCCCTGGATTTTTCATAGCCTCTTATGCCTGTATTATGCAGCTATTTGATTCTGTTTTATATTATCAAGAGACAACATGATTTGGCAGAACCCCCAAATTCAAATCCTATGTTTGTAACTTTAGGCAGATTCCAATCTCTCTGAGTTTTAATTTTTTCATTTGTTAAATGGAGAAGGAGGGCAAAATGATATCCGGGATCTCCTCTGGTTCTAAAATTTTAATTATCTTCATGTATGGTTTTTGTGTTCCCTACCACAGTGTAAGTTCCCGGAAGACTTATAGTAAGTTCCCGGAAGACTTATACTGTTTTATCCATCTTTGTATCTTTAAATACCAGATACAGGGCATTGTACTCAATAAATACTCAATAGATGCTTCCTTAATTAAATGCTTATTGATTGAATTAATGAGAGTTTACAGTGTATTTTCATATTGCTCTCAATTTTTGAAGGTACACAGGCCGCATAAATTATAATTTAGTAAATATTTTGTGAATACTTACTCTGTGAATAAGCATCCCCTGTAAGGAGTGTTAGAATAAAAATAGAAGATGTAGATCTTTTTTTTTGTTTCAAGGACTATAGGAGACCAATTAGTTCAATACCTTGAAAGATGCTAAAACATCTTGAAGAGTCCAAGGAACCAGCATAAAGTTTATGAAGCCAACAATCCAATTTTAATTCCATTTTTGTTTTTGCACTGACAAGCCATGTAAATGTAAGGAGAATTAGTGAATATAACTTACTTATAGGCTATGTTAGCCAGTACTATACCAACCAAAAAGCTTTGAAAACTAGTGTTTCTGATAGCTTCCAACAAATAAATCTCATATTTAGAAATGATGTCTAAAGAACAATCATCTTTAGCAAGCTTCCTAAAAGATTATTTCTAAAAATCCATGATTTCATTGGTATTAATGTTACCTCCATTAAGGCAGATTATAGTCTCTCTGTGTCTTAGGTAGTCTTCATGAATTGGTTTGTCCAAACACAGTACCTTATCTGGGTGCCAGAATTTTAATAAAAAACTGAAGTTGGCCAGATTAACCTTCAAAAAGACCGAGTTTGTTGTCAGACTAAAAGCTTTTGTGGCTTGGTAGGATAAGCCAGAGTTCTGGCTTTGGGGACCCAGAGGTCTTACTGCACCACCATGAAACAATAGTTTAGAACATGAATGGAGAGTGAAAGGGTCCTTGCTGAGTTTGAATTTTTGCCAAATCGGCATGCTATTTTTTCCAAAAAATAAAATCACAGCTTATAGATGGCAAAGCTTTTTATTATATATGGACATTTTTATTACATCTGAGTTTGATGCCAAATTCATACTTTATTGGTTTTCAATAACAAGCCAGAAAGAAACCATGATTAAATGATGATTTTGTTAGGGGATTTGATGAGGGATGGTTACTAATAATTCATCATTAAATTGGCATAATACTTCAAGTAGTGTCCCTAGTGGATTAATCCTGGGTTTAAAAAATCAAATTAAATTGATTAGGGTGTGGCACCTACTTGGCTAAATTTTCAAGTTGAATCTTTTAATTAGATAGTTTGCTTTGTTCTTGTTAGCTGCAGCCATCTGCCTCAAATCGGTGTCATCAGTCACTATGGAACCAAGAAAGACAGAGGTTATGCTGTGCTAACCAGGTAATCAATAATCATCTGATTTTCATGCATGTAGTATAGAAGATTAACATCTTCATTCATTTACCAGTAAAGCCATATTAACATAAAATAGGTAAAATTCACTAGTCACAATATCTGAAAATTGTAATAGACCACATTACCTTGTTGTTAAAGTCCCTGAGACAGTGTTTCTTTACAGTCAGAAATCTTTGAAATATGAGGGAGCAGAGGAAAAGTGATCAATGCTCACAATTCATTGCTGTAAAAATCATGAGACAGATTCTTTCTGGTCAGTTTTCTTTGAAATGTCCTAGAAAACAGAATAGATACCATACAATTGGAGAAGAACAGATGCTGTTCTGATTTTCAAGCAAAGGAAGATAATAGAGTTTGCCCATTGTAGAATTTTGACTTATATTCCTAGAAAAATTCTAGAATCTGTTCTTAAAGGAAAAGTTTGTGAAGAGCTACAAAAGGAAGAGGAGATTATAGGGAATCATTAAAGCTTCATCAAGACCAGGTCATTGCATACTCACTGAATTTACATTTCTGGTAGGGTATTAAACTGAGAGATCAGAAAAATCTCTATAGTTTACCTAGATCTTAGAAAAGTATTTGACAAAAGAGCTTGTAGTTCATCTTCTGGGGGCGCAGGGAGAGGGGGAATATGGAGAGCTATAGGATATAGAAAAGTACAATCTGGGAGAGTTAGAATTGTTACAGCTGAATTCCAAAGTATAGTCATTAATGGTTCAATGTCAACTTGAAAAGAAGTCTGTGATTGAGTGCCTCAGGGATCTGCATGTCTCTTTGCTTTTTAACATTTAATCGATGCCATTTGTGGAGATATAAATTGGTATGCTTATCAGAGTTACAGATGAAAGCTGGAAGGAAACACACTGACAGATGATGGAGTCAAGATGGAAAAAAAATCTTGAAAGGAAAAACTAATAAGACAGTTTATAGATATCAATGTAAAGTTTACCACTGGATCCAAAAAAAAAACCCCATCAGTTTCATAAGTACTAGATGCACAATACCTTGCATACCATAGACACTGATAAATGCTTGGTGACTAGCTGACTGATTGGAAGAGTCTGAACTTGCTTGGGGAAAAAATAGGGTAAAATTTTAGTGAACTGGAAGGTCAATATGTAGAATAAAAAGACAGTTAAAAACATTGTAAGGTCTTAGACTGCATAGGGAAGGACATAATCTCTGGGATTAGGAAGGGGATAGTTCTAGTGTATTTTTCTTCATCTGCCCATGCCTGGAATAATGGGTTCAGTTCTGAGTTCCATGTTCAAAGAAAATCATTGGCAAGATCAACAATCATTTTTCAGTCATGAATGACTCTTTATATATATGTATATTTTGAACATGTGCAATTGCTCTATATATTTTATCTTTAATTGGAAAGAGAACTTCTATTTTATCCTTCTAAATTCTGAGAGTTTCAGAAGGAGGAAATCTCTAGAGACTAGGGCACATTTAAAGTATTTTGTACTCTCAGGACTACCATATAAAAGTACTTTGAAACTTGAGATTTCTTCATTTAATCAGTGTAGAATTCCAAAAGTATTCTAGGTGGAGTGATTGATAGAGTATAAGGCCTGGAGTAAGGACGACCTACCTTGACCTAAGTTAAAATCTGACCTCAAATACTTCCTAGTTGTATAATTTTGGGCAAATCATTTAACTTCTGTTTACCTCAGTTTCCTCTTCTATAAAGTGGGGATAATAATAGCACCCAACTCCCAGAGTGGTTGTGAAAATCAAATGAGCTAATAATTATAAAGCACTTACAAATGTTAGCTATTATTATTTGTCTTAGAAAGGATTGAAATTCTTGAATTGTGGTTTTTTGAGTCAGTGATAGATTTTTGATTATACATCCTTGGTTAGATGCACTAAAGGAAGAAAAAAATGACAGGATTATTTCAAAATGGCATATAATTTAAAAACCATGACGGGATGACAGTAGTGAATAAGGTGAAAATCCAATGCAGAAGAACTAAAAAACTGTTTGTTATTTTATGCTTCTTTGAATTCTGGCTGCATCGTAGATAGGTAACAACATCTCTTAACTGCAAAGTAAATTACCAGTTGGAGGTGACTTGTGTAATTTGGTGTGTCAAAGAACTAACTCACAGAAGATGATTTTCAGCTTAGTTAAAGCATAGTTTTTATTTGTTATCTAAGCAGGTTCATCACAGAGAGAAGTATTGAGGAGAGTCTCATTCAATTGTATGAAGCCAAACTTTTTTTTAAATACTTTTTGAACAAAAACAACAACAAAACAAGATGAAATGGAGGCATACAGAGTTGGGAATTTAGCGAAGATAGACAAAATGGAAATCCTGACCCAACAGTTGAGATTTGGCAGGATATGGAATTGCTGTAGATCTCTCAGGGAAAGAAACAAATTATTAACAGAAAATTTTATTACACAAATAGTATGAGTACTTCCATTGTTTTGAAGAAAGCAAAATTTACTTTGGAAAATGAAATTTCCTTTATCCATAGTTTGTTGAGGTTACCAATATCTAATTTAGGTCTTTGCAGTGATATCACATTTAGGCCTGAAAGACAAGCCTAAGATTCAGCAGCTGTCTTTCTCAGGTTAGAAAGGGTACTTAGATATGTCCTGTCAAAAGTTTTCCTTCCATTCTTTAGGTTGGCTTAGGAAAGTAAAAAGTAAACAAGTTTTGGAAAATGGTTTGGCTTCACCTCCCTAATGTCATGATCCTCTTTGAGAACAAAGGACAAAAAACAACAAGTAACAAAAGAACTTTTATTACAATTTTGGAGGTCCTGAAAGTAAGATTTGCTTCAAAAAGTCCACCTGAAGATAGCTGGGCTTTTTTTTAATATTAAGATTTTCTTAACTTTTAAGCAATGATATATAAAATAAATCTTGTGTATTTTAGTCCACATATTCCATAATGATTGTTCTATACAATCTGACTTTCAAATCATACTACCTATGAGCATAATGAAAATACTTGGAAGGACTGACTATTTTAGAGGAGATTATCCAAAGAGTCTCTAGTGGAAGAGAATCAGAACATGAGCTAAACTATTATATAACAAACTTTTCTTGATAAATGTGGGCCAGCAGCCTAGGAAAAATATGAACTCAAAATTTCTTAAAACAGCTACTCCTGTACCATTTGGAAATGATGAAGTCAACCAAGAAGTAGAGTTAATTTCTCTTTTGATGGATTACATTTAGGTAAACCCCATACACTTAGCTATTCAGCCAAGACAAAGAGAGAGACAGAGAACAGACAGAGATAACACAGAGGCAGAGAGACAGAGACACAGAGAAGCAAACCACACAATGATTGTTATACCACTCTGGAATATCAAACTTAATAAAAATCTTACTGCTATGATATTTAATACAGTTGCTCCAGCTGTGATATCAGCTATGGGTCCAGATTGGAAGTCATGAACTTGGCTCTAGAAATGGTTAACTCTGTTATTCAACTTAAACAGATTTAAAGAGACAACTTAAGATCATAGGCACGTTAATAAAGAATAACTTCAAGTCACAATATGTAATGTTTGGGCTAGCTTTCTGGAGGTCCTCCGGAAGGACCTTGGTCTCAGCAGGGTAGACACCACGATGATGGACAAGAATAGAGTCCAAAGTCTTTATTGCCTCCTTCACAGTCTATGTCTATCATAGTCTGATCCAATTTCAGTCTGAGCTAGTCTCCTCCAGCAGTCTGCCAGTCTGCCAGTCTCAACTAGTCTCTCTCCGAGTCTGACTTTGTCCCCAGTTGAAATATCCTATTACAATTACATCGTTACAGTATATTGAGTATAAGCCAATCTAGAGTAATTATATCATTATATCAAACTAGATATATGTGAACTAGAGAACCATTATCTCATCAATTCTACTGAGTTAACACCTTGTTTCGAGGATACTTCTCCAGAGTTCTGGCCTTCTACAACAATCAAATTCTTTATCAATAGGGAAATATTAAATATTGAAAACCAATCAGAAAATGAATATATGAATGAACATTAAAAAATAAAACATTTTAACGACTAACAAAATTATTAACTATGTATTTATGAATGCTAAACAAATTAATGAATTCAAAGGTAATATTAATTCTGCTAAAAAAAAATCAAAGCCCCAACCTTTTTTTTCAGCAACAAAAGAGAGATCATTTTAGAAACTAAGATAAAAGGAAGCTTTGATGATAAAAACCTTATCATGCTTATTATGTGATTATAGGTCAGAATTAATTTTATCCTTAAATATAAATAATATTCCATCATATATTCATGAAAAGGCTGCTACTTTATTCAACAATATGGAAGATATATTTTGTGAAAATAAAGAAAATAAACTATTAAAATATTATTCGAAGATAATTTAAGAATGTTAAACATATTTGGTACTCTATTGCACTCACGACTAGGTTTTCAGTGACCTAGTCATTCTTTTCTAAAAGAAGCAGTTAAATTTTATTTACTAAAATTTTATAAATAGATTTGGTATTTTATATCTATCAACACCTATAATTTGCCATATAACATGAAATATTTCAAACAAATAATTAAAATCTAGTAATTTAAGTATAATTTGTTTTCAGTAATTTGTGATATCTTTTTAAATTTCCCTCAAATTTATTGACTTTGTGTTTAAAATATTTCCTTTATTTTATGCATTAGTAAATTTGCTTGATTTTAAATGTACATTAATCTAGGTTATTGTTTTACAAGTTTATTTTATATTTAAACTATGTTTTGTATAAGATAGTGGATTCATAAATATGTTGCTAAAAATTGCTTAGAAATGAACATTTTTATTGCTGTCTGAGAAAGTATTTAAATCTTGTTTGACTTCTGTGCTTAGGTATATGTTAGAAATATGTTTGGTAAATGTTGGCTCTTCTTGAAATGTAGATAATCAAATGAGAACTATATATAATATTCAGTTCTTTTAATTATTAGGATATATTTGGAAGAAAGGCTGAAATATGTTTTTTTTTGATGAGGACTTTCTAATTTTCTAATTATTATTTAAGTATGCATGTATACAGTAGAATTCCTTCTAAGGGACCAGTTAATGCCTATCATTAAAGTTAGCTGTGTTGTGTTTACTATATGTTATGTTACAGGATATGTAATCTGTGTGTTATACTTCAGTCTATGCAATAATTAGTTATGGTATAACAAAGTTATATTTGATTCACCTATTTATTTTAATAAAGTTATTAAATGTCTACTATATGTAAGGTACTGAGGATATGGAGACCAAAAAAAAAAAAAAGAGTTTCTGCCTTCAAGGATCTTACAATATTCAAGGGGATACACTTTGTAAAGTGATTTAAAAAGTGATTATAAAAGTAATTAAAGTGATTAAAGGGTATGAAGCACTTGGGGGCAATTTACAGTGGGGTGCAGTGAATAGAGGTCTGGAATCAGGAGGATTCATTTTCCTGTGTTCAAAGTTGAGCTTAGATACTATCTAGCTATATGATCTTGAACAAGTCATTTTATCCTGTTTGCCTCAGTTTCCTTATCTGTAAAATGAGTTGGAGAATGGCAAACTACTCCAGCATCTTTGCCCAGAAAATCCCAAATGGAATCACAAAGAATCACGACTAAAATGACTCAAAGATTATTACAACAGGAGCCACTAATAATAACTGGGGAGATCAGGAAAAGTCTTGTATATTAGATGTTGAACCTTGAAGAAAGCTAAAGATTCTGAAAGATAGAAATGAAGGGAGAGCATTTTAGGTATGAGTTTGCTTGTGCTGTAGGAGAAGTAATGTTATATATAAGACCAAAAAGGAGGCCAGTTTTTATGGAACATTGGATATATTTGAGGGTATAACATAAATACATCAAGAAGTGTCAGATGTCATAAGGCCCCTTGAAATGGAACTGCCACAATTCATTTCCTAGTTTATGGTTTCTCTGACCTTTTCTTATGCTGTAGATGAGGTTACGCTTGCTTCTTGGAATTTTGTAATTGCCTATTCTATCATTTTTCACTCTGGTGAATGAATATAAATGGATTGACATTGCTTACTAGAAAATAGATGCCTTCATACATACTTTTATAGATAGATATATTAATATCCTCTCTCCCCTTTGGGAGATCTTTGTGGACTGGAAGTTTATTTCTCCTCTTCTAGGGAATCTGAGTTAGTATTCATATATAGAATCCTAAAGGAATCCTAATCACTTCCCCAAAGCCTTTAATCCTCTCTCTGAGAGGATACCACAACATTATTCTCTTGGTACTCCTCTGAATTTCCTGGAAAGAAGTGTACCCATATCAATCTGACTAATATCTCATTATTTGTTCATTGATTTCTTTTATTTCCATCCCTAAATCAAATGAGGTTTCCTTTTTCCAAAATTTGTACTTTGGGGTGTGTGTGAGGGAAATGGAAAGCAAGTATTGCTTTCTGGGCAAATTGTCTATCTATACTCAAATAGCCCCTCATGATATATGAGATCTTCAAGCCCCCTTCAAAGCCAATTTCCAAGAAATCCAAGAAATTTCGGGGTGAGGGAGAGGCAATTGGGGTTAAGTGACTTGGCCAAGGTCACACAGCTAGTAAGTGTCTGAAGTGAGATTGGACCTTTAGGCTTAATATTCTATCTACTGAGCCACCTAGATGCCCTGAGAACCTTTTCAATATCATATTCTGATTCTTCTAAGATCCTAAAGGGTGTATCTGGAAACAGAATAGTCAATAATGCCTTGCTTCCCATAAATCATCATTTTGGAATCTCCCTCCTTCCCAAATCATCCTTTCTAGCCCAAAGGGAGGGAAAGAGAATCTCTGTCTCTGTCTCTGTCTCTGTGTCTCTGTCTCTGTCTCTCTGTCTCTGTCTCTCTGTCTCTCTGTCTCTCTGTCTCTCTTTCTCTCTGGCCTGTCTCTGACTCTCTCTCTCACATACACACATATGCACACAGACACACACACACCCTCTTTAAATTTCATAATAAAATCTCTTCAACTTTATTTAGACAATATGGTAATCTAGGAGATCTGGGTATTGTAAGCCTATAAAATACTATTTGACAGATCATTTCAGTCTTATGACTTTGCAAATCACCATGCATGGGCACCTACTCTGCCACTTTCTGGAACTGTAAATTTTTTCTTCTTGTGAAATATATTCTTGTATGCCCCAGGTTAGAGTCCTCTACCCTAACACCAAGCCAGATAGCATTTGATGTAATGCTTATCTTGCCGTTAGAGTGAGAATGATGTAATTCTCTAAACTGTTGATTTGACTGTCTGTCTTGTTTGTAACATGCCTTCATTTGAAAGACCTCATTTGAGAATGTTGCTTTGTAATGTTTTGTTCTGTCATGCTATAAGACTTTATCACATAATGGTAAAAGGAGATTGTTAGTTTTTCCAATTCATGCTGATAAACACTATAAAATATACATTTAGTTTGTCCTTTATAGAACTTCACTTTGAACAGTTTTTTCAAGCTATTTAATCAAAGCCAAAGAAGAAACCCTAACATAAGTAGACTTTGGAGTTAAAAATAATAATTTGTTGTTCAGTTGTTTTGGATTCTTTGTGATCCTATTTAGTTTTTCTTTGCAAAAATAGTGGAATAGTTCATTGTTTCCTTCTCCAGCTCATTTTTACAAATGAGAAACTAAGGCAAATAGAATTATACAGCTAGTAAGTGTTTGAATTTGGATTTGAACTTAGAGACATGATTCTAATTTCAGGCCCAGCTCACTATACACTGCATTAACTAGCTGCCCTAAAAATAGCATCCATATAGCAGCACCTACTATGTGCCAGATAGTGTGTTAAGTACTTTATTCTTTTTTTATTAAAACTTTTTATTTACAAAACATATGCATGGATAATTTTTCAACATTGACCCTTGCAAAACTTTCTGTTCCAAATTTTTCCCTCTTTCCCCCCACCCCCTCTCCTAGATGGTAGATAATCCAATACATGTTAAATATGTTAAAATATATGTTAAATCCATTATATGTATACATACTTTGAACTCCAGGTTTAGTATTCTATCTGCTGAGCCACCTAGATGCCCTGAGAACCTTTTCAATATCATACTCTGATTCCTCTAAGATCCTAAAGGGTGTATCTGGAAACAGAAATAGTCAATAATGCCTTGCTTCCTATGAATCATCATTTTGGAATCCCCCTCCTCCCCAAATCATCCTTTCTAGCCCAATTGTATAAAATCTACATTTAGTTTGTCCTTTAGAGAACCTCACTTTGAACACTTTGAACTTTTTCAAGCTATTTAATCAAAGCCAAAGAAGAAACCCTAACATAAGTAGACTTTGGAGTTAAAAATAATAATTATACAATTAGCTTGCTGCCCAAGAAAAATCGGATCTACAAAAAAAGAAAGAAAACAAAATGCAAGAAACATTAACAGAAAACATGAAAATGCTGTGCTGTGGTGCATACTTAGTTCCCACAGGCCTCTCTCTGGGTGCATATGACTTTATTCATCACTGAACAACTAGAACTGGTTTGAATCATCTCATTGTTGAAGAGAGCCACGTCCATCAGAATTGATCACCATATAGTCTTCTTGTTACCGTGTAAAATGATCTCCTGGTTCTGGTAATTTCACTCAGCATCAGTTCATGTAAGTCTCTCCAGGACTCTCTGAAATCATCCTGTTGGTCGTTTCTTACAGAACAATAATATTCCATAACATTCATATAACACAATTTATTCAGCCATTCTCCAATTGATGGGCATCCACTCAGTTTCCAGTTTCTAGCCACTACAAAGAGGGCTGCCACAAACATTCTTGCATTTACAGATCCCTTTCCCTCCTTTAAGATCTCTTTGGGATATAAGCCCAGTAGTAACACTGCTGGATCAAAGGGTATACACAGTTTGATAGCTTTTTGAGCATAGTTCCAAATTGCTCTCCAGAATGGTTGGATTTGTTCACAATTCCACCAACAATGTATCAGTGTCCCTGTTTTCTCACATCCCCTCCAACATTCATCATTATCTTTTCCTGTCATCTTAGCTAATCTGACAGGTATGTAGTGGTATCTCAGAGTTGTCTCCATTTGCATTTCTTTAATCAATAGTAATTTGGGGCACCTTTCCATGTGACTAGAAATAGTTTCAGTTTCTTCATCTGAAAATTGTCTGTTCATATTCTTTGACTATTTATCAATTGGAGAATGGCTTGAACTATTATAAATTTGAGCCAATTCTCTATATATTTTGGAAATGAGGCTTTTATCAGACCCTTTGAATGTAAAAATGTTTTTCCAGTTTATTGCTTCCCTTTTAATCTTGGCTGCATTAGTTTTGTTTGTACAAAAACTTAATATAATCAAAATTATCTATTTTGTGATCAATAATGATCTCTAGTTCTTCTTTGGTCACAGATTTCTTCCTTCTCCACAGGCCTGAGAGGTAAACTATCCTATGTTCTTCTAATTTGTTTATTATATCATTCTTTATGTCTAGATCACGAACCCATTTCAACCTTATGTTGGTATATGGTGTCAGGTGTGGGCCAGTGCCTAGTTTCTGCCATACTAGTTTCCAATTTTCCCAGGAGTTTTTGTCAAATAGTGAGTTCTTATCCCCAAAGCTGGGTTCTTTGGGTTTGCCAAGCACTAGATTGCTATAGTTATTGACTATTTTGTCCTCTGAACCTAACCTATTCCATTGATTAACTTGTCTGTTTCTTGTGCTAAGCACTTTACAAATATTACAAGTATCATTCCAGTTTAACACTACCTGGAGACTATAACATTTCCTAGAGATGTGGCACTAGTTCCAGTCAGTCTGAATGGTCTGCCTGGGAAAGACCCTAGGCCTTTAATAGGAGTATGCTGTCTTTCTGGTATCCAGGAATCTGAGGTCAGAGATGACTTTTTTTTTTTTTTTAAATTTAATAGCCTTTTATTTACAGGTTATATGTACGGGTAACTTTACAGCATTAACAACTGCCAAACCTCTTGTTCCAATTTTTCACCTCTTACCCCCCCACCCCCTCCCCCAGATGGCAGGATGACCAGTAGATGTTAAATATATTAAAATATAAATTAGATACACAATAAGTATACATGACCAAACCGTTATTTTGCTGTACAAAAAGAATCAGACTCTGAAATATTGTACAATTAGCCTGTGAAGGAAATCAAAAATGCATGTGGGCATAAATATAGGGATTGGGAATTCAATGTAATGGTTTTTAGTCATCACCCAGAGTTCTTTCTCTGGGCGTAGCTGGTTCGTTCATTACTGCTCCATTGGAAATGATTTGGTTGATCTCGTTGCTGAGGATGGCCTGGTCCATCAGAACTGGTCATCATATAGTATTGTTGTTGAAGTATATAATGATCAGAGATGACTTTCAATGAAGAATATATTCTTATTGAATATCCTTGTCAAGAAAGAGGCTCAATACACCTCCCATATGGTAAGTTTATACACCTGTCTTCTCTCTGTGGCATATCTGACATGGTTAAGACTTTACTGCTTTCATCAGACTAGTACAAATGTTATTTGCAGCTCTATTTCTGAGTATACTATTTCAGCAGATTGCCCATTTGTGTCAGAGAAATTAGGCTGGCATGCAACAGTGGAGTAAGTGGGAATGGTGGATTTGTTGAGCCTTTTGGATGTCAGAACAGCAATGCAATAATTTAGCAATGACTTTGGATTGAAGTTAACTGACATCTGAGGTATCCCCACATATTTAAAATGTTTATTTCAAATGAATTCTTGGCTTTAAAATACCCTCAACTATCTTCAAAGGTTTCTTTTAAAATGTTATTTTATACCTTATATATCATCTTAAATATTTCTAGTAAAGTAGTCTTTTGCTTTGACAGAATTAATACTAATTATGTTATGTGGGCTCCAATAGCTCAAGAGTTAATAAACTGGGTAAACCAGGGTTCGTGAGTTCAAATCTCACTGTGTACAGAATATTTTAAGTAATGTTTGCAATAAAAAATCATGTTTTAATAAGAATATTATTAATCATTAATATTTGATTAAAAATGAAAATAGCTTTCAAATGAAATTCTATTTTATAGATTATATTATTTAACATTTGCTTTGAGAGTAGTTAGAGCACACAGATGAGACTGAAGTTCAATGATATTTTCAAAGAGCATTTATAAGGATAAACTAATGCTTTAGTTAAATTCCAAATTCAAACTGGAATTTAACTATAATAAATATTTGAAAATGTTAAATCCTATTAAAAAACACATAACAATTTCCTCATTAACAGGTCTTAAAGAAAAGTCACTCAAACACAAAGTGCTAATAATTGCTATTCTTTAATGGTACTCATGTAGCAGATAATAGTATGATGAATTTCTCTTAGTTCTGCCTCTAGTTAATAATGTAATTACTTGTTGTATGTTGTCAATTAACCAGATATTAGCATTAACATCTATTCCCATTAGCCAATGGAAATTTGAAAATTCAAATATCTGTGTCTGCATGCATTCCATTAAATGTAAATATCATTTTCTCTTCAAATAAAGAAAATTGTATTAAAATTTATTTTAGAGATATTATCTGAATATGGATTTTTAAAATTTGAATTTCTTGCACAAATAATGAATATGGAAATGTTTTACATACTTGCACATGTATAGCCTATATTCATTTGCTTACCTTCTTACAAAGCTAGGAGACTAGAGAAGAAGAAGAAGAAAGTAATGAGGGAGGGATAAAATTTAGAACATAATTTTTTTTTTTTTAATACAATGTTCAAAATTGTTTAACATTTAGTTATGGAAAAATAAAATGATATATAGTAAAATAAAAAGAAATTCTATTGGAACAGGAAGGTTCAAATTTTAATATGGATAAAAGCAAGACAAATCTCTCAGAACTAAGCAAAAAGTAAAAAAAATAAAACAACTATTTTGTTTATTTTTTTAATTTAGAGATATTTGCATTGTTGTAGGACTATCCTAGCTTTCATATTTGAAAGCTTTACTGATTTTTCCATTCTTGATTTTTAATTTTCTTAGTAATCACTAAGACCTCATTATTCCCAACACTTAATTATGTGATGGAGTCTTGTAGTTTATGCCAGCATTACACAAACTTTGGTGGTTCCTCCAAAGCTGGAAGGACTTTAAATATACATTGGCAATGAATTCTATGTCTCTCATCCATGTTTCATGATATTACTCACGAAGTTAATAGTAGGATGTTTTCAGTTATAGAAACTCTTAAAGGAAATGTACTAGGGGTGTGGAGAGATTATGGTGATCTCTGTGAATGGGAGGAGTATTTATATCTACAAAATCACAGATCCTTAAAGATTAAAAGTAGGGTATACAAGAGAGTTCATTTCTGAAAACACAAATGTTTTCATTCAGAGTGGGCATTGACTTTCAGAGCAGATGGCTATTTAAGTAATATGATGTGAGGACATCTCAAAATATTCCTGCCACTCTCACAAGGTATTTCATTAGGGATTCTTATTTGGGATAGGTGAAACCATTGTCCCCTGTTAAAATCTGAAATATGAGTCATTAACACTATTAATACCATTAATTCATTAGGTCATTTCCAGCATAATGGTTCTCTTGAGAACAGTGTCTTGCCCAAATGGAATACAAAAGAGAAAAAGTTTAATAGGAGGAGGAATAAGTGGAGAAGTAAGAAGGGGAAAAATGAGAGATGACTGCGTTAAATATTTTCAGGTGCTGTTATATGGTAGAAGGATTAAAGTATTTTTGTTTAGCATCTGAGAAAATGCAAATGAATTATAGAAGGCATACAAGGACTTATAAAGTGGATGTGTTGGGTGGCTTTGCTTACCTGTTTTGTTTTTGTATTGTTTTTTACAAAGAAAGATTCATTCATATACAAACAAAAGACATCCATAAATAAATAAAACAATTTCTTCCAAAATTTTATTAAGAATCAAAAGCAAAATTACCAGCCTCCTTTTAGAATCATCTTCTTTCTCATTTTGAAGCTCAGAAAAAGCAGTTGTTTTTCTTCTTTATCATGAGATCCCTCCAGTTCGTTTTTACTTCTCAAATATCACTAGTAATAAGCCAGTGATAGCATGTATCAGTCTATTTCCTTATCACTGTTCAGACAGATAAAAGATATCAGTTGCCAACCAGCAAATTACCAAGAGCCTAAGGAACTGAGAACAAAACTGCAAGTTATTAACAATGATGGGAGCCAACAATTCCTTCTCACTACTAACACAGTGATGATAATTCACATTTTACATAGCATTTTCCTAATTATCTTATGAGCAAGGGAGTGTAAGTTTTATTTTATAGGTAAACAAATAGTCCCTGAAAGGTTAAATGATTTATCTATTGTCACACAGCTATTAAATATAATAAGACAGAATTTGAACCTGTGTCATGATTTCAAATCCTGTAGGATGCCTCTTAATTTGTCCCTACCTTTGAATATTATAATAGAGGAAAATAAAGAACTATTGGACTTCAACTATTCTTTAGAATATTTTGGGTTTGAAATCAGTTCTCTCGATTACTTAGACAAATTATTTTTTACTAATGTCTCTATTTTCTCATTTAGGAAGAGTGGTTCTTTGTGTAAAATGAAAAATCTGGACAATAGTACATTTTTACTGGTTAAATGATTGGTCTAAAAAAGTCATCATTTGCTTGATGGCAATTTGGAAGGAGAGTTTACTAGAAGTCCTTAAAAAACTAGAGTTGTCCCTGTGCTATTTAAAATTTTTATCATGGATATAGAAAGATAGAGGTAGCATGTTTATCAGATTTTCAGATAGCACAAAATTGAAAATAGCATAATGGATGACAGAGTTAGAGTAAAAAGTATCTTGGCATGCTAGAATGTTGAATCCAGATTAATAAGACAGAATACAATACGGATAAAACTAAAGTTATCTATTTTCTAATTTTGATCAAAATTCTAATTTAATCTAATCTATCAGAATTTTTAATCCAAAATAATAGTTGAGATAATTTATTATTTTTATAAGATCGTTTTCTCAATATTATGATAACAGAAGGCAATAATCAAATTAATTTGCATCAAATTATCACTTTTGACTAATAGACTATCACTTCAAAATTATTAGAAATGATTTTGTCAAGCAAAATGCTCAAGTTTTTTTATGGCAATATATATATATATTTTCAGACTCTAATAGTATTATTTATTTTCTAATTGCTTATATTCTTCCTAGAAAGATTTATAATCGACTTTACAAGCACCAAAAAACAACACTTCTTTGATACAGGTAAGATTATTATCATCTTGTTTTAAAAACATTTTTTAAAATACTAATTTTACAAAACAAATTTCTAGTCTTTTTAAATGCCTATTTCCATTTTTTAAGCAGGGTGATAATATATAATCAGTGAAAGAGGGATTTGACTATTATATACCTCTAAGAAATGGATTGAGGATCTCCTGATCATATTTCTTTGGACTTCTATTCACAAGTGGACTTTGAATGTGTGATATATGTACATATACATATATAATACACACACATTTATATATGTGAACATATATACACATACAAATACATATATATATATATATATGATTACACATTCACACTATAGAGTATTATTAAGATGTCATCAACAAATGGTGATCTCAGAAGATCTTGCAATTCTTATTCAGCAAATAGAAATATAGGACAAATGACTTGCACCAATAGCAAACTAGACTTTTCTTAATATTCTTGTAATCCTTGTCAAAATGCTCTTAAGAACTATGTAGCTTAAGACCATTTCCCCCTATGTTAAAATTTCCTTATTCTTTGAGTCTGTCTACTTTTTCTACTTTTCCATATTTGCCATTGAACAAAATTAATGTAATTGAATCTTAAGCAACTGGCCTGATACATTTTTTGTTTATTTCTTTTGAAATGATAGTCTAGGTATTGGTTTATGTGATTTATTTTGATTCCTGTTTATTTTAGAAACTCATATTTATTTTAGAATTCCATATTCCTGTTTCCCCATAATTGAGAAAATTATCTTGATGCCAGCTGTCACTAAAAAAATATATATATTTTGTCTTAACACCACTATCTTTTCTGGATTTTCTGATTTTTTCTGGATTCTGGATCCCTCCCCTCTCCCCAGTAAAGAGAACCTTCCTTTAGACCAAAGAAAAAGTTGAACAAAAGCAACAAATTCAGCAGTCTTGGCATCAGACAGTTTATACAACATTCTACATCTGTAGTCTTCCCCAAGGAAGAAAAGAATTAATATTTCTTCTTTCCTCCTCCAGAGCCAATGTTGGCCATTGCAATTACACTGTTCTGTCCTTTCTTTTAGTATGCTTTTTCCAGATGTTAATTTTCATCCCTCTCACTAACCTTTTTTCTGTTCTGACATCTTCCCCACTCTCATCCTCCATTTCTTGACTCTAATCTCTCCTGGGCTAGATAGCCAGATAACAAACATGTTTGAATTCTGAGTAATGAGATTTTAGTGAATGTTTTTGAGTGTTTCCTTTAAGTGAAAGCACATGATTTTATTTTATATTGAGACTTAGTCCTTTCTCTTGCTAGAGGCCTTTTTTTTTTTATATAAATAGCTGAGGAGACAAGGAAGATATTGAGAAAATCAAAATTATTCTGATTCCATTTTGTAGATTCTATTTTGTATTACCACCACCGTTTTTGTCACTCCTTTGTCTATGTTCAGTTCAGAAATTCAAATTTTCAAAAGTTGTTTTTCTCTCTACATTTTGTTGTTGTTGTTCAGTAGTTTAAATTGTGATTGACTCTTCATGACCCTCTCTTGGGTTTTCTTTGCAAAGGTACTGAAGTGCTTTGTCATGTCCTTCTACAGCTCATTTGACAGATGAGGATACAGAGGCAGACAGAGGTAAGTAACTTGGCCAGTATCACATAGCCAGTAAGTGTCTGAGGCTGGATTTTAATTTAGGAAGATAAGTCTCTGACTCCTGAAACTATCAACTACATTACTTACCTGCCCCAAGTTAAGTTTAAAAGTTCATTTTCTCATTAAAAAACTTTAATTAAAAGAAGCCTGCTATCTTAAATTTGCATTCAGTTTCCCTATAAGTTACTTTTAACTGAAAAAAAAAACCTGTTATTTTTATATCACTGACTATCCTTGAATAGTTAGTAGAAACGTGTTCTGTCTTAGGTTCAGTTTAGTTTTCCTGCTAATCCACTCCGGTTCAAGAAAGTCTGTTATCTCTGTTCCACTAACATACAGATGGACTCCATCCATCAACTTTTCCTAACAGCATGATGAGAGAAAGGCTGTTGGTAGCCCCAAGTATCTGGCCAATCATATTGTTTTTACTGCTTATGATGTTATAGGCTTTGTAACGAATTGTGTTGTTTTCCTCATCTATGACATTTTTGTCCTTGTAACCAAACATTTTGTTTTCTCTAAGATTCTCACTTCTAACTTTTGGAGGATTCTCCTTTTGTCTATAAAAAATGATTTGTCAGTCCTTACTTGAGATCTTTTAGCTTGCTGAGAAGCTATGAGACCCCCTATGGAAATTGTTATTCTTATCAATAAGGACAGTGAGGTTACTCAGTAGATAGAATGCTAAACATGGAGTCATGAAGACTTGAGTTAAAATCTAGCCCAGACACTTATTAGTCACGTGAACGTGTACAAATCACTAAGCCTTTTTTGCTTCAGTTTCTTTATCTGTAAAATGAACTGGAGAAGGAAATGACAAACCACTCTTTGCCAACTAAACTCAGTAGGGTCCCAAATGAACACAAATGAAATGACTGAATAAGGCAAGGTATAAAGACATAATTAATTCCTATGATGGAAATAAATGCCTGACATTTACATAGCTTTAAAGTTTATAAAGCCTTCCTATATGTTATTTGATGTTTAAAATATACTCGTAAGATAGATGCAAGTATTACATTTTATAGATGCAGAGGCTGTAGTTTCAGAAAAGTTGAACCAGGATTAAGTAGCTAGTAAAAATTCAAGGTAAGATTCAAAACCAGGTCTTTATGATTTAAGTTAAGTAGGTCATCAACTGAATGCTGATCTTGGATCAAGTTTAGATCATGAAAAAGATATCTAGCACTTTGAATGCCAGAATTAGAATTCAAATAAGAATCCAATAAACTGGAATAATGGGCCTACACCAACAAAATATTTAAGTCCAAAAGTCAATTTACAGAAGTAGGTAAGAGAGACACCATTTTTGAACAGCTTGACAGAGGAATTTTGATGGTTAGCATGAACAGGTACACACACACACACACACACACACACACACACACACAGAGTTTAAGGTCCAAGGAGAGAATGACCCCAATGTACTCTGCCCTAGTCAAACCATTCCTGGAACAGTGTATCTTCTTCTACATATACCACACTGAGAAAAATATCAGTAAATAATGCATCCAGGAAAGGATCACCATGTTGGTGAGAGTGCTGGAGACTGTTGCAATAAGAATTTTTCAGAAGAAAAATGACTCCTGTTGGTGAATTCTTTCCAGAATCTCCACTCAGGCACATGTAGCTCATCACTTCCTAATCACTTTTCCCATCTCTTTGGTCTTTTGCATGTTGTCCTTCCTCATTTGAATGTAAACTCCTTCAGGGCAGGGATTGCCTATGGTTTTGCTTATATGTCACCTCCATCCCTTAGAACCATGTCTACAGGTAGTATATATTTAATAAATGCTTATTGTTGACTGACTCATCAGTTAGCAGAGAAGAAGAAATGACAAGGAGAAGACAACATGTTCTCCAATATGTGAAAGGCCATCAGTCACGTGAAGGAGGGTGTAGATTTGTTCTCTATGGTTCCAGAGGGCAGAACAAGGATCAGTATGTGGAAATAACAGAGAAGAAGGATTTAACTCCAAATAAGTTTAACACAGAGTATGGATATGGATGTTCAATGAGGAAATACTTTACATTTCTCTCTTTGGTTTCCTCAACTTGAGACACATGGGGGTTAGACTTATTGGGCCAGCTTTGCCAGCTTTGCCCCTGTCAAACACCACATCAGGACAGGTCCCTAAGTGTTATGGGAGCAACCTGCTAGTGACTGCTGGGGATCTAATTCTGACCAGCAGAATAGATCCCTTCATGTGAGAAGATGATAAGGATACAATGAGACTGAGAGGCAGTTACATTCTCTGACCTCTCTCCTCTTCCCTTTTGCCTCCTATTTATTTCATTCCCAATTTACAAGCAACATCTAAGTCAGTAAAGGCTGATTTGCAATTCCTCCAAGTGTGTTATGATTCACAGCTGTGGGGGCTTTCAGAGAATCGACCCGCTCCTTCACACTTAGGTATGGTCCTTAACAATTGCCCATTTTTTTGTTTTATGGGAACACTATTATTTTTCCCCAATAGCATGGCCATTAAGTTTGTACATTGGCTGTTATCTGAGTCTACATGCTAAGGTATCTGAATCCCACGCTGAGGAATGCATACAACACTGTCAAAGTCTTTTCCATCCGATTCTTCAGGATAGTTGCAGGGTGATCTGATGTATCAGGTGTTGAAGCTTGTGAGATGTCATGGAGGCAAACTTTCTGACAGAGGAGAGGACTGTAATCAGAACAGGCATTTTTCATAAGTCCCTCATCAGTCTCCTGGCTCTGCCCTTTGATGTGTTGGCCCATTTTAATTACCCCGACTGAAAAGGTCTTACCGAGACTCTTCTCCCTTTCCTTCCTCATGAGTTACCGAAGTAACTCTCCTGGGAGGATCCTACTCACGAATAGCTCTCAAGCACTGCTGCTTCTTTGTTTCTTGTGCCCCATGTTGGGCACCATTTGTTACAAGAACAACCTGCTAGTAGTGATGCTGCTGACCAGCAGATTAGATCCCTTCATGTGAGAGGATATCTTAGAGTCCTTAATTTCCATTTGTTCAGTTCTAATTTTTTTTTTTTTATTATTTTCTTCAATGAACTTTTTTATCTCTTTTCCACTTGGCCAATTCTACTTTTAAAGAATTTTCCTCATCAGTGAATTTTTCTACCTCTTTTACCATTTGGCCTATTCTATTTTTGAGGTGTCATTTTCTTCTTTTGTGCCTCCATTACCAAGTTGTTGACACTTTTTTCATGGGATTTTTTTTTTATCACTCATTTCTTTTCCCAGTTTTCCCTTTATTTCTCTCATTTGATTTTTCAATTTTTAAAAATTCTTCCCTTGTTTAAGACCAATTTATATTTTTCTTTGAGGCTTTGAATAATAAATTATTCCTTTTCTTATGTTTTCTAATGTCTTTCCAAAGATCATCCAATTAATCAGCAAGAATTTATTACACACCTACTCTATCCCAGGTACTGGAGATACAAGTAAAAAGAATAAAGTAATCCTCACTCATAGTTTGTTTATGTTCTAATGGGGAAGACAAGAATATATAAAAACACATGCAGCATTTAAAAAGTTGATAAATTATAATTAAGTACAAGGTAGTTTAGGAAAAATACACCTATACCTTCTGATAGTTCATGTTTCTAGAATCCTTCTCTATATATTGACAAATGGCAGACAATTTGAGATTCCTCAGGATTTGTGGATAAAAGTGATAGAATCTGTTTCAGGGGTCCTCAAACTTTTTAAATAGGGGGCCAGTTCACTGTCCCTCAGACTGTTGGAGGGCCGGACTATAGTAAAAACAAAAACTCTGTTTTGTGGGCCTTTAAATAAAGAAACTTCATAGCCCTGGGTGAGGGAGATAAATGTCCTCAGCTGCTGCATCTGGCCTGTGGGCCATAGTTTGAGGACCCCTATTAAAGACAAATGAAGACTATCTTTATTTTCTCCTCCTGTGTTGTAGAAATCTGATAAGACAAAATGTACAGATCCTATATTGAAAATGAAGAACTTGCCAAGGTCACAAAAGTTATGAGTGTCAAAGATGAAATTTGAATTCAGGTCCTTTAACTCCAGAACCAAGGATTTCCCTTGACATCGCTCTGTTAAGATAGATTGTGCATACCTGTTCCCCCATTCTATCAAAATCTTATTTATGCTTCAAGAACATATCAAACCTTATCCTGAATTTCTTTCCCAATGGATCCTTTCATTCTTCAGTCATTGGAGAGTACGCCAAAATAGGACTTCTCTGGATCTTTTCTAGTTCTTGGAAAATAGAAGCCTCTTTGATATCCTCCGCTACTATTACTTTCTATGTTATCATAAGCATCTGCACACAGTAGATTATCAGGACATCCAGGTATCAAGTCTCAATTTTGTTGCCTGCAGAATTCTATTAGTCCTTAGAAAAAGAGTTGATTCTAATCATTATCTGGCATGTTTGCCAAGTCTGTGCATGTCAATCTTGTGTTGCTTACTTTCTTGTTGACAACGAACCTCAAACTCACCTTGATATATAACCCAAATATGGGTAGTCCTCCTTACTCAGTCCACAGAGTCTTCATACCCTGATTAGATAAAATGCAATTTTGAAAATACTGTTGGCACTTGGGAGCCATTTATTGTCCAAAACAGCAAGACAGTCCCCATCTTCAATTCATCACAAGTCAATAATGCACAAGATTCTAAGAAATTAAGTGGAAAAATCGCCAGGAAGAACTATTGATAGGGCACTCAGTAGGCCTTGTAGGTAATGATGCCCGTTGTAATTCGCTTCTAAGAGGGTTGAATGTAGCTAAGCCTTGGACTTGGAATCAAAAGACTTGGCTCTGATGTTGGTTTTATAGCCCTCAATACATAATGTAATGTCTCACAGCTGCAGTTTCCTCATTAATAAATGTGAGGATAATAAAACTTCTACACTGACTTCAGTCATAAAATGTTTTGTAAACCTTAAAGACCTTATGAATGTGACATTTTATTATTTTCTGACAATGAATTACAAGGCACCTCTAGAGTAATGTTACTAAAATAAACAAGTTAAAATTAAAGCATTTGGGAGGGAAGGCAATTGAGGAAACCGTCCCCAAAACATTTGGAAGTATTAAGGGAGTATTTAAGAAGATTAATGTCTTTGCAGATATTTAGCAATGTTTATTAGTCAAAGGAATGAATTGCCATAAGATCAGAAATAGAATGGCAAGCATACCCTACTGGCAGCAGTTCTAGTTTTGATTTTTGCCACCAGAGCTTCAGATTCTCTATCTATAAAATTAGAAGGTTAGTTAGATACCAGCTCCTCCATGAAGCTTTCTTTTACCAACTCAAAATCAAGTTTCTCCTCACCTTATTAAAAGAATTCTAATTTTTAGCACCTCCTCCCCTCCCTAAAATTGGCAGCTTTTCTGTGGTGTGTGGCTTGTTTCTACTTAATCAGGTAGAGAGACCTGATTCCTAGGAGATGGTGTCTTGTGGATTTGTGAATCTTCCCTCAGACTCCCTCTTAACTCCCCACTGCCCTTGGCGACTTATAGAACACTAGACAGATATCAAGTATTCAGCTATTCTGAAAATTAAAAAAAAAGAGGTATGGTGTAACATTTGTTCAGCAAAATAGGCATATCTTCCATTCATAAATGGCCAATTCAGTGAGGAAAATTTAACCACGCAGCTGCATTGTGAGGTTATCAAAGATGGTGTGGCCACAACTGGGTTCCTCTGCCATGTCTACTCACACGGTGACCTACAGGGTCCCGGCTTTGTCCCCTGCTTCAGCTCCAGCAGACTAGGGCTGAGATTCCACTAGCTTCTGGTCTCAATTATTGGAAATCAAGTTAATTTCAGGCACTAAAGGAAGGAAGGAAAGGAGGAAGGAAGGAAGGGAGGGAGGGAAGGAAGGAAGGAAGGAAGGAAGGAAGGAAGGAAGGGAGAAAGAAAGGAAGGGAGGGAGGGAGGGAAGGAGGAAGAGAGGAAGGAAGGGAGGGAAGGAGGGAGGGAGGAAGGGAGGGGTCTCCTTAAGAGCATAAAAAGGACAATAGATACCAGTTCTAGGAAAAGGACTACTTCATTCTTCAACACTGAAGCTAAGTAAAAGAGGATAGGGGAATGAGACTACCATCAGCTAGGTTACACTAGCAAACCTGAGACTAGAACAAACAGGTAGGGCTCACAACAAAATCCAAAGAAATATTCTGAGCTGATCCTTTTTGTAATTCAGTGGAAAACCATAATCCAGGCTGCAGAAGTTGGAGTGAGCAGCCATTGTGGAAGATATTAAGAATAAAACACAATCCCATAGTGCCAGTGCAACAAATTTCTTAACTGCCAGTGCTGGGGCAGATAACCCCATGGAACAAGTGAAGCAAAGCTCAGCTACTAGTAATAGGTTGGAGAACCTCAGAGTACTAGTATAACCTCAGTTCTGCTGGTGTAGAGTGGACAACTCTATAGAACCAGTATGACATCTTTTTGAACTGCCCAGAGAGAATAGGACAGGATGGTGTGTGTGTGTGTGTGTGTGTGTGTGTGTGTGTGTGTGTGTGTGTAACAAAAGGGAGAACAATAGAAATATGCTCACTATGTAAGCAAGGTGTAAATATTCTTAGTAGTGCTATTTGTATCCAGAAAAAGAACTAAGGAGACTGAATGTAAATCAACATATGCTATCTACACTTCTATTTTCTGGTTGTTGTTTTTTTTTTATCTCTTCCAATTTTTTCCTTTTGCTCTGATTTTTCTCTCCCAATATGATTCAAAAAGTAATGTGTATTAAAAATAAATTTACTAGGGAAAAAGAGAAATTGGGACCTTTTACTAGGTCTGGCCTGGGGATTTGGTGCTTGACAAATCTATTTGTCCTGCCTTCAGAGGAAGGGAGTTAGAATTCTTGGGGCATCTGGCACCAGGTAGGATGAGAGAACATGGGCTACATAATCAGTAAGGTTCTCATTTCTCTTCACAGACCATCTTTTTTACTACTAAGTGTGTTGTATACCTTGCTTACATAGCATATTTTTATTGCTCTGTGTGTAGAGAGGAAGAGTCCTACCAGGAAATGTCCTTTCTGACACCTGTAATAATTGGTGTTTTTTTGGTAATGAAGAATAATGAAAAAAGGGCATTGCCACAAGGCAGTGGTAGAAACTGTTTAGAGGAGAAAGCCTGGAGAAAATACCTTAGAAGTTTTAATTATATAAGGAATATAGAAAAAAGAGAGAGAGAAGAGAAAAGAGAGGAGAGAGAGAGAGAGAGAGAGAGAGAGAGAGAGAGAGAGAGAGAGAGAGAGAAAAGATAATTATAAGTGTCATACATCATACATCACAGAATGAGGAGAGGGAAGGGAATCAGAAAATGAAGAGAATAAAAGAAATCCTCTTTGGAAAAGGAAAATTAAATAAAATAGTTAAAATTAAAAAAAATTAATGAACAGGATCAGTTGAAGGGACAAAGAAGAGTAAATCTACTTACCTGAAAGGGAAAAAAGGAAAGAAGAATTGTAAAACCTGATAAAATCAAGAGATAAAAAGGAACCATTGAGGAAAATTCTTAAAGTTAAAGTGGTAACAAAGGAGGGGAGAGGATCAGGGATGAGGGGAAGAGAGCTAGAAAGATAACTGGGTTATTTTTAAAAAAGACTAAAGTTAAGAAATTGAAGAAGTATGGTACTTAGTTTATATCAGAAAAGGAAAAATAAATCATAATTTGAAAAACAACAGCAGTAGAGACAGAAAAAAAATAAACTCTCGTGATTTTAGATTTTAATGGACCAAATACTACAGTAAAATTAAAACGTGACAAATGGAGATTTTAATAGTGTACTCTTTCAAGCTGTTAGAGCTGGCTCCAGCACACCCTAGGCCCTTTGATATGTGACATTTGGTTAAGAAAAAGTGAACTCAGCGCTCTCTCTCTGTTGTAATATTTAACTCAAATAAATATATTTCTCCCCCTTTTTCTGGTTGCATCAGACTTCTTTTCTTAAGCAACTCATACTATCCTCTCCCTGCTCTTTTATCAATGTCCTAAATGCCATAAATGAATGCCCTAAAATGAAGTAATTTCTTGTGAATGTTCTCCTCAGCTTCACACTTAAATTATCTCAGCCTCATTCCCCCATCCTCTTCTACTTAGCTTCAGTGTTAAAGAATGAAGTTGTCCTTTTTGTGCTCTTGAATCAGACCCTTTCTATCTTCTCCACAAACTTTCTTCTTTCTTCCCTCTTTCCTTCCTTCCTTCCTTCCTTCCTTTCTCCTTCCTTCCTTCCTTCTTTCCTCCCTCCCTCCCTTCCTCTCTCCCTCTCTTCCTTCCTTCCTTCCTTCCTTCCTTCTTTCCTTCCTTCCTTCCTTCCTTCCTTCCTTCCTTCCTTCCTTCCTTTCAAGGCAGTCATATTTTCTCAGTAAACCAATTCACAAATTTTTTCACAGTGCTTAGATTTTATCACCTTTCCCAAGCATATGGTCCCAAGAAGTCTGACAAATTTGCAAAATAAGCAAATATTATAAGCACTTTCTCTCTTTCCCTCCCTCTTTCCTTCCTCCTTCCCTTCCTCCTTCCCTCCCCTTTCTCTTTCTCTCTTTTCCGCCCCCTCCACAAAGTAATTGTTCTTTCATAAAATATATCCAGTTAAAAACTTTATAGGTTTTAGCATCATAACAAAAGCATCTAATAACTCATTCCAGAATATCCAGATTAAAAGACTTTTAGTTTTTCAAAGATACAATTGCATTATCTTCTTAACAATATTCCTTATTCAATAGATTTCCAAAAAATATAAGAAAACTTAGAAACACAATAAAAACATATAAGATATCATGAAACAAAACTTGATACTAATCAGATGACCTTAATTCAGTAGAATGAATTTCCAAATTATCTTATATAGGAGACCATTCATTTTGTCACCTTTAGAATTTTATACTAATCATATTAAGAACTAATATATAGTTACCCAGTATGGAATAATTATAGCCAATTAAGGAAATAATAACAATAATACTTTATATAATGCTTACCATATGTCAAGCACTGCATTATGCATTTTACAATTATTATATCATTTTGATCCTTACAGCATTCATGAAAGGTAGGTCATCCTCTTCCTTTCAAATGAAAGAATTGAAGTAAAAAGAAGTAAGGTAACTTGCTTAAGATCATATAGATAACAAATATACAAGACCATAGTTTGACTCAGGTTTTTCCTAAGCCATGAAATTACTTTTCTTCTCACAGTAAAAAAAAGAAAAAAAAAAATTCGATCACCATCCAGGGACAGTTACAGGATCTAAGTGTTGTTTCTCTAACTTTTACAATTCTATTCTCATTTTTCCTCAGAAAAATTCTATAGAGAGCTACCTCAAAATTTACTCAAGCATTTTAACATTTATTAAAAAACATTAAAAACACGTTTTAGAAATTCATAGCAGTGAAATTACATTTAAGTCATAAACTTAGTTTTTAATTTTTTAAAATGCCATATATATGTGCAAATTGGGAATAAAGATTTCCTTTTGTTTGGGTATTCTAATTTGGCCAAAATTAAAAGATAGAGAAACTTTTTTGAAGAATTTTTAAAAATTTCTTCACCTTCTCCTTCAAGTTGACCAGGCCCCAGGAAAAATATAATTTGACTCACAAACTTAAATAAATTGATTGGAAAGACACAAAAACACTTAAAAATCACTATACACAAATAGAAATTCCTTTTCAGACTAAATCTGGGACCTTTCTATCTTGTAGACTATAGTGGTTGGGAAAAATCCATTACCAGTTTATCAGTCACAATAAAAAGGATTTTTAGCTCCTTACTACGCAAAATGATCTTGAATGACAGATCATTTCTTTTTAACAACAAAAAGAGGAGCATCCAAAAGATATAAGGCAGCATCATAAATGTGAAAACAATATGGCTGACTGGAAGTTTAGAAGGTGAGACTAGTAATAATCCCTCCTTCCATTTATTGTTATGGAAAACTCATTGGTGGTATCCACCTATGTGGCTAACTAATGTTACTGTGATAAAAGATCAGACTTTCTTGAAGGATAGTTAGTGTTGCAGAGATAACAGACCAGACTTCTTGGTATACCTCTACATTCTTTAAAGGATAATAGATTTTCCTGATGTAAGACTAGATAGGAAAACTGAACTTCCAAATTTTTATTCAAAGAGAAAAGCTGAATTTATGAACTCAACTGAGAGACAAAGAAATGTGACTTTGGCAGTGTACAAAATATTGGTGCTGATACCAAATAGAATCAATTACAAAAATGGAGACAATATTAACTTGATTTCTTCATTTTAAAAAAATTTAAAGAGAAAGATCCTTGCCCTTTATGGAGATAAAGATAAACACTTTTGGTGGCTTTGTTGTAAATAATAATTAGTAAATAACTCTTTAGTAATTAATATGAAATTCCTTTTGGAACACAGTAGGGGGTGAGGAAGATATCGCCAAAGTAGGTCTACAGTGATGGGATGTGAGGATAGAGGGGGGAAATGGGAAGTTGGGTATGAATAAGGAAATCCCCAAATATCAACTGGCTTTAGAAGCCCGCCCAGTGAAGAAAGTGGGGAGAGGAATGTGAGAATGGCGGGAAATATTTGTCTAGTCTAAACCTCTTGTGAAATAGATAAAACAAGCGGATCCCAGAGAAGAGAACAAAATGTGGCAGAGCTCAGATTAGATCTCATCCTCTGATCAATCCAGGCAAGGATGGTCTGTGGTTACTTAGAGGAATGATTTCAAGAGTAGATCTTGCCTTTCAAAATTGTAGGCTGAGGAATTTAAACCCAAGCCCTTGCCCTAGGATTCAGGGAACTGAACAATCAGAGGGATGTTGTCAGCCTGAGAAAGCTGGTGCTTGGTATTTGACCTTTTTTTAGTGAAAAGATCAGAAGAAAAAGAGATAATCCATTACTCTATATTATCAGTGTGGTGCTGTGGAAAGAGAATGGGAACCCGGAGACCCGAGTGACTTTGGGCAAATAATAGTCATTCCAGGTTTTTGTTTCCTTAGTTGTTAAGGGTCAGGATTGGTAAGATTCTCTCATAGCCTCTCATGGTCTCATAGCTTGTGATCCTGCTGCATGAATTTAGACATCAGTCTGATTAGCTAACACCTAATAAGCCGGCACAGTCCTGCACATGTTTTATTACACTTGCAGTATACACTCCACTAGCAAGTAATGGGAGTATGCAATCCTCAGAATTCAGCCAGTCATTTGTATACTACATGATACAAAGAAAAAAAAAGGATTTCATTATTCAAAGAAATGAAGCTAAGGAGAATGTATATCATAAGCTACAGGAGAGAGATAAGAGCTGTGTCCTTGTTGGGTTAGCTGGTTTCACCAAATCAAAGGGAAGTGACAGGTTAGGTAAAGGAGGGAGACATTCCAGAGATTGAAATTCTCTCTCTTTGTTTATCTCTGTGTCTCTGTCTCTTTGTTTTTGTCTTTGTCTCTCTATCTCTTTTTCTGTTGTCTGTCTCTCTATTTCTGTCTTTCTCCCTCTATCTCTGTCATTTAGTCTTTTTGTACCAATTAAAGGAACAAAAAACCAAAACAAAACACTGAAGATAACCAACACAGTTGGTTCTACAGTTCACATAGGGATTATATATAACAAAATGGAGTCTTCAAATTTTCACCAAAATTTCATGTTCTCTTCAAATTTACTTTTGACTAAAATTAAGCTAGAAATTCTTTCATCATGATTCTAGTTACAAACACTTGTCTCCTGACTTGGAATTGGAAAGATCTGAGATTTTAATCCTGCCCCAGAGATTTAATAGTTGGGTGAGCCTGAAAACAAGTCACTTAACTTTTTCTCAGCCTCAGTTTCTTTACCTGAAAAAATGCGTATAATAATAGCTCCTAATTTAAATCAGGCTTTAAAGAATGAAAAGGAATTCAACTATTTGTATGAGATATTGACTGATGTAAAAATTAATTTTCTGAACTTGGAATATATGAGTCTTGATTAAAAACCATGAATAAATGTGTCTAATAATTTACCTCACAGGGCCATTGTGAATGTTAAATGAGATAATATGTAAACTACCTGGGAAACTTCAAAGAGCTGATTGTAAATCATATGTGTGCATATACATCTATATGTTTATATAAATAATAGTTATATATTATTATAATTATCACTGTTATTATTATGATCATTATTCCTGTCACTTCTAAACCAGTGACCTGGGAGCTGGGCTGAGTTGTCAGTAAACTCTTGTCTTTATTTTCTGCTTTCTGAGGTTGACATTCCTATGGCAACAGGATGGTCCACATCCTGGTCCTTCCTATGGCCCTAGACTCTTAATTCTCTTCCCCCCATCATCCCTCACCTGACTTTGCCACCAGAGAGTAGCAGCTGCAGAATGGAGTCTCCCAAAGAGTCTGTACCACAAAGAGGATGGAGGGGCCAGAAGGAACTGGCATCTGTCCCCATTTGTTTCTGATAACTAGAAAATAAAACAAACAAAACAAAAAAAATCCCTCCTGGTTCTAACTTTAGAGGCTGGAGCTGACCGGGAAGCATGTGTGATCCCTTTGTCTTTCTTGATTGAATGGGGCTGGAGTGGGGGAGAGACTAGTCTTGGGAAAACAAAGGGGAAAAAATGGTTCTTCCCCTGGTCTTGGGCCTCCCTTTTCATCATTGCTAAATCACAGAACTTTTATGTTGCAGCTTTCTTTGTCCTGTCAAAAACAAGGACTGTCAGAAGAAGGAATTGTTGAAAAGGGGGAAAGTCACCTCCTTCATCCTTAGGAACCTTGAAAGGAGCTACTAGTTTGATCCTGTCATCTGAGTTTCCGAACAGTGTGCATAAGTATGTAGTTGGATGACCTGGTAGATAAAACCTTGAGTTTGAAATCAGCAAAACTGGAGATTAAGTCCAGCCTCAGACCCGGAGTAAGTTACATTTTGCCTCAGTTTCCTCATCAGTAAATTGGGAATCATAATAGCACCTACCACTCTATTATGAGGATCCAATGAGAGGATTATAAAGTGCTTAGCACAGTGTCTGGTATATTTTAAATGCTATATAAATGTTTGCTGCTACAATAACAATAACTACTACTACTCTACAACAATAATGATAATAATCAAGAAATAATGATAAAAGTAAATTACATAAGTGATGATGAATAATGTTGATAATAATGATGATAAATAATAAAATAATAATTAGCATATTTTAAGATTTATATAGTGGTCTGCAAATATTATCTCATATTATCTCATTTTATCCTTACACCAGCCCTGGGAGGAAGGTATTCTTATTATCCCCATTTTACAAAGGAGTTGTGGAGAACTGGGGGTGAGAACCTGAGGTAGGATCTGAACTTAAATCTTCTGGACTTTAGTTCCAATGATCAATCCACTACCCATTTTCCCACCTATGACCTCCCAGGTGATCACACCTGCCTTGGTGATGTAATCACCTATCTATTCTGTGCATAGGTTGCTATGTCCAAGCTGTACTTTTCCAGGCGTTCTGGTCTGCCCAATATGCACTGTTAGCAGTAATTTGCGTCATTCTGACCTGACACAAACCCCCATTCCAGGCTGCTCATTGGCTGGCAGAGGCCGGGAAGCTTCAGGAGCACTGAGTTCTCATGGGAGCAGAATTTGCAGGAAATGATTAGCCACCTGCACAGAAAAGAGGAGAGAGGTCTGAGAATGCTGAAGTTTCTTCTTGAACCCAACTTTCTCATAGTCCCTTCATACACTGACTGATTTATCTACTTCTTTGTTTTCATTTGTGTTTCCTTAGCAACATTTTAGAAAGCATTTAATGGTACAATTAATGATAATAAAGCGCTGAGTCTCTCTCTATTCTCTTCTGGAGAAAATTCACTTTGTAAGAACACCGGTGTCTGTTTTGTCGTTCTTTTCTGTAGCTTTTCATGATCTCTGTGAGAGCCAGAACAGCTGGCCTGATTTCTGGCATTTTCATGGGTTGTACATTCCACAACTGCCAATGATACTACAAGACATTTGGGGATATCATGCTGTACATATACTAAAATACGTATATACTAGCATATACATATGCTCTTTATATATATGTATCTAATATTGACAGCATTATACTGTGTATAATATATGCTAGTATGTATATATATATACTAATTATAACTAGTATTAACAGTATTATACTGTCAAATGGACAGTATAGACACTGAGTACTATGAAAGTTCAGAAGAGGGGGAGAGTTTAGTGGGTTCAGATGGTCAGAGTAGTCTTCTTAGAGGAGGGGGAAACGCTCTGGGCCCTGAAGAATGGGGAGGATGTTGATGGATAGCCAAGAATGGCAAGACTTTCTAGGTAGAGACAGTGAGATGAGCAAAGATGAGGGAAGAGGATTCTCAAACTGAGCTTGGAGGATAGAGAAGAGAGAACATTTTAGCTGATCCAGTGAATTTGTGTGGAAGAGTAATAAAGTCACAGAATAATAGCTCTCAAGCTGGAAAGGATCTTAGAGGCCATCTCTTCCAACCCTGTTATCTGACAGATGAGGAAACTGAGAAAAAAATTGATCTGGTTCTTTGGATTTTTTTCCCCATAGTATTTTATGTATAACTAGTCTCTCCAAAGACATATTTAGTCTCTTCAGTTGGGAAGCATTTCTGCTATTTTTAAAATTTCTTCTAACAATGCTTCCTACAGGGTTCTGTAGTAATAGGTCCCCAGATCAATGAGATAGGCTGAAGGACAACAGTCTGAATCCCAGGTGACCATCCAAGTAGGAGGAAAAATATGTGGGTGTGGGGTATCTAATGTTCACTCACTCAGTCTCTTCATTCTTGGTGGAATGGATAAAGTGTTAGGCCTGAACTGGTATCCAGCTCACACACTTCTAAGGAGGTCACTTAATCTCTCTCTGCCTTGGTTATTGCAACTGTAAAATAGGGAGGATAATAGTACCTACCTTGTAGGTGGAGATCAAGTGAGATAATATTTGCAAAGCCCTTAACATATATCAGGCACTCTATGCATGTTTATTCCCTTCCCCTTTGCCTCTAGGTGCAAGAGTAAATTCAAAGGTGAATAAAGCACAGCCTAACTCCTCTAAGAGTTTATAGTCCCATGGAGAGACATAATCAGTTGCAAAATTAGTACCTAATGCAAAATTGAATAGTTTTTTAAAATCTAAATAATTATTGAAGATAGCAATAAAAGCCATAAACAATGATGTGAACTTGGTTATGGAAATTTGCTTGTTTTGCTTCATGGATGTTGTCCCAACATTCTAAAGAAACAGACTAAATTTTATTCCAAATGTTACTGCCTTTTAGGAGAAAACACACTTCTTGGTCACTGGAGATTGCAAATTAGAGGAGGAAGCTCAGAGAAGTGCTGGGATATGTATCAAATAATTACAAAACATCTCCACAAATTCCTTTTCTTTTATACACAACAGCAAAAAAAGTTCTTTCATTCTTGGAGCATTTTATTGTATTCTCAGGTGACCTCTGTAAATGAAACGGATTATTTTCTCATTTTACAGATGAGGAAACTGAAACCCAGAGAGATTGAATGACTTGTTAAATGTCTCACTACTAATAGTGAGAGAATTAAGGAATAGAACAAAATGTCTGGGTTTTCTCCTTTTCATAGTCCCTGGAATCATTCTTATGATTGGAATATTGTAGATCACTAAATGGGGATGTGGGCACTGCTCTTTGTAGACTCTCATGTAGTCAATTTGACCTTTGGAATCATCTTAGAGCAGCAATTCTTACTCTTTTTTGTGGGTCATGGATTCATTTCGTGAAATCTAGCGGTCTCTGAATCCCTCAAAAATTTTAAATTCATAAAAATAAGATACATAGATTACAAAGGAAATCAATTATATTAAAATATAGTTATTAAAATATTTTATTAAAGAAAGTACTTGATCTTAGATTAAAAACACTGGTGAGTCTCAAATAAGGTATAAAGTTGGAATTTAATGTTTATTTGTGAGACCAAGGTCTTTTTGCCTAACAAATGCCATTCTATTTTCTAATAGATATACATCCTTGCATCCTAGAGTCCCCTTTGTTGACTCAATCAATTCAATTTGGCAAATGTTAATTAATCACATACTATTTGTTTATCACTGTTCTTGGCACTGTGGGAGATACAAAATTTAATTAAATCATGAATGAATCCAGTTTGAGACTGTCCAAATTCTTATGAAATTCCAGAGTTATTACGCATATAGAGTAGTCTAAGCACAGATAAGATAGAAAAGAATTTCTCAGAAGATACTGACCCAATTTTTAAAAATGATGGATCTTCTTTTTACATCACATTTGTTTCCAATTCCCCTACTCAATGTGAAATGAAGAAGAAAGAAAAATAAATAAATTCAATTAACCAACATGTTAACCAAGTCTGATAATACAATACATACCTTTATGTCATTATGTCTGATACAACCAAGTCTGATACAATATTCCACACCCATAGACCCCACGCCCACAATTAAGCTCCATTTATTCCAGTTCTTTCAATTGTTAAAAGAAACTTTTTGTTCAGATCTTTGCCCTCAATAATAAAGCAAACTCAGGTGAAGAAAACTCAAAGGGTTTATTGTAGCACCCAAGGTGAAAGCAAGCTGAATGTAGCCAGGTAATGAAATTCAAACCTCACCACTACTTTTATAACTGCGTTTCCTAATAGGGGAAAGATAATCCAGAAAGGTATACATTTCAAAAAGGGGGTGGACTTCTACCTAATCACCAGATTTTAGGGAAATGAGATTTGAAAAAAGGAGATGAAAACACTTGGCTATCTGGGGACTATGAGGTATGAGAAGGAGATGGGATCAGAGCTTGGTCCATCTTCTTCTATGAACTACTCTGGAAGATAAACAAAACTGGAAACTGTGGGATAGCTCATCTCCTAACAGATTTCATACAACCTCTTGGAAAGCTTGCTTCTTTTCTTATTATACTCACAGAATGGTCCTGTAATCATTCAATTTCATTATACTATTTGCAGTTTGGGTAGTCATGGGGCTGAGTCATTTCTTTCCAGAGCAAAGCTACTTATTAATAGAGTTGTATTTTATTGTGTTATTTGTTGTGTATATTTATTACAAATAGTAAGTGCTTAATTAACATTTGCCAAATTGAATTGATCGAGTCAACAAAGAGAACCCTCAGATGCAAGGATATGTAGCCATTAGGAAGTAGAATGGCACTTGTTAGGTAGAATGACGTTGATTTCACAATAAAATTGGCCTAGGCCTCCCACCAAGATCATCCAGCTGGGTGAGCTTAATTAGGAGAGGATCAGGGCAAAGAGCACGCACACACGTGCGCATTCGTGAGAAAGAGGAGGAGGTGGTGGTGGTTGGAGAGAGTGGCTGGACAATAATAGGAGAGAGTAGCACATTCCATGATTCTGAGCCAAAATAAATGCTTTGGTCTTATCTCTACTGTATAACCATTTTTGTACTGGGACCTTTCCCTTCTCCTCTACAGCTAGTAATTGAGGAACAGCTGAAGAATCATCCTTTCCATTAGGCAGAATACTAAGAATGCTACATTTAGAGACCACCAGCCTTACTCCAGATGCTCATCTTGCCCATCACTAGTTGTGTGATGCTGGGGAAAATCTCTTCATCTCTTGTTAGACTCCTCACCTGGACAAAACAAGGAGGCTTCAAAGACAGTGTGCTAAGTCAAGGAGCAGCAAAAGATGGATCTCAACCTGGAAGAGCACAGCTGTGAAATAGAGTCGTGATGTCGAGTCCTGATGTCAAACTCAATTAGAAATGTCTCTTGAAAGGCATAGCAAGTTGTGCATGGTAAATGTGTATTGCGTAAATGCTTGTTTTATTCCATAAACTAAAAATAAAATAAAATAAATGAGAAATGAGACATCTAAACTATACTTAAGGATCCTTGCAGGTGTATAGTGACTTAAAAAACATGAACATTTGTGGTGGTTCATTCATTTCAGTTGTGTCCGACTCTTTGTGACTTCATGTTTAGTGTCATTTTGGTAAAGACATTGGAATGATTTTCCATTTCCTTATACAGCTCATTTTATAAATGAGGAAATTGCGGCAAATAGGATTAAGTGACTTGTGTGTGGCCAGCTAATAAGTGTATGTGGCCAGATCTGAGCTCAGGAAGAGGAGGCTTCCTGACTCCAAAACTCTCTCCTGGCTCTGGCACTCTCTCCACTGGACCTAACATTATCCATGTTCTATTATAATTTTATTTATTTTGTAAATATTTTCCAAATTATAATTTACTCTGATTCCTGACGTGCCCAAAGAGAGAACCTTTATTAATACTGGACTTGGAGTCAGGAAGACAACTACTTACTAGTTGTGTGATCCAAGGCAAGTCATTTCTTTCAACCTCAGTTTCCTTATCTGTTAAATGGGGAAAATATTAGCACTTACCTCACAGGGTGGTTGTGAAGATCTAATAAGATTGTATGTATAAAGTACTTTATAAACTTAAAGTACCACCAAAATATGATTTATCATTGTTATTTTTATTATTATTATAAGTTTATATGGACTAACAGGATTGGAGGAGTCAAAACGAGAAACATCAATCTTTCATCTTCTGGAGAAGCTTCAACCTTTGAGTGATACTATTAGTGGAAAGAATTGCATAGGTCTCTGGGGGAAATTGGGTTTGTTGGAAGGCAGCATGGTCAGTGTAAAGATTTATGGTATTTGTAGTCATATTGCCTCTGCCCCTTACCTTATATATGGCAAATCCTTTAATTTCTTTGGGGCCGATTTTCTTCATTTTTAAAATGAGGAGGATGAACAGATGATTTCTAACGTCCCTTCCTGCTCTTGTTTTGTGAGGCTATGAGGGAGAGTTACTTTGAAACTTTGGGTATTCTTTTGTGTTTTGCATTTTCTGGGAAAATCAACTCAATCATGCCTTTGATGTGTTGTTAGTCTAAATGCTTGTTTGGGAGCTAAAAACCTCTTTATTTTTCTATATAGACATAGACATGAACTCTCTCTATATATCTGTCTCTCTGTTTTTCTCTTTCCCCTCCCACATGTATGCAAATATACATATATGTATATATGCATGTATATATATCTATATTCTGATGTTCCTAGAAGAAAGCTCAAGTCAGGGCCAAATGAATGAAAATCTGATGATCTCTGAAGTCTCCCTAGGTAAGAACAGGAGCAAAAAAAAAAAAACAAAAACGATTTGTTTGAAATTCTCAGAATTAATTCTAATTTTTGCAAACCCAGAATTAGGATTTGGACAATAGTTTATAGATGGGAGAAAAAAGGTAAATGACTAGATGACCTCTATCTCGATGAGAATCTTCTTCCAATTCCATCTCCAACCTATTCCCAAACCACAAAATAGATTTCTTTGGAAACAATTTGAAGGCAGCCAAGTGACTCATTAGCCAGCAGATTTCTGAAGAAGAGGAGGGTGTGTCAGTTGGCAAAAAATTTTGGTTCAGAAATCAGCAGTACATCTTTCTTATTTGTCATAAAAACATATAAATTCACAGATGTCATTTTAGTAGCACCTAGCCCAGAGGCAGGGAGAGAAAATGAGCATAGATGCAAAATTGGGCCAGGCAGAACTGGAACTCCTGGAAAGCAGAGGGTAAGTGTTAAAATCATTGTTAATTCTATGTTCTGTTGATGCAGGTAGACTGGGATATGGGGAAACCTGATAGATGGAGAAAAGAGGAAATTCCTTGTAAGCATCCTAAACCTACACAGATAGAATTGAAAGGCTTGGGTTTGAATATTAACTCTATTACTGTCTGTGTGGCTCAAATCAGTTTGCCTTACTGTGTCTCCATTTTCTCTTTGTCAAATAAGGGGAATGGACTTGATCTCTGAGATCCCTTCCAACACTAGACTCTGTGATTCACCTTCTTTCACTATGTTCCCTTACCCAATATTACTTCTTCCCGTTACCCCATGCCTATCAAAACTTTTCTTTCCTTAGTTTAGGAAGATTGATTTGACAAAAAGGGGGTGGGAGGGAAATCACCCTTGCTCATCTTAACACTCTTGATTTTTGTTATTGATGATTTTAACTTTGGGGATTTGGGCATTTTACAAGAGTGTAGCTGGTTCAAAAGAATTATTCAAAGAGTTGATAGAATGCCATTCATTATGGTAAGAAGAAGTTAATAAAGAATTTCTAGAGAGTAATGGAGGAGAGTGTAGAATGCACAACCCATGAAAATGCCAAAAATCAGACCAGCTGTTCTGGCTCTCACAGAGAGCATGAAAAGCAACAGCACAACAAAACAGACACCGGTGTTCTTACAAAGTGAATTCTCTCCAGAAGAGAATAGAGAGAGACTCAGTGCTTTATTATCATTAATTGTACCCTTAAATGCTTTCTAACCACAAAGTTGCTAAAGAAACACAAATGAAAACAAAAAGTAGACAAATCAGTCAATGTATGAAGGGACCATGAGAAAGTTGGGTTCAAGGAGAAACTTTAGCATTCTCAGACCAACTGTCTCTGTCTCTCCCCCTTTCTGTACAGGTGGCTTATCATTTCCTGCAAATTCTTCTCTCATGAGAACTCAAGCAGGTGTGATCACTGGGAGGTCGCAGGAGGAATTGGGGGTCAGGGGACCTTCTTCTTAAATCATATCAGATAGATGGGTCACTTAATATCTTTTGCAGTTAGGGATCAGTTTATGTTATGAAGGTTAGGATACAACTGGGAGCAATAGGGACTGGCCCTTGGGCACTTCACACTGTGGACTCATCTCTAGAGAGTGGCCCTGCCAAATCTGGTTACTAATTTCCCCCTGTTATCTGTCAGAAGACCTGAAACTGAATTTTATTTCTACCATTTATTTCTACCATTATCTCTACCAAGACCTGTGCAGTCTTAAGCAAGTTCCTCCACTCTTCTGAATGAGTTTAAGGTGAGGGATGTTGGGCTAGGTGATTAGGAACACTGGGTTTGAATTCAGGGTATCTGAATTCAAATTATGGCTCTAGCACTTGTTATCTGGCTCTTCTCCTCTTGGAGCCTCAGTCTGTAAAATAAAGGTGGTTAAAGTCAATAACCTTTAAGATCCTTCCTAACTTTCTATATAAGATCTTAGGGTCCCATGATCATTACGATTACTTCCAGTTCTAAATCCTATAAAATAGAATTATGAATAGTGCTGGCTGAAACTGAAAAACTTCCTGTGATAGGATTTTACTGTTTTCATTTATTTCATTAAATAGTTCCCAACTACATGTACAATACATTTTAATATTTATTTTTTTAATATTTCTTTTTTCTTTTTTTTTCAAAATAGTATTTTATTTTTCTCAATACCTGCAAAGATAGTTTTCAACATTCACCTTTGCAAAACCTTATATTCCAAATTTTTCTCTCTTTTACTCCCTCCCCCCGTCCTTAAGACAGCAAGCAATCTGATATAGTTTAAACATTAATATTCCTTTTTTAAAAATTTGCATTCCAACAGTAATAGCTATGAAAACAAAATAATCCTATTCTTTTACTCAATATAGATTATTTGTACTGATTCACTGAGATTTATTAATACCAAAATATTATTTGCACAGTGTAATATTAATACTAAAGAGCTTATTTCTGGTAAAATAACAATATAAATTATTTCACTTTTTACAACTGATATAAAAAGTTGCAAAAAATTTAAGAATGAATATCTTACACTAGTGATGGTATCAACATTTTCTTTCCCAGTGAAATGATTTCTATGTCAAAATATAGTTCTTGTTCATCAGTGTTTCTAAATAACTTGAAGTTATACTATATGACTTCTTGCCAGATATACAATATTTTGGAAAGTTCAAATACCACATAAATGTACTTGCAATTTTGATAAATTTCTTGGTATGAAAAATCCACACAACTTAAAAATCTGCTACTATATATAAGATTTTCTAGGGTTAAGGTTAATGTTAATTTACATAAAAACTGATGTTCAGTAAACTCTACATTTGCAGAAAACCCAAGGGAAAGGGACACTATTTTGTTCCAAATCAATAGCACCAAAGAGTGTATTATATTTCTAATTTGTATTTCAACTTAATTGTATTTGATTGAAACATTAAAAATCTGACATTTTACCAAAATAAAATTCCAAGTTTTCTCCCTTTCACTCCTTGAGAAAATAAGCAATATATCATATATGTAAAGTCAAGTAGAACATATTTCCACATTAACAATGTTAAAAAAAGAAAACATACATCCATGCAAATACACACACAAACCCAAGAAAAATAAAGTTTAAAAAGTATTCTTCAAATTAGAAGATCAAAGGATAATCTACTTCTTAGGTCTGTGGAGAAGCAAGGAATTTATGGCCAAAGAAGAACTAGAATACATTATGAAATACCAAATACACAATTTTAATTATATTGTTAAAAGTTTTATGCAAAAAGAATCAATGCAGACAAGATTAGAAGGGAAGCATAAAACTGGGGAATAATTTTTGCACCCAAGGGTTCTGATAAAGGGCTCTTTTCTAAAATATATAGGGAATTGACTCATTCATAAGACTACAAAGCATTCTCCAATTGATAAATGGTTAAAGGATATGAACAATTGATTTCCAGATGAAGAAATTAAAACTATTTCTACTTATATGACAAAATACTCTAAATTACTATTAATCAGAGAAATGCAAATTAAAACAACTCTGAGGTACCAACTCACACATTTCAGATTGGCTAAGATTATCTGGAAAGATAATGATAAATGTTGGAGGGAATGTGGGAAAACTAGGACACTAATACATTGTAGGTAGAGTTGTGAACTTATCTAACCATTCTGGAGAGCAATTTGGTACTATGGCCAACTGTGCAAACTCTCTGATCCATCAGTATCTCTACTGGGTCTGTATCCCATAAAAAAGGACCCACATATGCAAAAATGTTTGTAGCAGCCATTTTTATAGTGGCAAGGAACTGGAAACTTGAGTGGATGCTCATGTGTTGGGGAATGACTAAGTTAAGATATATGAATATAATGGAATATCATTGTTCTATAAAAAACAATCAGCAGAATGATTTCTGAAAGAACTTGAGAGACTTGCATGAACCGATACTAAGTGAAGTGAGGAGAACTAAGAGAACACTGTACACAGCAACAACAAGATTATGCAATGATCAACTCTGTTGGATATGGCTCTTTTCCACAGTGAGGTGATTCAGTCCAATTCCAATAGACTTGTGATGGAGAGAGCCATCTGCATCCAGAAACAGGACTATGAGGACTGAATGTGGCTCACAACATTGTATTTTCACCTTTTTCCTTTTTGTTTGATTGCTTTTTATTTTCATTCTCATTTTTTTCATTTTTAAATGAAATTTCAAGTGTGGAAATATGTATAGAAGAATTGCACATGTTTAACATCTATTGGATTACTTGCTGTTTAAGGGAGGGGTTGGGGAGAAGGGAGGAAGAAAAATTTGGAACTCAAATTTTCAACATTATATATATATAATGTTGAAAACATGTATATGTATTTGGGGGGGGCTGAGGTAATTGGGGTTAAGTGACTTGCTCAGGGTCACACAGCTAAGAAATGTTAAGTGTCTGAGACCAAATTTGAACTCAGGTCCTCCTGACTTCAGAGCTCTATCTACTGCCTCACCTAGATGCCCCCTTTGCATATATTTTGAAAATAAAAAGCTATTATTTAAAAAAATCTGCTTCAGTCTATAGTCAGAATTCATCACTTCTCTCTCTGGAGGTAGATAGCCTTTTTTATCATGGGTTCTTTAGAATTGCTTGGATCATTGTAATCAGAGTAACAGTCTTTCACATAAATTGTCCTACAATATTTCAGTTACTCTGTGCAATGTTCTCTTGTTTCTGCTCACTTCACTTTGCATAACTTCCTGTCAGTCTTTCTAGGTTTTTCTGAAACCATTTTGTTTGTCATTTCTTATAGCATAACTGTATTCTATCACAATCATATAGCACAATCTGTTTAGTCATTCCATAGTTGATGGAATCAAATCCAGTTCTTTGCCACCAGTATCATCAAATTCCAATTCTTTGCCACCATGTAGAATTGTTATGACTATTTTTGTACAAATACATTTTCCCCTTTTTTTTTGATAGAGCTATTAGAGGTATTTTGGGGTCAAAGGTAATACACAGTTTTATAACCCTTTTGCCACAGTTCCAAATTGTTCATAATGTTTACACAAGTTCACAACTTCACCAAAAGTGCACTCATGTCCCAATTCCCCCCCACTAGCATTTTTCACTTACCTTTTTTCTGTCACACTGATAAGTGTGAGATGGTATCTCTGAGTTGTTTTAAATTACATTTCCCTAATAGTTATTTTGAACATTTTAAAAATGTGATTATTGATAGCTTTGATTTCTTCTTCTGAAAACTGCCTGTTCATAACCTTGACCAATTGTCAACTGGGCAATGACTCATAATTTTTAAAATTTGGCTCAGTTCCTCATATATTTGAGAAATTAGGTCTTCATCAGAAAAACTTGCCTTAAAATTTTCCCCAGTTTCCTATTTTCCTTCTAATGTTAGCTGCATTCATTTTATCTGGGCAAAATCTTTATAATTTCATTTTACTTCCCTTTTGTTTGGCCATAAGGTCTTCCCTTATCCATATATCTGACAGATATTTTTTCCTATACTTCCCTAATTTACTTTTGATATTACTCTTTATGTTTATACCATTTATCTCTATTTTACCTTGTCTTGGTATATGTGAGATATTAGTTTACGCATCATTTCTACCAACGTTCTTTTCAGTTTTTCCCTCAAGTTTTTTTTCCCCAAAATTATGAATTCTTGTCTCCAAAGCCTAGATCTGTAGGTTTATCAAACACTACATTAAATGGTCATTTTCTACTGTGTTTTGTGTATTTAATATATTCTATGATGCACTACTCTATTTCTTAGCCCGTACCCAATTGTTTTTCATCATTACTTCTGTGTAATATAGTTTAAAATCTGATACTGCTATTGTGTCTTCCTTTACATTTAAAAAATTGATTCCCTTTGTAATATCTGGGCTAGCTTTCTGGAGGGCCTTGGGACTAGCCTTGGTCTCAGCAGAATAATCACCATGAGAATAGTCAGGAATAAAGTCCAAAATCTTTATTGTCCCCTTCACAGTCTGTGTCTGTCATAGTCTGACCCAGTCTCCTCCAGCAGTCTGCCAGTCTCCCTTTAGTGCAGGAGGCAGGAGACATGAGAGCCATCATGAGGTTGGTCAAAGATAGAATGTCTCTCTTTTAGTCCTTTTTAGCCTTTATATATCTTATTGTAATTACATCATCACAGCATATTGATTATGTGTGAACTAGAGAACCATTACATCACCATACTAAGTACTAAGGATATGTATACTAGAGAACCATCATCTTATCAATTCCACTGAATTAACACCTTGTTTTAAATATACTTCTCCAAAATTCCACCCTCTACACCCTTTATATTCTTGACCTTTTGTTTTTACAGATGAATGTTGTTATTAGCTTTTCTAGCTCTATAAAAATAATTCTTTGGTAGGTTGATTGGTATGGCACTGAATTAAAAAGTTAACATAGGTAAAATTGTCACTTTTATTATATTGGCCTAGCTTGCCCATGAGCAATTAATATTTCTCCAATTGTAGATCTATCTTTATTTACATAGAAGGTGTTTTGCGTGTATATAGTCGTGGTTTTGGCAGATAGACTGTCAGGTATTTTATATTGTATGCAGTTGTTTTAAATGTAATTTTCTCTTTCTATCTTTTACTACTGAATTTTTTTTTTGTAGTAGTATATAAATATGTTGATGATCTATGTGTATTTATTTTATATATCTTATAATTTTTCTAAAGTTGTTCATTATTTCAACTAGTTTTTAAATTGATTCTCTAGAGTTCTCTAAGTATACTATCATTTCACCTAAAATAGTGATAATTTGGTTTCTTCATTGCCTGTGGTTTTTATTCCTCCAATTTTTTTCTTGTCTTATTACTATACTGGACATTTCTAGAATAGTGTTGAATAATAGTGACAATGGACATCCTTGCTTCACATCTTATCTTATTGGGTATGCTTCTAGCTTATGTCCATTATGGGTAATGTTTGTTTTTGGTTTTAGATAGGTGCTACTTATCATTAGTTTTCAAGTTTTGATTTTACCTCCACAATATTTTTAGCATCTCTTCCTCTCTAAGCATTTAAATTGCTATCCCCCTACCTCAAGTCCTTGGATTATTATAATGGTCTCCTAAATGGCCTCCTTTCCTCCAGCATTTCTTCTATCTAAACCATCCCCCACAGAACTGTCAAATTGAGAAAATATCACTCCTCTTCTCGAAAAAAAAAAAATCTCAGTACCTTCTTTTTGTCTGTAGGATAAAATATAAACTATTCTGACATTTAAAGTCCTTCCCAATCTGACTTTTACTCAGTCTTCCCAGATTTATCTCATATTACTCTTCTTTATTATATACTCTGACTTTCCTAAAATTCAGATCTGACAATCTCTCTTACTATCTTTGTCACTGTCTTCTCTTCTGCTCCCCTCTCTCTCTTTCTCTCTGTGTCCCCCCCCCCCACCCCCCGGTCATTTGTCTCTCCCTGTTTGTCTTTATTTCCCTTTATCTTTTAAGCTATAAATATTTACATACATATTGATTAAATTACATATTAATTAAGTACTATTATATGCTTATGAAATATTTGGTTGAAGAGGGCACTAGCAGTTGGGTGATCATATGAAAAATGGTGTTTAAGTTGAATTTTGAAAAAAAAAATGATCTTAAGAGACAGAAGTGAGAAAAGAGTGAATTCCAGGCATTAATAAAAATGTAGCATAAAAGGTAAGATGGTTTAGGTAAACCTATTAGGTAAACCTAGATTGCAGTGTGCAAAAGAGTTTTTCAATCATGTCTGACATGAATATGTTTATTCTTCATGGACTTATTTGAGACAGATGTTATTTGATGTTTATTTGCAAAGAAACTGGAGTAGTTTGTGATTTCCTTATCTAGCTCATTCTACAGATGAGCAAACTGAGGCAAACAGGGTTAGTAAGTGACTTGCCTAAGCTCACACACAATTAGTAGGTGTTGGAGGCTGGATTTTAGCTTATAAATAAGAATATATTTATTCTTATAATATATTTATTAATATAATATAATAAAATATATAATATATTTATTCTTATAAGAATACTTTGCCTTATTCTTGGCCCAGCACTTTATGCACTGTACCACCTAGCTATTCCATGCAGAGGGTAGTAGTGTATAGAGATGGAAATGTAGGGTGGGACCAGGTTGTAGGGAAAGGCTTTAAGAAAGGAGAGTCTATTTGATCCTATAAGTGATAAGGAGCCATTGGAGTTTCCAAGTAGAAGTGTTACATGATCTGACCTGCACTTTAAGAAAATAACAGGCAACTATTTGGAAAATGGCTTATAGAGTATAATTTAAAGAAATAAAGACCAATTAGGCTTCTATTACGATGGTCTGGGCAAAAAGGGCTGAAGTAGGATGGTAGCCTTGTTAGTGCCTACAAAAAATGTATAGAGACTGATTGAACATGTAAGGTGAAGAAGGAGGAGTTGGGTAAGCCACCTTTGAACCAAAAACCGCAGAAAAGGAAAAGAGAATGGGGATAATATTAAGGTGTTTAGAGATATAGACAGGAGGGGGGAAAGAGTGGACTCACGAATGGCCTCAATTCTCTCACTAAAGTAAGAGGTAATATTTACAACTGAAGAGGGTGGGGTGGGAAGCTTGAGGAGAGAAGAGACAATTAGGGATAAATAAAAGAATTACTATGTTTTCCTGAGAGTCCAGATGATTTTAGAGAATATGCATCTGCAGTGAACCCAGTGGTTATAGTTACATGACTTCTTCAAACTCCATTACACATTACCTGAGTAATAGCTTAGAGAGCATGAATTTGTAAATTTTCTGATCATTATGTTTGCATTACTTCTAAGTCCATTCCATATTACACAAGCAATAGCTCTTTCTATTAGTAATTTTTTTTTCCTTTTTAGGTGCTTGCTTGGAGTATATTTCTGATAATGGGATTATTAGGTCAAAGTGCATAGCTATTTTTATTCCTCATTTATATTGCCAGATGGTTTATGGTTTATAAGTCAGAAAGTCAATTTGAATTTTTAAATTGATAGGCATTATTTGACTTTTCAACATCTTATTTCCATCCTAACTGAAAAAAAGTTTCCCTATAATAAATATGTACAATCAAGCAAATATAACGCCACGCTGACCATGACCAATCATGCATATTTCACTCTAGATACCTAGTCTATCACTTCTCTGTCAGCATTCTAAATTATCATCCTCTGGAAGCATAGTTGTCTATTGTATCAATCAGAGTTCTTAAGACTTCTACAATTAGCAAAATTACCTATAATTTTGAATGAGAAAAAAAAATGGTCATTCAACAAACTTGTAAATTTTCAGGAATTTCTATCAACCAAATACGAACTTAACAGAAAATTTAACATATAAGAGCCAATATCAAAAATCAATTTTGGATTCAACATGGACAATGTATTTAAATATGGGAAAACTGTTTATTTTTTTAACATGGGAAATGTATACTATATGTTTAAGATTCACATCAACAAAAGAAAGACTGGCATAATTAAGTTAAAAATAACAATTATGTTATACAAATGAGGTACAGAGGAAGAACAGACACAGAGTCATTAGAAGGGGAAGGGGGTTCGTTGTTCTGAACACCTACTCACATCAGGAATGGGTTCAATAGGCAACACTACATATATACATATAGCACCTTTCAAAGTCTATAAAGAAAAAAGGGAGGATGAATGGGTATATGGGGAAGCAAAAGGTAAGGGAAGAAGACAACGAGAGATCTTGGGTGGAGGGGGGTTAAGTAATAGCAAGGCAAGTTATAGAGGAGAATTTAATTAAAGAGTCAGCAGGGATAGAAAGGACATGTCTATATATGTGTGTGTATATGTATGTATATGTATATATACATATATGTATATGTATGTATATAGCTACATATGTATACATAAATATATCTTTTCTTAAGTATAGCTTGCTTGGGGGTGGTGGAGGTATGAAAGAGGAAAAAAAAGAATAAAGTAAATTAGGTGCACCACTGAGAACCAAAGAACAATTTACAAGGAAGTAAAGAAAAAATGGACATTCATGAATTAATTTCTTTTACTAATATATATACTTTATTGTTCTGATAATTTGTTGTTATATATTTTGAATCCTCCCTGATGTTCTGCTGGGCACATGACAATGTCCTATTTTATTTTGCTTTATTTTGTTTTGTATTCCTTTTCTGTTTTTCTTTTTTTCTTACTCTGTTTTTTCAAATAAAATAAATTTTAAAAAAGACTTTAACAATTATTCATTTTTACGATGTTGTTATAGTAGAATTTTTTTCCCTGTCTTGGTTCATCTCATTTCACTCTGAATCATTCCAAGTGGGGTTCAAATGATACATGTTACCTTTTTCATTTGGATAATCTTCTATTTCCATCCCAGATTATCTGAAAGAAGTCCCACTCCTCTCCCTTTCCTTCTTAATATATCTTTTGCTCTCTCCCTTTATTTTCCCTTTTAAAAATTATCAAAAATAAAAATAAAAATAAAAAACTCCAAGGCTCTCCATTTTATTTGATTCCTTCTGTGACCCCCACTGACATCATCATTTAAATCAATGCTTGTGTCATTATACCCCAAGTAGAATGCAAACACTTCATAATTATAAAGTCTTTTCTGACTGATAACTTTGACTTATCTTTTTGTGTTTCTCTTTATTCTCACATTTGTACTTCAAAGTTTTATTAAACTCTGATTTTTCTTTGGGGATGACTAAAAGTTCTCTACTTCATTAAAGATCCATTTTTGGTCCACTGTAAGATTATATTTAGCTTTTCTGGATAATAATTCTTAATTGTATTCTTGATCATAAGTCTATATCTTTTGTGTTCCATAGCCTCTTTCTTTCTAGTAGTAGCAACTAAATCTTGTGTGATTCTGATAATGGTTCTTTGCTACCTAAAATTCTTCTTTCAGGAAAAATTTTCTTTGACTTTCAACATTTAGATTTTGACCATTCCATGTCTAGGAGTTTTCAATTTCTTTCAACTGATGATTAGTAAATTCTTTGAATTAAACTTTGCTCTCTGATTCTAAGTTGTTAGCAGTTTTCTTTCATGATTTCCAGGCTCTTTTTTCAGATGTCACCTTAGGCTAGTATAATGATTCTTAAATTATCTTTCTTTGAACTGTTTTTGACATAAGATAGCTTGGCTTTTAATATTTCTTTTTTTTTTCCTATTTTCATTAAATCTGATTTTGTCCATTTTAATTTTGAAGGTGTCTATTACTTGGGTATGTATGGTTTTGTAACCCCTATTCTAAGCTGTTAATTCTTTTTCAAATCTCTTCCCATAGTTCTTTTATAATTCTTTCCTCTATCATTTTCATTTCACTTATAATGCTACCTTTTAATTCATTTTTAAATCTTGTATTATTTCTTCTAGTCATTCTAACTGATCTTATGGGAAAACTTTTTTTTTCAGGCTTTGCTTATAAGCCTTTTGGAGTTTTTCTCTTTTTGATTTGCATCTTGGACATCCTTAATTGCATAATGCTTTTTGAAATCAGTCTTCTACATGTATTTATCATTACAATATTCTCAATTTTACTACCATAACCCTTAATTCATTTCAATAACATTTCGGGCTCCAGTTCTAAGATTGCATTTCCCACTGTTTCCATTTAGAGTTGTCCCTTTCCTGCCATCATATAGAAAGAACATGAATCTTATCAGGAGATAGCTTCATTTCATGTCATAGAATTATTTGCTGAGAGAAGTTTCCTATCAATCTATAGGATACATATATATATATGAATATATATATATGGATATATGTATGTATACACCATATACATATATACCTGCATATATACACATGTGTGTATGTGTGTATACATAGATGCACACACAGATATACACATTTTCTTTTTGTTTTCAGGTTTTACTTGCCATAGTCCCAGAGGTTTGGCGTTTTTTACTTTTCACCCAGATTCTGGGATCCATTTTTTTACCCTGTTACACTGGGATCATAAATATGAATGCTTTTATATTTGAGGGGAAGTCTCTGGTATGTTGCATAGGTCTAGGTATGCAAGAGTTCTAGTTAGGGGAATTTACTAAAGCATAGTGATAGGTACTATTGGTCTGGATATCATTAAAAAAAAATTCAGGCGATCAGAAAGACTGAGCAGTACATGACACCAAAAGCAGACTCTCTCCTCACAGTAAAGATTATTTGTTTTTAACTGGATTTCATTTTTAACAGTATTTTATTTTTCCAAATAAATGCAAAGTTTTCAACATTCGCTTTTGCAAAACCTTGTGTTCCAAATTTTTCTTCTTCCCTCCTTCCCTGTCTCCCTCCCTTCCTTCCTTTTCCCTCCTTCCCCTCCTTGCCTCCTTCCTTTCTTCCCTTCCTCCCTCTGTTCCTTCCTCCCTCCCTCCTCTCTCCCTTCCCTCCTTCTTTCCTTCCTTTCTTCATCCTCAAGTGTTCATTGTATCCAGAAAGCAGTCAGAGACTTTAAATGCAGCCTGCCCCATTTGGGACTGGAGTAAAGGCACTTGGATCATTTAGACCTTCTTTCAGATTTCTGGTACTTTTTTCCATTGACAAGCTAGAAAATTTCCTTTGGTTTTTCCCAGTGCCATGAATGCTGACGATGATGCTAAGTGGTTGGAGTGGGTGTCGCACCAGTTTGAAATCATTGCTGGAGAAGATCGGGAGATTGACCTGCAAGAGTTTAAGACAGCGTTGAAAGTGAAAGAGGCAAGTGCCTATCCATAAAATCAAGTTGGAACTAATATTTCATCCAGAGAAAAAGCAATAAAGAGCTTAAGAAATGCATAACTGGTCCATTCACTGCTTCCAAGAAAGCTGAGGATCCCACATGAGAATCTGGTGATTTTTTTTCCTTCATGAAAGGTTATCCTTTAGGGTAGATGGAAGGTACAGTGGATAGAGTGCTAGGATTGGAACCAGGGAGACCTGAGTTTAAATCCAACTTCAGACAGTAACAGTGTGACCCTGGGCAATCATCTCACTGCCATCTGCTTCAATTTCCTCAATCGTAAAATGGGGATAATAAATTGCACCTAACTCCCAGGGTAGTTGTGAGGATCAAATAAGATAGTAATTATAAAGCATCTAGTAAGTACTATGTAAAAGTTAGTTATTATTATTATTGTGCAGGAGCAGTAATATTTCCTTGCTTTACCTGGAAGTGTCAGGAGTAGCTTGATGCTTATGTAATATATATTAATCCATACCTTTTTAGTTTAGATCATGACTGACTGTGTACCAAATCCTTTCAATTCTTGTTTTCCATATTTTTGTTCAGTCTTCCCTTCCTTCCATTCAGGTTGCCTTAATTTCTTCCCATATATAGTCTTTTGTTTTTTTAACAGGCTGATTATTTGCTCATCCAAGGCTTAGTTAAAGAAATGTCTCATATATAGAGTTTCTCCACAGCAGTGTAGTTGATGTCACTAATATACTACTTCTCTCCAGGCTACCAGGCTATCAGCAAAAACCAGCAGAAGAGATAAATCTTTTGCTGATGATCATGTGATCAGTTAAAGTTGGTCCTATTGGTGTTTCATGTATATTATTTGATGTAGAATTGTTGCAACTAATAAGTATTGGATGAACCTGGCTTTGCATTATAGAGGAATCCCTAGCATCTGAGAGTAATCTTTTTAGGTGGTCTTTTTGTATGGGTTACATGCAGAATATGCAAAGCTAGCTCTAAATCTGCTATTTAAAATTTCAATATTACAATTTCTTCTTCCAAAATAAGCAAAACAAATCAGGACTTGATTTGTTGTTTTATTGATTGTCTAGATTTATGAAAGTAATAGAGAAAATAGTAATAATGCAGATTAAATTCAAAAATGTGTCCTTATATTTTTTCAAAAACTGATTGTTAAAGATTTACAAGCTCCTTAGTAGCCTATACCACTGATCTTGAATCTTAAATAGATAATCCCAGTATTATATATCTATACTCATTTATGTATATACACACATATATTTAGGCATATGTATGTATGTATGTATGTATGTTCAGGCCTATGAGGGCATAATTATTCCTAAGTCCATTAAATCATTTTCTTTTATAAACAAGAGGGAGAGTCTAGATTAGTCTTGATTCCCTAGGATGTAAGGCAGTGATCTAATCATGTTTCTGAGGCTTCCATTGTTTGTTTTCCTTGAAATCTAAAACTGGGGAAGTGAGCGTTCTCTCACATAGGGATCTGAATTGATTTGAATTGAATAGACATGATCCTAGAAAGTCTGGCTAAATGTGAGCAGGGCATCTCAACTCTATTTATTCTAACCTCTCTTTATAGAAGAGTAGGTAGACCCAATGAAAACGAAGGAAATAAAAATCCCTGTTTTCTGGGTCCTGATAGTGAATATCACAGTTTGTTCCCTGAAGGGCTACCGTACAAATCAGAGATAAAGCTTATGCTCTGTAGTTGCAGAAGGCAGAGCTAGGCCTAAAAACAGAAGCCATTGATCAGCAAATTGCCTGTTCTGAGAATTTTCTAACAATGTTAGCTTTTTCCCATAGAAGTTGACTTCCCATTGATAGAAGTATTCAAGCAGATTTTGACAGTGATCTAGTTTATTTTTGTATCAGTTATCAGACTAGGTGTTAGGTAGTACTATATGGTTGAAGTACTGGCCCTGGAGTACAGAATTCAAGTCTAGTCTTAGGATATTACTAACTATATAATCCTGGGCAAATCATTTAACCATTTTCTGATTCAGTTTCTTCATCAGTAAAAGTGGATAATAAGCATGGGTCATTGCTTGGATAAAATGAGATATTTATAAAGTGACTTAGAAATATTAAAACATTTTGTAAATGCTCACTTTAGTCAAAATGATATGATGATGAAGGTGGTGGTGATGATGATAGTGGTAGTAGTGGTGGTGATGATGGTGATGATGGTGTTGGTGGTGATGATGATGTGGTGGTGATGATGGTAATGGTGATGATGGTGGTGGTGGTGATGATGGTGGTGATGGTGGTGATGATGATGGTGGTGGTGATGATGATGGTGGTGGTGAGGGTGATGATGGTGATGATGATGATGAAGGTTATGATGATGTGATGACATCTAAGGCCATAGTTCTAACCTTTCTTTCTTCCCACAGTCCTTCTTTGCAGAGAGGTTTTTTGCCCTGTTTGACTCTGATGGAAATGGCACTATCACTCTGCAAGAGCTTCTAGGGGCTCTGAATCTACTTATCCATGGGAATACAATGGACAAACTCAAATTCCTCTTCCATGTGTATGACGTGGATGGTAAGGGTTGGCTGCAGTGGGAGAAGCAACTCTTCCTGATTTCATTTCTTGGCAAAGATACTGGAGTGGTCAAAATGGGTCTGCTCATATCCCCCCCAGGTGGAAATGGATTCTTATCTGGGTTCTTTTTAATAGGGTTCTTATCCAGGGTGAGCCGAATCACATCTTTGGGGGAGGGAGTGAGGAGCTTGAACTGGGGAGTTGAGATGATTTATGTTAGTGGGGAGTAGGTGGAGGAGGAGAGGATAGGTCCTTGGGGATTCTGAAGGGGAGAAGAATCATGGGGATTGGGAACTGATTGATAGTTAAACTTTCCCATGACTGAGAAAGGGATTTTGAACTGTTATTACTGATCTTATTTTGTCTGGGTGACTCAGGGGTTTTGAATTTCCCAGTGGCTTTGTTCAATGGAATAGAAAGGCTAGTGGAGTCATTATTAAAACTCATTAGTGAATGGGAGCCAAATCTAGCTGGAAGGCCCAAATGCAGGTATCAACCATTAAATGAGTCAAAATTCTTGTTATCTAATGATAATCTTAATCTTTAAGTGCTTCAATTTCTTCAACTGTAAAGTAAAAAAATCCACCCAGGATTTTGGTGTATGTCAAATGAGATAATGCTTATAAAGTGCTTAACACAGGCCTGTCATATAGTAGGTATTTAATAAATGTTCCCTTTCCACCCTTGTTCTCTTTCCCCCAATTCATGCTATCTCTTTGAGATTGTTTCACTAAGTGCTTTCTTATAAGTCTGCTAGTTTGGCTTAGGGTAATCATGAAAAAGTAGACTTAGAGTTACAATGTAGACAGACTCTAATAGAGTTCTAAATCTGGGTTTAATTTTCAGGGAACTTATTGGGGGATAACTTATATATAATTAATACATATATATGTAATTAGAATAATTGCATATAATTAGTATCTATTCCAATCTTACTTATAGTATTTATAAAACTCACTCCTATATTCCATACATCCATTAAAAACTATTTAAGAGCAAAGTGCCATTAAAAAAAAATGTATCTCCAGAACCTAGTAAAGTACACTGAACATTATGTTGTTGAATCACTCCATTTGTTTCCAATTCTTCATGACCCCATTTGGCATTTTCTTGGCAAAGATCTGGACTGGTTTGCCATGTCCTTCTCCAGCTCATTTTATAGATGAAGAAACTGAGGCAAAAAGGGGTTAAATGACTTGCCAAGATTATACAACGAGGAAGTATCATAACTAGGAGCTTAAATGAAGATGTCTTCCTGAATATAAGCCCTGGTCTCTATCCATTTTCCTTGTAGCTTCCTTGCCTTAAACATACCACATTTAATAAGTGGTTGTTAAGTTGATGTTTTTGAGCAGAGGAGTTTACATGATGACTTTTATCTGTACCTCATTCTATCATCTATAGCCTAGATGTATTATGGGGCACATAAGGAAAAAAAATGAGACACTAGGTCTGAATTGAGGAAGACCCAATGAATCAGGCATAAGTGAGCATTCTTCTCATTGTACCATCCTGTTGCCTTTCTTGGGGAAAGGCTTTTCTCTGAGGGAGTTGTGGTTTGCCAGAGTCATTCATTTTCTTATTGGAAGAATATCATCCAGGAGGCACGGAAATTTACATTGTGAGGAACCCCTGAGTGGGAGGGAGTACTTTGGGCATTTACTGTCTATGTGACCCTGACCAATTCCATTTTCTTGTTTATGAAGTTATGGTGTTGGATCTGATGGAAGAATCTTAAAGTCCTTCCTAGCTCTGGATCTGTCTCTATGGTGTCAAGAGTGGCTACTCTTCTGGTGACAATTCTTACTTCTCCCCACCAGGCAGTGGATCCATTGATCCAGATGAGCTTCGTACAGTGTTGCAGTCTTGTCTGAAGGAGAGTGCCATCTCCCTGCCAGAGGAGAAGCTGGATGACCTCACTCTAGCCCTTTTTGAATCAGCTGACAAAGACCATAATGGTTCTATCACCTTTGAGGAACTCCAGGAGGAATTAACCAATTTTCCTGAAGTCATGGAAAATTTGACCATCAGGTACTATTGCCTTCCTTTGAACAAATACATCCATCTTGGACCAACTCTTCTCTCCCCAGATGTCCTCACCCCAGCCTGAAATTGATGCAGACACTGATCTATAAAGATAGAATTCTTACTATTGAAGGCTAATCTTAACTTCATCTGACTCAGTGTACTCAAGTGTAAAATGGGAGGAATAATAGCACTCACCTCTTAGGACTGTTGTAAGGATCAAATGAAATAATATTCATAAAGTACTTCACATAATGTCTGGCATATGGTAGGCACAATAAATATTGATTGATTGATTGATTGATTAGGCTCCTTCACAGCAGGTATATCACATTTTGGACAACTGTTAAACTATCAGTTCAAATGCAATTTGGTTCTTAAATTAAGACTTTTTGACAATAATGATGATCATGGTCTATTCTCATTGGATCATAGTTCTAGGTATTTGGTAGATCACCCAATTCATGAACTTGTAAGCTCTGTAGATTATCTGCCCCAACATTCACTAATCTTATAAATTATCTATTTTGCACATTCTCCTATTTGTAAGTTATCTACTATGTAGATACAGTAGATAGAGTAATGCAAGTGTAATCAGATAGACCAGAGTTAAAATTCCACCTCAGATACTTATTGTCTGTGTGATCTTTGGCAAGTCATTTCATTTTTATTTGTCTCAGTTTCCTCTACTGTAAAATTGTGATAATAATAGCCTCTATCTGCCAGGATTGTTATGAGGATAAAATGAAATAAAAATTGTAAAGTTCTTGGCAACGCAGTAAGATTTAATAAATGTTCTTCCTTTTTTTCCTTACATGCAAATGATATATTGTATACATTGTCCATTTGCAGTTTATCCATTTTTTTATTTGTTCACTTTGATTATGATTCATGGCATACAAGGTTTCCTTTCTCTCTCTCTTATTCTCTGAATTCACTTATCAGTCTTTTTCTCATAAGTAGGTTCCCTCTCCAGTAAATGGAAACTATCCCTTCTTTTCACAGTGCAGCCAATTGGCTGAAGCCTCCGTCCTCCAAGAAAAGGCCACAGATGCCCCGCCACTTGACCTTAGCATACTGGCATAACAACAGTGGCAAGCTGGCTATTCTGTCAGCCTATATTGGGCTCAACATACTGCTCTTCACTCTGGCAGCCCTGAAGCACCAGTCGTTTGGAGTCAGCATCATGGTTGCCAAAGGCTGTGGCCAATGTCTGAACTTCAACTGCAGTTTCATTGTGGTGAGGATTAGATGGACTTTCCTTCAGGAGTCATGGGAAAATAGTTGGATAGTGAGGAATGGAGAGGAAAGATGGGGGAAGGTCTCAGGATCACTCAGTTGCCTGAGTTGAAGTTTTTTCCTCACTTTGAAGAAGTACATAGTCATTTACTCAGGAATGAAGAGGTGGGAATAGCAGGAAGTTAAAGGGAAAATGAGGAAGTATCCCCCTAAATGAAGTTAATTCTCAATTATCTATAATCACTAAAGATAGTGAATTAAATTTTCAAAAAATTCTAAGTTTATTTTGGTCAGTAGTCTCACCTCCTCTTTCCAACGATATCTTTGCTTTGTTTTTATTTATTTATTTTTGCTGAGGCAATTGGGGTTAAGTGACATACCCAGGGTTACAGAGCTAGGAAGTGTTAAGTGTCTAAGGCCAGTTTTGGCCTCCTGATTTCAGGTCTTCCTGATTTCAGGGCTGGTGCTCTATCTACTCTACTTCTTTTTTCTCCTTCCCTCACCCCACCCCATGGTCTTTCTAGGTTCTGATGCTGCGGCGTTGTCTCACATGGCTGAGGGCCACATGGTTGGCCAGAGTTTTCCCACTGGACCAGAATGTTGAATTCCACCAGCTCATTGGCTACGTGGTAGTTGCATTTACACTCATACACACCATTGCCCATGTGGTCAACTTTGGTAAGTTTCTGCTCTTAAAAACTCACCTCCTCAGCCAGGACCTCCCAGAATCTTATCATGATTCTCCCCTGTCACTTTGTTTTATTCTTAAAGTGCAGGTCCTACTTTCTTTCAAGTGTACCTCTTCCATGAGGCTTTTTACTGATCATGTCCCCTAGCTGTGAGCGCCATTACTTTGTATATATTCTGCACAGACCTAAAAAGGCCATCTCCAGTCATCCTGTTCTTTGTCTTGCTATTGTAACCAGATGGCTCTGGAGGACAAAATGAGACTGGTGACTTTGCATAATCCACCTTCACTTAAATCCTACTCACTTGCATGTCATAGCATCACCTCCCTGATGTCATGGGCCTCTTGGAGAATAAAGGGCAAACAACAACAGGTCTAAAGATGTGCATGTAAACTCCTTGAGGGTAAGAAGAGTTTTAGTTGTTATTACATCTCCAGTACATTGCCATATGTATGCTGGCTGATCAAGTGATTGATCACAGGCATTGAGGCAAGTGATGATCACTAGTAAGGAATATTAAAGATGGGATTTCCATTCAGTTAGGGACAGGCTAGATGGTTTTGGAAGTCCTTCCCAAATCTGAGGTTCTATGATTCTAAGTCTGTGTTAAAGCTGTCTACTACTATCCCCCCTATTTTGGTGCCTTTCCTTTTGCTTTCAACTCCCATATCTTCCCCAGTGCTCCTCTGTTGTCCAAATCTACCCATCAAGAAGCCATTTAAGTATATATTCACACAAGAATGCTAATGATTTCATGTGTTTCCCCTCTAATGGGGAGAGGGAGGAATAATTTTTTCAAAGGAATTTAGAGATTACAAGGCAATGTCAAAATTTAAAGTAGTGCAATGAAAAGAGCAGTAGGCATGGATGGCTAGAGGATTAGAGGCTAAATAATCTTTAAAGTCCCTTACAATTCTAGATCTATGATCTTCTGATTAAGGATGAGATTTCATGCATTAAGAAAAAAAATAACAGGCTTTTGACCATACCACTGAGATAGTATCATCCATTTCTCATGCTTACACCTGACTGAACAGCTACAGAACATTAAGAGTTGTATAGCCAGACATATCATGCACATGCAATGGTATTTAGAAAGAGGATTTATCAACTCTTTTTGCAAATTTCTCCAGCTATTATGACATGAACTGTGTATAATCACATCTAGGAAATGTAAATTTTCACTAAGCTAATCAATAAGTATGAAAGCCTGTATTACTAAAAGGTCAGTCCTGTTGCTGGTCACTATACTGAGATCCTACAAGAACAGTAATATTTTAAAAATCTATTTTCAGCTCTGGGCTGTGCTGGAAGGAAAATGGGTCTGGATTCTGCCTTCCCCAATTTATGGGAATATTCTTGATATTATTATGACAACACTAAATATTTCAGTGGATGTCATGCAAGAGGCCAGTAGCCACATATCCTTTTGGGCAAACAACTCTGCAGATGACAATTTGTTTGTTTTTCATTCTTTTTCTTTTGACCTACAATTTCCTTTTAATCCCATTTTACTGATGATTTACTTTTACACCACCTTTATCTAACTATCTCAGTGAGATAGTGAGCTTTTTCTTGTAACAAAGCATAAAAGAAGAAGTGGCGGGGAAGGGTAAGAGGGAGAGGGGGAGCATTTCATCAAAACTAGCATTTTGTCAGCCATGTCTCAAGGTTTTTACAATGTCCACACCTATAGTATCTTCTCCAAAGAAAAGAAAGTGGCATATTTTCTCAGCTCTTCCATTCAATTGATTCATCAATTTATTATTCTTTTCATTTACATTGTTATAGTCCTTGTTTTTGTTCATAGAAAATAGGATCTTATATTTGAAGCTGAAAAGAACCTTAGAGACCATCTAGTCCAGTCCCCTGTATATTATAGATCAGGGAACTGAGACCCAAGGAGATTAGTCATTGACTGAGTTCACAGAAGTATCAGAGATAAGATTTGAATTCTAGTCCTTGAACAGTAAATCCATTGTTCTTTCTACTATATCTTTCCAAAATCTTAAGATTGTTTTGTGTTATTGGCCCTTTGTGCAGTCTAGGATAGCCTATGGACTTCTCAAAATAATATTCTTTTAATATCTGGAGAAAATGCTAAATTTCAGCTAGTCAATCTTCAAAAAATATTTGTTAAGTATCTATTATGTACCAGGCACTTTTCTGAACACTGGGGATTTTTAAAAAAGAATCAAAAGATTTTGTCTCTGTCTTCATGGAGCTTAGAATCAAATAGGGGAGAAAACAAGCAAACAAACAATATACAACATAAATAGGCAATAATTAATAGAGGATAGGCCCTAGATAAGAGAAGTTGGGAAAGGCTTCCTGTAGAAGATGAAATTTTTAATGGAACTTAAAGAAACCCTAAGAAGATGAGTGAGAAAAGCATTCCAGTAAGGAGGTACAGTCAGAGAAACTGTTTAGAGCCTCGAGTAGTGAGTTGTTCATGGAACAGCCAGGAGACTAGCATCACTGGATGTATTGGGGAGTAAGGCATAAGAAGACTAGAATGGTAGGAGGGAGCTAAGTTCTGAAAACCTTTGAATGTCAAATAGATTTTGTACTTGATTTACACTTGAAAAGGATGGAAGAGTTTAATAAATTGGTGAGTGACACAATCAGACCTGCATTTTAGGAAAATCCCTTTAGTTCTGAATGAAGGATGGGAGAGACATGAAGCAGGTTAATGGGAGAAAAATAATGTAATTTTTTCCCCATCCAACTTCATGGAACCCTTTAAATCTATCCAAGGTTCCCGGGCTCAGAACCTTTGAAAACATGAAATGGTTTTCTGACTCTGCTTCTCTTACTTGGTAACAGTTTATATTGACCTTCCCATGTGTCTCTTAAAATGTCACATTTGTCAGTTCTTATGGTGTAGTAGTATTCCATTATATTCACATACCACAATTTGGCTCTTCTATCATTGATGGGCAATTTTTCTGTTTCCAGACTTTTGTTACCACAAAAAGGTGCCATTATGAATATGATGGAGTAATTATAGGATCTTCTTGTCTTTGACTTCTTTTGAGTATATGCTTAGCAGGGGGATTGTTAGCTCAAAGGATATGGACAGTCTAAGCACTTTTGCATTTTAGCATAATTCAAACTAGCTTTCTAGAATGATAAGACCAATTCTTAGCCTCATCAACAAGCATTTAGTATCTGTGGACTGATTTTCAAAAGCAGGAAGAATCATTGCTCATAGCCACTTGTCCATCTTTGCCAGAGTTATTGCCTCCTGCATCATGATGATTTACCCAAGTATTTTTGCCTCCAGCTCTGTTTAAGAGCAAGGTTGTAGGCAGGGCCTGTAAAGAGCTAAGCAAGACCAGAGTTCCTAAAAATGATTGCCATTTAAAAGACAAGTGGGCTATCCCTGTAGAGGGCAGGGACTCTGAAAAGGTATGCTTAAGACTCAATATGACTGATGAGATAATGATTCTCTAGCTAAGCACATACTTGGTTGGTACTTAATGTGTAATGATCTAGAGTTGACAGTGGGCATCTTGTACTAAGTGGGAATTGAAGAGGGGGACAATGAGGATTGTCTGGAAAAAGAAAATGTCAGTGGCTCTCTTCAATGGTAGCAGGTATTGATGGTCTTGTTACCTATTGATGGGATGGGGACCAGGGAAGAAAACAAAATGACAACATTTTCAAGAAGACCCTTTAAATACCTACCTAATTCAAGTCAGTATATATGATACTAATTAAATAGGAACTCACCTGCTTCAAGTTTCCATTTCCTCACTGTAAGTTTGAAGAGCACAGGCAAGCAGAGGGCAGAAGGTGGCTCTGTGCAAGCCTGAATGAGTCTTCATGAAAAAATTCAACAAACATGTCTGCTGTGTGCCCAGCTCTGAGCTAGCTATTATAAGAGATGGAAGAGACTCAAATTCTAGACTAAAAGATCTCCAAAATCCTTTTTCAACATTAGAGTATGACTAAGAATCTAAATGCTAAGTAGGAGAAAGAAAGTTCAGTGTGATTTAGAAAACTAATGAGTCTACTGGTGGCTGCTGGCTTCTGAACTTCAAAACATAGACTTTGGCTTTTATCTACTGTGCATAGTTGTCCCAGGTACCCAGAAGGATTTTATCTGTCTGTTTTTCCCATTCTGGGATTTTTTTCTAGTGCGCTTGGCTCAATTAGTGGACAATCCCTTCCAATTCTGGGAATATCTCCTCACCACTCGGCCTGGCATTGGCTGGGTCCATGGCACAGCTTCCCTCACAGGCATTGTTCTGCAGCTTCTCATCCTCATCATGCTTGTATGTTCCTGTCCCTTTGTCCGGAGGAGTGGGCACTTTGAGGTATGGCATCCTTTATATTTGGTTTCCCATCCCTCCAGAATCTACCCTCTCAGGACCGTGTCTGTGACTATCTGCTCCTCTCCCATTCCATATTCTTTATTCTAGTTATCTTCCTTGAGCTTTCCCCAGAGCTGTGGCCCAGTGAACAAAAGACTTATAAGTATGTTTACATGTTATTTGTATGTCATTTTCATTTGTATAACAGTATTTTCATGCTCAAGTCAAAATATTTGGCTTTGAATAAATTCTCAGTTTTCTCAGTCTCATCCTCTTAATATCTCTGTCAGGCCTTTTCTACCTATGATAGACGGCAAAACTTGCAGGGCCCAAAGAGGAAAAGGCCAGTGAAGGTCTTGGGGGAGAGGCTAGTTATTTCCAGGTCAAGACTCCCCTTTTCTGGTCAGTGAGCACTGTCCTCAGGAGGCCAGATAGTAGATAGGCACTGTTACCATTCGACTGGGTAGGTCTCTAACCCTTTGGCTCATTGTGGGGAGCCTCATTCTACTCTAGACAATAAATCAAAGTAACACTTTTTCTTTTGTGCCTCATTTGGCTGAAATTCCTGTCCCTAGTGAATGAATGGCCAAGACTGTCCTGATTCTGGCAAACTCAACCAATAAAAAAAAGTCATTGGTACTAATTATCCCATTGCCTGCCTCAACCTTCCCATAGTGTAGTATAGGACAGTTCCTTGATGAATCTGAAACCACCTCCAGCCAGCATCTCTCTCTGTTTTCTTACAGGTATTCTACTGGACCCACCTATCCTACATTCTTATCTGGGTGCTGCTCATCATTCATGGACCCAGTTTCTGGAAGTGGCTGCTGGTCCCTGGTCTCTTATTCTTCCTGGAAAAAGGTGTGGGGCTGGTGTTGTCCCACATGGCAGCCCTAAGTATTGTGGAAGCCAACCTCCTTTCCTCCAAGGTATATTGGTCGTCCTCTATCATCACCCCTAACTTTTTATGTATTGTACTCCAATTCATCACAATGAAGATTTAAAGGAACAGAAGTTGGAAGAGAAAAGTTCAAGTGGGTTGGACTCAATGACTTCTAGGATCTCTTGCAGCCTTAAACCTATGATTAGATCATAGGTTTATCTTATTTGAGAATGTAGAGATTTGTAGAATTTGTAGAATGAAATAAGAAAGATGTTAGTCATTACATAATTGATTATAAGGCACCACACCCCATTTCCATTTCTGCCCTGACCTCTTGCTCCTCACATTTTTTTTTTTTTCCCAGTTAATAGATTAGTATTCTCCATGACTAATATAGAGCAATGGATAGAGTCCTAGATCTGATATCAGGAAGACCTGAATGCAAATCTGAACTTTGACACTTACTATCAGAGCCTGGGAAAGTCACTTAGCTGCTGTTTTCCTCAGTTTCCTCAACTGTAAAATGAGGGTATTTAATTCACTGGGCTCTAACATCCTCAAAATCTTCCATTAGGATACTCTCTTTTCTTTCACTACTAAAATTCTTGCTTCTGAATGCTTGTCTGACTCAATTTATTTTCTCCAACCCCAGGTCACTCACCTTGTGATTAAGCGGCCCTCTTTTTTCAGCTATAAGCCCGGAGACTACGTGTATTTGAACATCCCAGCTATTGCCAAGTATGAATGGCATCCTTTCACCATCAGCAGTGCTCCAGAGCAAGAAGGTAGGAAGGGATTGTGTCAGGGACATGTGACAGCCTGTCACCTACCTGTAAGAATGATACTTTTACCTTACAATCCTGATGTCCTTATTCCCCTAACATCGTCTCATTCACTCTGCCTAAGAGAAATTGTGAATCCAAAAAGCTTTTTTCTTTCTTAGATGCTACTGCCTACAGAGCTCATAGTGATCATGTTTCCCCACTACCCCCCTTTTCTTCATTAGGTTGGCCATCTGGAGTGAGACCAAAACCACCTTTCTATAGACAGAATAAGGTTCATGTGTACAGTATAGATATCTGCCTATAGAGAGTGATTTTAGAGACTCTGGGAAGGACTCTGGCTCCAAATTTCTCTCCTACCTACTGACTGATGTTTGAAATTAGAACGCATTCCTTTGACTTAAACCAAGTGGTAATTCTCATAGAACCGTAGATTTGAATCATAGGTATCACACAACTAGAGTTAAGGGGCTGCCCAGGCCATCTTGTCCAATCTCCTCATTTATAAATGAGGAAGCTGAGGCTCATGGAGAACTTGCCTAGAGTCAGTAGGATAAGTGTCAGAGGTGGGATTTGTACTTTGTTTCTCTGATTCCAAAGCCATTGTTCATTCAATCACATTTTGTCAGAACTTTATTTAAATTGCAAATGCCACCTAAGAGAATTTACACATTAAGCAATTAGGACAGTGTCTGGAACAGAGTACGCATGCAAACTCCGAGCCTTAGTTTTTTTTTTCATTTTTAAGTTAATTTTTGGGCTAGATAATCTCTTATTTCTCCTCTAGCTTTAAGCCCCATGATACCAAAGAAAATAAAAACAAAATTCAAGTTCTTCAGGAAACATGATATGTCAAGTCCTCCTTATAGAATTAATCAAGAGTAGTATTCATCAATATTATCCTGATGTTAATAATAATAGTAATAGCTGGCATTGATCCTCACAACTCTGGGATATAGGTATAATCATCTCCATTTTAGAGAAGAAAAAATGGAAACAGAGAGAAGTTAAGTGACTTGCCAGAGATATGTAGATAATAAGTATCTAAGATTGGATTTGAACTTAAGTCTTCTTGATTCTAAATCCAGTGACTGGTACACTGTGCCACTTAATTGCCTTAATAGAGTAGATTTGGTTCTATAATCAAATAATGGTGCTATTTTACATATCCCTTTAGAATATTAAATGTGAAATCATGTTAACACCAAAAACTGTTATTTTCTATATGAAACTAGGCTTAATTTCTCATATTTTCTCTAAAATTTCTGCAAGCACCCTTTATCCTAAAAGTATTACAGACCATGAAGTTCCTTGGAATAACAGATAGGAGTTTCTTGGTTCTATTTTAAGCCCCAGGTTTTCCGTAACCAGATTGTTTTAGAAATACTGGTCTAGAAATTCCTTTCACTGGGCAAATCCTAGAAGACTGTAGTCTGCTATTAGAGACAAAGTTACAGAAAGTATATAGGAAAGAAGTCTTTCTATGCCATGTAGTACATTAATATGGGAAGTTAACAAGAGAGAGTGACATTTCTGGGATAAAGTAGATCACAAAAAGTTATGTGATCAATGGAGAGGAGGCCTCGATATGTCTTGTAGCATTGTAGATAGACTGGTTTGTAGGATATTCAAAAGGGGGGTTTTTTGTATATGCATTGTTTATTATTTTTCTCAATTATATGTAAACATTTTTACATTTGAGTTCTAAATTCTCTCCCTTTCAAAAGATATATATGGTTTTATTGTCTTTTGGGTATAATTTGAAATTGTTCTCCACTGTGGTTGGACTAATTCATAATTCCATCAATACTACATTAGTGTTCCAATTTTGCCACAACCTTTCCAACATTTATCATGTTCCTTTTATGACATTAGTCAATCTAATAGATGTGAGGTAGTACTTCAGAGTTGCTTTAATATCTCTCCTCAATAGTGATTTAGAATATTTTTTTCATATGATCATAGATAGCTTTGATTTTTTCCTTTGAAAACTGCATTTTCATATCCTTTGACCATTTATCATCTAGGAAATGGCCCTTATTCTTATAAATTTAACTTGGTTCCCTATATATCTGAGAAATGAGATCTTAATCAGAGAAACATTCTGTAAAATGTTTTTCCATTTTCCTGTTTTCCTTCTATTTTGGGGATGCATATCTTTTGTTTGTGCAATATCTTTTTAATTTGATATAATCAAAATTTTCCATTTTACATCTCGTGATGCTCTTTACTATTTATTTGATTATAAATTCTTTCTTTATTCATAAATCTGACAAGTAAAATATGTCATAGTTCTTTAATATATTTATGATATCACCTTTATTTCTAAGTCACCTACTTTGACCTTATCTTGGTATATAGTGTTAGATGTTAATCTATATCTAATTTCTGCCAAACTGCTTTCCAATTTTCCCAGAACATTTTGTCCACTACCAATTTCTTGTAGTAAAATCCTGGATCTTTGCATTTGTCAAATACTGGATTATTATAGACAATTGCTATTGTGTACTATGTACCTAATCTCTTCCACTGATCCACCACTCTACTTCTCAACCAGTACCAAGTTGTTTTCATGATTACTTTGTAATCATGGTTTGTAATATGGTTTGAAATCTGGTACAGCCAAACTACTTTCTTTGTTGCCCACATGCAGTTCCATATAGCTAGCTGTCCTAGGGCCAAAAAAACTAATAGTACTTGTAGCTTCTGGAGAGCAAGAACCCTGAGTCATGAGTTCCAGTATGGAGAAGAGTGTTCTTGACCTTTTGTTCTTCTAGATAAATTGTTATGATTTTTTCTCACTCTATAAAATAAAATAAATTTTGTGGTAATTTAGGTTGATATGACATTGAATAAGTAAATTGTTTAGATATAATTATCACTTTTATTGCATTGGTACCTCCTTCCTATGAGAAATTAATATTTCTCCAAATATTTAAATCTAACTTTATTTGTATGAACTGTATTTTGTACATACAGTCCCTAGGTTTGTCCTGGCAGGTAGACTCCTAAATATTTTATATTGTCTGCAATTTTTTAAAATAGAATTTCTCTATCTCTTGCAGCTAGACAATGTTAATAATGTATAGAAATGTTAATGATTTATGTGAGTTTATTTTATATCCTACAACTTTTATAAAATTGTTAATCATTTCAATTAGTTTTTTTAGTTGATTCTCTAGGATTCCCTGACTAGTCTATCAAATCTCTTAAATTTTACTGCCTTATTGCCCATTTATTCCTCCAATTTTTCTTGTCATTGCTATAGCTAGTATTTCTAGAATGAAATTAAATAACATTGATTATAATTGATATCTGTGCTTCACCCCAATATTATTGGGAAGACTGTTAGCTTATCCCCATTATAGACAATACTTGTGATGGTTTTAGATAAACACTATCATTTAAGGAAAGCTCCATTTATTTCTATGCTTTCTTAATAGGAATGAATATTGTATTTTGTCAAAAGCTTTTTTTCTGCATCTATTGAAATGCTATTTTATTCTTAATAGGGGCTATTATGCTGATAATTTTCTTACTACTGGACCAATTCTGCCTTCCTATTATCCTAACTGCTAATAGTGTATTTTCTTTGTTGTATTGATATAATCCCATGCTAGTATTTTATTTAAGATTTTTGCTTTAATAGTCATTAAGGAAATTAGTTTATCATTTTCTTTCTCAGTTTTGCTCTGTTTGATTTTAGGCATCAAAACCACATTTGTTTCATAAAAGGATTTGATTGGGCTCCTTTACCCATTTTTCCAAATAGTTTTGTTTTTTAAATGTTTGGTAGAATTTACTTGTAAATCCATTTAGGTCTGGGAATTTTTCTTAGCAAGCTCATTTATGAGTTGTTCAATTTCTTTTTCTAAGATAGAATTATTTATGTTTCCTATTTATGCTTCTATTAATATAGGCACTTTATATTTTTGTAAACATTCATTTAACTTAGATGGAATATAATAATATGATATAATTGGGCAAAAGAATGTCTAATAATTATTCTGATTTCATCTTCACTGATGGTACATTCACCTTTGTATTTTATTTACTGACAGTTTGGTTTTCTTCTTTCTTTTTAAAATCAAATTAACCAACAGTTTATTTTATTGGCTTTCTTCCCCTCCATATAAAACCAGCTCCTCATTTTATCTGTTAGTTTAGTGATTTTCTTATTCTCAATTTTATTAATCTCTACTTCAGTTTTCAGGATTTCCAATTTCATGTTTAATTGAGGATTTTTAATTTGTTGTTTTCCCAGTGTTTTTTTTTTAATTGCACACCTAATTCATTGATCTGTTTTTTCTATTTTATTGATCTAAGTATTTAGAAAAATATATTTTCCCCTAAATACTGTTTTGGCTGCATCCTATAAGGATGCATTTTTGTTATTCTCTTTAAGAAAAAAAATTATCTTTCTGTGATTTGTTTTTTGATTCATTCATTGTTTAGAATTATATTATTTAGTTCCAAATTAATTTTTAACTTATGTTTTCATGGCTTTTTATTAACTATAATTTGTTGCATTATAGTCTGAAATGCATTTAATATTTCTTTTTTTTCTGCATTTGGTTGTAAGGTTTTTATTCCATAATACATGGTCAATTTGTGTGATGTGAGGAGTATAACTAAGAAGACACTTTTTTCTATTCCCATTAAGTTTTCTCTAGAGATAGAGTATATCTTTAAAATGTTATCATCTCATTTCTTGTTTATTTTATGGTTAAAATTGTCTATTTCTGAGAAGAGAAAATTGAGGTCTCCCACCAGTATAGTGTTTTATTGCTTTTTGATGTCATATGGTGCATTAGATTCTATTTGCCCATTCCTAATTCTTCAGTGAACTTTTGAACCTCTTTTTTCCATATGGTCAATTCTTCTTTTTAAGAAGTTCACTTCAGCGGGGTTTTGTGCCTTTTTAAAAAGCCATTTGACTTATTCTGGGATTTTGTTTTTGTTGTGAGACAATTTTAAGTTAAGTGGCTTGCCCAGGATCACACAGATAGTAAGTGTTAAGTGCTAGATCTGAACTCAGGTCCTCCTGACTCCAAGGTTGGTGTTGTATCCACTGTGCCAACTAGCTGTGCTATTCTGTTTTTAAGATGGTGTTTTCTTCAATATTTTTGTGCCTTGTTTTTTTACCAAACTCTTGACTCTATGTTCATAATTGTTTTTATCATTCTCTTTTATTTTCCTGATTTTTCCTCTATTTACTTGATTTTTAGAATCCTTTTAGAACTCTTCTAGAAATTCTTGTTAGGCTTATATCCAATTTACATTTCCTTCTTTGAGGCTTTGCTTGTAACTACTTTAATATTGTTATATTCCTCTGGGTTTTGAGTCTTGATCTTCCCTGTTACCAGATTAACTTTTTATATTAAGGTTCTTTTTATTGTTGTTGTTTGCCAGTTTCTGGACTATTTTTGGTCTTTGTGTTAAAATTGGGTTCTGCTCCCAGGATAGAGAGGGTACTGTTCTTAAGCTTCAGGTATTTTTTGCTGCTCTTTTTTAGAACTAGCTTTTGGTTTGGTGTTTCCAAAGTAGCATAATTTAGGGAGATCATAGGTATCCAAGGAGTGCCATAACTGCTCTCCTGGAGAGAAACCCAAAAAAGCGACCTTGTTCTCCTTTGGCCATCAACACTATCACTCTTCTCCATACTGGAACTCATGACTCAGGGTTCTTGCTCTCCAGAAGCTACAAGTGCTATTAGTTCTTTTGTCCCTAGGACAGCTATCTGTATGGAACTGCATGTGGGCAACAAAATAAGGTTCTGAGTTCAGTAGCAACAAAGGATTTACTGAAGTCGTTTCCAATCTATCTCTTAGTTGGAAAGTTGTCCTGTCTCTTCATTGTCTATAGGCTGAGAGTTGCTTCTGTTACCAATGTAGTCACTTCCAAGGAGCATCTTGAGTTGTGTGGTTTACCCTGAGCTCTAGGCTTGCCTGAGCATCCTGGTGAGACAGAAGTTTCCTGATGACCTCCTAAATTATCTTTGCTAGAAAATTTTTTCACCTGACTTTTTGTTGGTGCTGTTAACCCAGAATTTTGAGGAATTATGTTAGAGTTGTTTGGAGGGGAGTTTAAGAGAGAACAGCTATGCAGTTTCTCTAGGGAGGCATATTGGCTCCCTTACAAAAAGCATATTGGCTTTTTGTAAAGCACTTATCACAGTGTCTGTCACATAAAAAGTGCCTAATAAATGCTCATTTCTTCCCTATGAAATTCAATTTTATATCTCTTCCCTACTTGTCTCATCTCCTTCCCAGATACCATCTGGTTGCATGTCAGATCTCAGGGTCAATGGACAAATAGACTGTATGATTACTTCAAGGCTTCTGATCCCATCTGTTTTGGTACCAAGAGACTGACCCAGAACCTGAAGCTCAGAAAAAGTCAGAGAATGCCCCAGGTAGGTTACCAAAGAAGAAGGGAAGTTCCCCTCAAAAGCCATGGGTTCCATTCAGAGATATGCTGGAACCAGCTTTCCGGGTCAAAAAAAAAAAGTACCCATGACACACTTAAAATTTAGTCTACATTATTAAAATCTTCTCTGTTACTTAAGCTTAGACAATGAACAACAACAACAAAAAAAGTCAAGCCCTGTTTGCAGATTTCCAGGGTGTAAATGCTTTATTGAAAATTTAAGGAGTAGATTAGAGCTAACTCAGTAGACCTCTAGCCTAGGACACTAATGTAAATACTCCCCCTAAAGTCAGTTGGTAGAATTTACTGAGCAATAGAAGTCTACACGGGGCTAGAATTACATAGCTACTTACGTAATTAGCCTCCAGAAGATCCATGGGATGTTGTCTGTAATTCTAATGGTTAAAATTATAATTTTGTAAACTCTTTATATTAGTTATTTTATATTATATTATGTACTTATATTAATATATTATATAATATAGTTATATTATATTATATTATTTGAGGCTTTGCTTGTAACTGCTTTAATATTGTTATATTCCTCTGGGTTTTGAGTCTTGATGTTCCCTGTAACCAGATTAACTTTTTATATTAAGGTTCTTTTTATTGTTGTTGTTGTCTATTAGAATTATTCTCAATTAAAAGGCAAATGCTGAGGAGAAATAAGATAAATTATTCTCAGGTACTAATACCTTAGTTAAAAATCTGAGGGTATCTCCTGACAGGAGAGGAAGAAAAAAAATCATCAGGACATGGAAGGGGAGTAGTTAGAGAGTATGGAGGCCTAAGATAGTATGGCCCAGTGAAAAACACACTGGACGTGGGATCAGAGAATCTGCCTCTAGTTGTGTGTTTTAACTATGGGGAATATCATGTAGCCTCTCTGGTCTCATTTTCCTTATCTGGCAAGTGAGGTCTTTAAGGTTCCTTCCAACTCTTCTCTGTCTCTGTCTCTGTCTCTGTCTCTCTCTCTGTTTCTCTCTCTCTCTTTCTCTCTCTTTCTGTCTCTCTGTCTGTCTGTCTGTCTGTCTCTCTGGCTCTCTCTCTGTGTTTCTCTCTGTCTCTGTTTCTCTCTCTCTCTCTCTCTTTGTCTCTCTCTCTCTCTCTCTCTCTGTGTGTGTGTGTGTGTGTGTGTGTGTGTGTGTGTGTGTGTAATGTATACAATGGCTTACAACATTGCCAAATTCTATCCCTGCCTCCCCTGGGGGGTTTATAATTTTGTAATAGAAATAAGAAAGACCCATGAAATGCCATCAAGGCAATTTTTTATAAATCAGTCACATTTGAACAAATAGCATAAGATAAAACAACACCTTATGACTGAGGGTAAGGGAAAAGAAGGAATCAGAGCCAGACGTACCCAATGAGACACAGCAACTCAAAGGGGTGGCTGTCTAAGCAGGAAAACCAATCAGAACATCAAACAATTGAAAACTGTTGTTTCCAGGAAACCAAGGTCCACATCTTAAATACTCATTCTGCTAGTACAACTCAAGGAATACTGGCCTCTAACATGGAGAAAACAGTGGAACTGATGTCCTACAATCCTGAGAAACTGACCCAGAAAAAGGAGGAAGACCTTATTGATTGTGGAAAAGAGAGAGAAGAGAAGCCTCAGCCAAGAAGTGTGAGCCTGTGGGACTGGAAGGAAGCTGGAGGTGGGGGGAAGGAAACAGAGGGGTTAGGAATAGAGAGGGATCACTTTTCTTTCCCTGGTCTTGGACCCTGAGTTCTATAACCTCTAAGGTTCAGTTTGCTGTTAAACTGGCATTCTTAAAAGTCCTTAAGATATAGGATATAGTCCTTCATCCTTTTTTGGAGAAGAAGGGTTCATATAACCTTGCCCAAGGAAAAGCATGGCATGGCATCCCCCGGTGATCGTGAATGGGGGGCTGCCTATCTTGCAGAGGTAGAGGAAGAGCGGGCCATCTGCAGTGGAGATGAGTGTGTGTATAATCTTTATCACTCACGCTGCAACAAGAATCTATTTCCCTTTGTTCCTGCTGGCTTCCTGGAAGAGCATTACTGCCAAAGGGAACAGATGAAGTGCCCCATAGTAACTCTGGTGTCCAGTGTTTGGATGACCTTTAAAAAAGCTGGAAGGACTATTAGAGCCTCCTCCCAGTTCCTGCAATAGAAAAAGGGTTGTTATGGCCAAGAACAGGGAAAATACCTAATGTGGCTCTCTGAACCAGCCCAACTTTCTGTCCCTTATAGGTCTTACCTCTGTTAAATGAAAACCAACGATTATGTAACATCAAGGTAAGAGAATGCAAGAGAAGAGGGCATGGGGTAAGGGGTGGGCAAGTAGAAGTCTTTAAAGAAGTTGTGAGTCATGTGATCCTGGGAGAATCTACATTTGTCATTTGTTTTCCTCAGGATGGAGAAGACCAGAGCTATAATGGAGGCTCTGTTGGAAGGTTTATCCCTGGGTGAAGGAGCACTCAGTTGAAAATGAAAAGACTTGAATTCAAATTTTAGCCCATCTCTTATTTAACTTATGTGGTCTTGGGCAAGTAATAATCTCTCTGGGTGTCAGTTTCCTCATCCATAAAATGAAGGGCAGAGTGAAGAAAAAGTAGAAAGATAATTGTTTCTGATGTTAGCCAACAGATTCAAATTCCACTTCATTTGTGGTTTTTATGTGTTCATTTTGTGGCCTCAGTACCCTCTCTAGATTTTCACTGTCGCATCTGTGAAATGAGGAGGGTGGACTAGATGACTTCTAAGGGGCCATCCAGTGCTAACTCCATGGTTTTATGTCATTATGCCCCATTGACATAACAAATGGAAACTGTCCATTGGGCCATTCTACTAGATAATGGAATTATAGCTTGAAGGGATCTCAAACCAATTCCCTCATTTTATAGATGTGGAATCTGAGACCTAGAAAGATTGTGAATTTTCCAACTTTGCCTTGCTTGTAAATGACAGAGTTCAGATTTGAAATCAGTCTAATAATTTTTCTACTGTGCTATATATAATATTTAACTCAGAGGATCCATTTTCTAATCTCTGTTCTGCCATGCATTTTAATAGTACCTAATAAGAGCTAACTTTATATACTACATGCCAGGCACTATTATCTCATTTGATTCTCATAATAGGTAAATGCTATTTTAACCCCCATTTTACAGTTGAGAAAACTGAGGCAAACCAAGATTAAATGACTTGCTTGGGGACACGCAGCCAAGCGTCAGAGGCTGGCTTTGAACTTAGCCCTTCCTAATTCCAAGTCCAGAACCCTCTCCATTGCATGACTTAGCTACCATAGACAAAGCACTTCCTATCTCTGAATCTGTATCTGAAAAGTAAGAAGGTTGGGCAAAGTGGACTCTCCAGATGATTATCTGGCTTCTTCAAAGAGACCCCTCTTCCCCAGGAAAGGGGTGGGGGGGAGTGAGTCCCCAGAGCCTGAGCAGGGCTGCTCAGCAATCCAGAAGTTCCAATGTTTCCAAAGGCAGGAGAAGCATAAATTCTCCCCCTTCCCTCCTCTCACTCCAGTGCTACCTGGATGGTCCTTATGGGACTCCAACCCGACGGATCTTTGCTTCTGAACATGCAGTGTTGATTGGGGCTGGCATCGGCATTACTCCTTTTGCCTCTATTCTGCAGAGCATCATGTACAGGTGAGTGGGAGATCTGTACTGTTTTGCCCGTAAGACAATTCTGTGTACCAAACTGACTCTGTCTTGTAAAAACTGACTCTATTTTGAGACTTAAATTTCATTTTTCTATAAATCCCATCTGCTTATTAATCCTAGGAAATGAGTGGCATCCTGTATCACATCACAAGTCTACCTGCTCACTCTCTCCCTTTCCACTTTGAAAAATCCCTAATCTTTCCTCCTATTAGAAATCAGATTACTTACTCTTGTATCCTGGTTTATGTCAGAGTAACTTTTCCTTTAAAGCATAAAAATCTGTCTCCCCCTACATTTGGGGTCCAATGTCAAGCTGAGGAGCCTTGTCCCAATTTGTTATGCAACTGGCATGCATTACTTAATAAATCAATATGTTCAGAAGCTTGAATGTTTGTTTCCTCAGTTATATCAGATTTCACTTGTCATCCCAGCCTTGATCTGCTGAAGTCTAGAGAGAATCTTGCTCCATTCTTCTCTTCCTTCTGTTTTTTTTTTCTTATTTCAAGCCTATTCTTATCATTCCACTTTTGAAACATTGGATCACTCACAGCCAGAGAGGTCAAGCAAACTTCCTCTTTGATTAAAACATATTCAAATATCCAAAGAGTAAAAGTAGTTTTCAAGACAATTATAAAACTATCCAGAAAATAAAAGCAGCAACAAGGAAATTTTTAAGATAGCAAGGAAGTTCTCTAAGGTCTCAGGAGCTCATCACCAAAGTCCTAAAAAATCCCAGATCAAGCCACTGGAGCCAAGGTTAATTCCAATGGGCCCAGGTCTGCTCATAACTTCTTTGTTCATGACAATCACTGCTGGCATTTCGGGAGGGTAGGGGGTTAACCAAAAAAATGTTCCATCAGTATCTTGGTCCATTATACCCTCTTTCCCCTTTTTCTTTCCTTTCCTCTTCTCCCTTGTTCTTCTTTTCCTCTATTTTTCATACTCCAGCTTCCAGTCTCTCTCATTGGCCCTCTCTGATTAACTTTATACTCAGGTACCAAAAGAGAAAACAAAATTGTCCCAACTGCCATTATTCGTGGTATGAAGATGTCAAGAATGATGAGATGAAGCTGAAGAAGGTAAGTGGAGGTTTTCTGAGGGTGGAGTGGCTGGGATCACATCCTTCTCTAATTAAGTAGAACTAACTAGATCGAGAATATCCTTCACGGAGGGAGGAACAAAATGACTTTTTAACTTGCTGGAGTCCTTCATTACTTTGCCACACCCTCTCCCAAAGCCTCTCCCAACCCTGCTTCCTCCATCCTGCTTTCCCAGGGGCCCAATGTTCTCATGCTGTCCTATCTTTGGGGACCCACTCTCCCCCTCCTCTGTTCCATCCATTCATCATCTGTTCCTTTTTGTGAGAGGATCTTAATTATCTATCAGGAAGAAAGCATCTGATTAAGCTAATCAAAACAGATGGGAAAGGCTGTCATATGAAAGAAGGATCAGACTTACCCTGTATAGTTTCTGAGGGGAAAATTAGAACTGGTAGGTAAGTATGTATGATCTGGGAAGGCAGAGAGGAAGATTTAGATTATGCATAGCAATTAAAGTTGTTATACAACAAAATGAGGGACTTGGCTTTCAGAAGAATGAGTTCTCTATCATGAGAAGTATTTGAATCTTTGTCAAAGACACTGCAAAAAGGGTTCTTGCTTTGAGTAAGAGGCTCTATTAGATTTTTAAGAGTCTATGATTCTAATGCCTCCTAAAGTTTACATTCCAATAAAGGATTGTATGTCTCATTTTGAAGGCGAGATATTCTACAAACACAAAGAAATAAATTTCTAGGGGGGGAAATGTATGTAGTGCTGTGGGAGCAGAGATAGAAGGAAAGATAGTATTCCTTGGCCATTCAAATAACACTGAGTTATTTTAAAGTTATTTTAAAGCACATCCTATTTGCTTTGGTGGATGTATTGATGGGAGAAATGCTACAACTTCCATCTCCTCTTTTTGGCTTCCATTGTATTATATTTCATACTTTAACATTATTCTAAAAAAAATAATCCATAGGCTTCAAAATGGATCCACAGCACCAAAAAGGTTAAGAATTCCTGCTCTAGTTTTTCTGTTTTGCTAAAGGATTTGTTCCACATCCAACTCCTTCCATCTTTTTTTTTAAATAACTTGGACAGAGAATAGATGAGTTTCCCACATATTCTTTAGTGTAGGACTATGCCAAGGATACAGGGTATATGGCCATGGCTGTGAGCTGAGTGCAGAATGTGGCAAGTCCAGAAGGCTGGGAGTTTTGGACAAGAAGATCCTACAAACTCACTTCTCCAAAAGCAATTTAAGATGTCCTCTCTCTCTTAAGTGTCTAGGTCAGAAAGGAAATTTTCTTGAGATTCTGGCAAGACCACATGGTGACAAGTAAAGCTGCAGAGGTTGTAGTCAAAAGGCCTGGATTCAAATCCTCCTTCTGTACTTGTGTGAATTTGAATGTATCACTGATCTCTCTGGGTCTTAGGTTCCTCATGCATAAAATGAGGAGGTTCAACTCAAATGCCTTTGGAAGTCCCTCCAAGACCTGCATTGGTGACTTTTGGCTTTAGACTCAACTCTGCCATCAGCCAGCCCTGTGACCTTAGATAGATTATTTCGCTTTGGGGTCTGGTTTGTTCCTCTGTCAAATGAGGATCCAGCTACACGATTTCTGAGTTTCAGAAGCTATGACCCTTTTTGCTGTAGGCAACATGCTGACACCAAGAAAGAATAGTCACTGACAAGAGCCCATTCTATAACAATAAGAGAAATTTACAATTTAGATAGCACTTTAAGGTTTCCTGACAACTACTCAGTGGTTGCCAGGTATTATTCTCCTGATTTTAATTTAATTTAATAAACATTAATTAATAGCCTACAATATGCCATACACTGTGCTAAGCCATGAAAATACAAAAAGACAGTCCTTGCCCTTAAGGAGCTAATCTTAATTAATTATTAATCTAATAGGGGGAAACAACCAGGATTTCCACTCAGCTCTCTCTGGCACACTTTCCATTACATTACACCTGCAACAAATCAGAGAGATACATAGAGAATCAGGCTGAATTTCATAATTAAACACGACATCCAGTCTTAGTTATTCCAATAGAAAAGTCAAGAGCTAGGACATAGATGATTTGTGTTGTCTGTCTGTCATTTAATTTTCTCAATCTCACTTTCCTTATATGCCAAATGGGCAGGTTGGGTTTGATGACCTCCAAGGTCTCTTCTGACTCAGAAATATATGATTTTATGATTTGTTTTTACTTATTTGGGTTTTAGCTTTCTCACATGAAAAATAAACTAAAAAATTACAGGTAAATGAATGTAAGGGAATATTAACATCTCAGTGGAGTACTGATCTGGAGTCGGGACAACCTGAGTTTACCTCTGTCTTCAGGCACTTATCAGCTGTGTTTCATGGACAAATCACTTAACCTTCCTTCATCACAGTTGCCTCAGTTATAAAATGGGGATAAAAATAGTATCTCTCAAGATTGTTGTGAGGATAAAATGAAATAATATTTGTCAAGCACTCTGCAAACCTTGTAGTGCTAAATAAATGCTGGTAGTAGGTAATAGGTGGTGGTGGTGGTACTAGTAGTAGTAATATCACAGGTGGTTGTCATAAGAAGTGAATGTAAAAATGTGAAATAGTCCACTCAGAGCCTTATGCATAGTAAGTGCTCAGATGATCAACTTGATTGAAAGTATCTTGAAAAAGTTAATGAAAAAAGTTAATGGCATATTTACTAACTTGATGGATTAATATCACTAGGTGGATTTCATTTGGATCAACCGGGACCAGAGGTCATTTGAATGGTTTGTGAGTTTGCTGACCAAGCTTGAGATGGATCAGGTCAAAGAGGAGCCAGGAGGTAAACTGAGATGGTCAGGTAGTCTCAGGGGACTTTACAGGGAGGCCTGCAAATGAGGTGCTCCCTAATAAGCAAATTGGGAATGGTATAGGGACAGGGAAAGTCAAAGAAGGTGGGAAGGGAATTATGATCTGTTTTGGGAAAGAAATTCCCACACTTATGAAACCCTAAGTTATTTGCAAGTTTTGAATTAGAAGTTGGTTAAATAAATGAATTTCAGAGCCTTTCCATTGCTTACCTCAAATCCAAGAAGGGGTAGAACTGGATCTTGTCCTAGCTCAGTTGAATTAGCCTCTCCCCAAAACACACTCTCTTACCCCCAGGCCATTTCTTGGAGTTGCACATGTACATGACTTCAGCCCTGGGCAAGAATGACATGAAGGCCATTGGCCTACAGATGGCACTTGACCTCCTTGCCAAGAAAGAAAACAAAGACTCTATCACTGGGCTGAAGACAAGGACCCAGCCAGGGAGACCAGACTGGAACAAAGTAAGAACCTTGCGGTATCATATAATTATAATACAGTTTAAAGTAATCACACACACCAGCACTTTCATACTCATCTGTGGTTCTCCTTGCTATCTAGAAACTTACCCATGGAGCTTACCCCTCTCGCCTAGAGAAAATAGGGATGATCTTTTCCATTTCTAAAATGGGGAAACTGGGGGGCATGCATGGGGATCACAGCAAGGTTTTGGCTATAATTTAAGACAGTAGAGAGACAATGATGTGATCCCTACAAGTTTTACAGAACATGGTGGAGAAAAGGAGGTCATTCCAGTAGAAGAGTGAGGAAAAGACCCAGGAAATGAAATTATGTGCCTTGTTTGAGGGTAATAGTAACTTGGGTTAGTTTCTATCTTCAACCAAGATTTCCTATCTACTTCAATTACTTTTCTAGACCACAATTTCCTCAACTATAAAATGAGGAGGTTGAAGTAAATTATTTCTAAATTCCCTTCCTGTTCTAAATCTATGACCAATCTCCTTTGTCCCTTCCTCTTCTTTTTCCTCCTTCTGCTTCAGGTGTTCCAAAAGTTGGCTGCTGAAAACAAGGGCAAAGTCCAGGTCTTCTTCTGTGGATCTCCAGCTCTGGCCAAGGTGCTGAAGAGTCACTGTGAACTGCTCAACTTCAGATTTTTCAAAGAGAATTTCTAATCTCCTACCCTGCCAGCTCTTTCTTCCTAGGATTTGGAAAACTGCCATTTCTGGAGGTGTCATTTAATAGCGATTTATTATTATTATTGCATGTCAAAACCTATCATTCTGATCAAACTTAAGGTCACATAGACTACTTTAAAGGACAAAGATAAGAGCAGAGGTATTAATGCTCATCTCCAAAATTTATGTTGTCCTGATGGAACTGAAGAGACCAATAGCAGATGGATATCCTTTGGTGCACAATATGGGAAAAAACATATTCTTCAATGTTTGTATTCTAGAACTTCGAAGGGCTGTGATATTTGTTTCTCAATTATCTCAGGCTAAAGGCTAGCTGGGATGAGAAGATTATATATGTACATATTGGCAAAAACATTTGCAGGGAGTATCTCAGGGCAATTTTATCTTTTAAGGTAGGCTTTAGAGAGACCCTCCCCCCAAATTCCTAATGTGTGCCTAACTCAATGTCCCCCAGAGAAAAACAGATAGACAATTGGAAAGGTATTGTCAATTCACATGAAGAAACTTTCTCTACTTCTCTGTATGTTGTTTACTATCTTTTTCCTCTGCATCTTTCCATGTATGTCTTTTTCTGTCTCTCTGTCTCTCATATTTTTAGGACTGTCTTTCTCCTTTTCTCTTTCTTGATAGGGAGCATCATAATGTAGGGAAGAGTTTTGAACTTGCAGCCAGGAATACCTGGGTTTCAATGTCACTTTTGAAAATTACTGGTGATATGACTCAGGGCAAGCAGAATAATCTAAGTCTGAGTCTCTCATTATAAAACAGTAAATCTCTCTTATAGGATATTGTGAGGATCAGATGAGATATTGCAGAGAAAGCTCTTTGCAAAACCCAAAACATTATAGTCACCTCTCTTTTTCCTTTTACTGATTGGAAAACTGAGCCCTAAAAGCATGAAGTGAGAAGCCCAAGCTGACACAGCTAGTGAAATCCTGGGAATGTCCATGCCCATCAAATTCAGCGAAACTCAGAACAACACTTGAAAGATTGTCAAAAGATCAAAATCTGAAGGTTTTTTCTGGAATTCTCTTCCTTGGGATTTTCAGATATGTGAAAGAGTCCCTAGGAGAAAATTTCAACAGGAAGAGCTCTACTCACAGTATTCAACACACACATAAACACACTTTTACATTTTTTTCCTTTTTTTTTTTTTAGAGGATCTATGATTTATATGGGGTTAGAGAGTTCTCCATGAGGAAACTCCCCTACTAATGCAGTTCAGGAACTATTCTGTAACCTAGAGTCTTAGAGGGCTCCCTAGGGCCTTAGAAGTCACAAGCATGTTGTCTGTGTGATTCTGAGGTGAGATTTGAACCTAGACTCCCTTATAGCTCTCTTTATTTTATCATGCTTTCTACTCCCAGTGATATATATATATATATATATATATATATATATATATATATATATTCATGTATATACATATGTATATGTACACACACATGTATGTATATATGTATATAATTTTGTGATTTTTATGGAAGCATCAAGGATCTGTCCTAGAGCAATATGATGGTAGATTATAGGACACTAGGAATTCCTAGGCCCAGAGTCAGTAATAAAAGAGATCATTAAAATGTCCTTATGGTACTGATAAAACACTAGAGGGGTAAACTCTGGGCCTAAATAGTTGAGGACCTTCTCATCTGGAGACTAGAAGGACACCAACAAAGAAATGTAGTTCAGGAGGACAGAGTATGAGTAGAGTGAGTGGGAGGCTAATATTATAGGATCATATTAAGAAAGCAGAAAAGTATTATCCAATCCAAACTTCTCATATTGTACATGGGGAAACTGAGGTCCACAAAGGTTCTGTGACTTACCTAGGGTCACACACCAAGTAAGTGCCTAAGCTTTAGTTCTTCCTGTTTTCCAATCCAGTGCCCTATTCATTATACTACAGGGACAGACAAGAGGGGACAGACAAGATTTTCCTGTAAGAATTTTTTAATGCCATCAGTATAGTTATTGCTGTTTAGTATTTTCTTGTTATGCTATTTCTGGATGAGGAAAAAACCCACCGATAATTCATTCCTTAATACTTTAATCCCACTCCCATCTCATTCAGTCATAGATTCCCACTTAAAAGTTTAGCTGAAATAGTCCCTTCCATATTTAGCACTGGCAGCACCAGTGTCAGCTAGTGTTGGGAGGATAGAACCACAGGCAGACAGTTATCCCAAATTGGAGTGTGGATGAAGTTAGGGAAGTGATGATGCTCACTCTTCCATATTCTACTTTACCATGAGGTTCCCAGGAACACATTTCAGCAAAAAACAGAGAGCATTTGTCTTTGGGAATTTGAAGCATCTCTCTATAATGGACAGCCTATGAGGGCTTGTGAGCTTGAGTTTAGCTAAGCTGACTAACCACTAAAAATGTCTATCAGTTGTCATTTTCAACTGTATGTGCCCTGAAATTCCCTTAAATGTAATAAAACTTGTATTCCAAGATCATTTGTGTCTGCTAGACTACAATGCTACTTCCAGAAGAGAAGGGACAATGTGTGAATTAAAGATGCCAGAATTATGATGAAGTTTTTCTGATAGATATCCATCTGCCTTTCTTGCCTTCTTATTAGAGTTCATTTAAAAATGACAATAATGTCCAGTGGATGATACATGGGAATCTTCTCTTCTGGAAGCAGTCTTCCCTTTTTGTCCCACCATCTGATGGGATTTTATTTGCTGAGTCACAAAATATAGGAATACTCCACTTTTTTGGTGCAGACTTAATGATCATTTCATTGACATAGGGGATTCTCAGTATAGAATTATTTATTAATCTAATTATTAATTATTCCTTCTAATACAGACTGAAAAATTTCTTTGTAGCTCATAGAGTTAGAGAGTGGCTTTGAGCCCTGAGGGGTACTGTTTCAGACATATACATGTCTAGGGCCAATATATTTCAAAGGAAGGATCTGAATGCAGGATATGGTGACTCTGAGACTATTATATCATAATGCTTCTCTAAATCCACCTAACGTTGATGATCGCTCATTTAAAAAAGAAGAAAACAGAATTTTTGGTAAAACAACATTGTGAGGGACACTTATTTCAAAGGAACTAAAAATGGCAGGTATGTTCTTGGCTGGACAAAATGGTCTTTAAAGAGACCAGAAGAACTAATAGGGAACTATGGAACACATATCACACTGGGCTGAGCTGGGCATGGCAGAGCAAGGTAGGTGCAATCATCAAAACATGTTATAAAAATTTGAGAGCAGACGTGGGCAGAGAACAGAGGCCCCAAATTGGGCTTCTAATCCATATTCTTTGGCTTCAAATCCAGGTCTTCATCTGAAATATTACTCTGTGTCTCACCAGTCCAAAGGTCTCATTTTACATATGAGGAAACAAGTCTGGAGAAGGAGAAAGACTAAGGTTACATGGGTAATAATTAGCAAAGCTGCAATGAAGATAGAAACCCCTTTCACTCAGACTTGCATACAAATGAGTTTGAGATAGAACAAAAACTAAGCAAAACAGGGTAGATTCTTGGGCTTCACTCTCGTGGCCCTCAGTCCTGCCTTTATTATGTAAATTTATCAGTACCAGACCAGCTGGCTTTGATGCTGGATTTTGGCCATTGGAAAATCTCATTATCTCTTGAAGGCAGAGATTCTTAACCTTTTTTGTGTCATGGACCCCTTTGGCAGGCTGGTGAAGCCTAAAGAATCCACCACAGAATAATTTTTTGTTGCCTGCCTACATTTGTGATTGAAGAAAATGCTAATTTTCAAATAGAGATTAGTGAAAATAAAGATGCATTTTCCCTCCATCCGAGTTCATGAATCTGGTGAAATCTATTCTTCAGTGGCAGACTTCAGTTAAAGATCTTTGCTCTAAAATAAATTTAGGGAGAATCATCACCAAATGAGGAACTGAGAACTGAGAAAAAGGGAGACTAGAACACAGTGGGGTGGGGTAGGGGAGGGGACAGTTGTGCAAAATTCCACTAAGTCTGAAGGAAAGAGCCCAACAATCAGCTGGAGTAAGTTTGGTGCCTTACAGAGTCACTTGGGGCAGAAATGTATGCCTGTGAACTGTGAATTGCTTAACATGGGAAGAGGCTTAGATGAGGCTTTGAGATCTAGCTCCCAGGGAAATCACCATCAGAAAGGAGGAAGTCAGAAAGAGGGCAGCAGTAGGAAAAAAAATGAGAGAAAAGACTAAATTACCAAACACCTCATGAAGAGAAAAACTCAAAGACCATAAATGGAAGCAAATAATAAATAGTAAAAATATTAACAGAAGAAAATATGGCCTCCAAATTTAATAGGTGAATTCATGCATCTATGAATTAATAATGAAAAACAAAAGAAAATGATCCAACACTTGATGAGACAGAGAAACTTTTGAATTTGAAGATAACCTGGAACTATTATGATCTGTTTCTGAGTGGGTTAAAAGAGAATTGAACATTTTGAGGGCAGATTGTGTGACCTACACAGCAAAAATAATGGACAGAATGGAAATCTTAAATCTGTAATAGCCAATTCCAGTGAAAAAAACTCGTGCGTGCGCGCGCGCACGAGAGAGAGAGAGAGAGAGAGAGAGAGAGAGAGAGAGAGAGAGAGAAGAAAGGAGAAGGGAGAAAGGGAGGGAGAGAAGGAGAGAGAGAAAGAAATTGATTGCAAATGCAAATACACAGATGTGAAAAACAGTCTGTAAGAAGAGAAGCAAAACATAACATCAATAGAAAAGTTCTCTTAAATTAAAACATGCTGATGTCAAAGACAGGGTGCATAGAAACTCAAGAATTATAGATCTTTCAGAAGAACATAACAAATTAAAAAAAAAAACCCTGAAAACCATAAAACAAGAAATAATATTTTTTAAAAAACTGCCCAGAATGTCTGAACACAGAAAATGAAATATCAGTTGGAAGAAATCATAGATTGCCTCTGGAAAAACAAAAACCATAAAGCTGCAAACTCTAAGACATACAGTGGTTAAATTTAACAATTCAATTCAGAAATAAGAAGTTTTACAAACAACCAGGATCAAGACCTCAAATACAAAGGAAAAAATTCAAATAACACAGAATTATTTTGTACCCACAGAAAATCCAGGAGGGAATGAAATAATATATTCTGAAGAGTAACAGAGCTCAGAATTCAGCCTAGGTTGATTTGCCAATCTGAGATTAATGAAAATGAAATAAATGAAAAAATGAAATGAAAAATGGGCATTCAATAATAAAAAAGGTGTTTGAAACATTGTTAGAAAGAAGACCAGACCTGATGAGATTATTGATTTGTTAAATACTCCAAATAAACAGAAATATCAGAGGAATAAATGAATACACATCCAGGGAGAGCAGCAACAACAGACAGTACAATAAGAGATTTCTTTGTGAATGGTCACAAAGGGACAGGGGTGAAGGCAGAAAAGAGTATGGAGTAAGGAGGATACCCTGGAAATTCTGGTCACATGAAGGAATATAGAAAATCAAGAGAACATATAATTGGGGGGTCATGAACCAAAGAATGAGAATTTGGAATAGACAGAAAGATAAGATAGTTAATGAAAAGAATGAAAGAAAACTCAGCAAATGGGTACAAAAGAAGACATTAAAAACAATTAATGAATAAGATTTGTTGAAAAGAAGAAGTAGGAATTTACTTAATAGAAAAAAAGAGGGGGAAATATATAGATAAAATCAGGAAAAAAAGCAGGAATCAATAAACACAACCCCAAAGGGAAGGGATAACAAATGGTAGGGAATATTGGCAGTCAAGGGAAGAGAGCAATAGGAATAGGGCCACCTATAAAATAAGATTAAACAAAGGACATTGAAGAAATCATGGAGAAGTGAAATAATAATTAAAATAAAACTATTCAATACAAATAGAGGAATTTATAAATTTCTCATCCTTTCAAATATAAATGAATTAAATAATCCAGTAAAATGAAAAACAATGACAGATTGAATAAGAAAACAAAACTTTATAATTTAATTCCTATAAGAAACATTTAAAAAACAAAGACATACACAAAATAAATGTGAGGGAATAGAAAAAATTTTTTTACTGTATACTCAATGAATTAAAAAATAGAATTTTCAATAATGCCATCTCACAAAACATTCAAACTTTCAAAAAGAGAGAAATAAAGTAACCTTATTATACTGAAAGGAATCATAGACAAGAAACCAATATCAATAATAAACTTAAACTTTAAAATAAACCCCTTGAATGTCTTGGCATCCAGATTCAAAGATAATAGATTATCTGAGCCACAAGAAAATATAAATAGTAACCTAATAATGAGAGAAGACTTTAATATGCTTCTCTTCCTTCTGTATAAGTTTGACAGGAAGATAAAAAAGGAAAATATGGAACTGAATAAATTGATGGAAAGAGTTGATCTAAAAGACTTGTGATATTTTCTAAATGGAAATGCAAAATTGCAAAAAATTTTGGAACTACATTGAATTTGATCACGTATTAGGGCAGAGAGATAATGCAAACAAATATAAAAGACAGAAATAGTAAATACATCCTTTACAAACTATAAAGCAATGAAAAAAACGTAGTCATTAATTCTGGGATCACAAACAAAAGACACAGAGCCAAATGGAGACATGATAATGAAATCCTAAATAATAAATAAATCAAAAAACAAATCACAGAAACAATGTTTATATAACCAAAAAATGAGAAGATGAAACAATACACCAAAATTTCTGGGATATAGCTAAAGCACTCCTCAGGGGAAAAAAATCATATCCCTACAGATATATATTAACAAAAAAGAAAAGAGAAGATTGATGAACTGAATATGTATTTTTAAAAATTAAAAAGCCAACAAATAAACAAATTCCCCAAAAGCACAAAAGATGAAATACTAAAAATGAGATGAGAAATAGATAATTTGGAAACAAAAACACACATAGAAATGATAAATAAAACTAAAATCTGTTTCTTTAATTAATTTAATTAGTTTGATTAAAAATAAAAGGGCAGACAATCAAATTTTTAAAATAGCAAATGAGCAAAGTGAAATCACAAAAAAGCCAGAAGAAATAAAAAGAATCAGCATATATTATGTAAAAGTATATGCTAATAAAACTGAGAAAATAGAAATGGAGAAATATCTTCAAAAATATAAATTTTTCAACCTATCAGAAGACCAAATAGAGATCTTCAATGATCCAACCTCAGAGAAGGAAATAGATCTAGTTGTAAAGGAACTACTAAAGGAAAAAACAACAACCAAAAAACCAAACAACTCTAGATTCTGAAGGATTCATAGGAAAATTCTATCAAGCTTATAAAAAAAACTAATTTATATTCATACTTTACAAATTATTTTGAAAAACTGAGAAATAAAGCATCCTATCAAAAATCATTGTATGAGATAAATATAATCCTAATATAAAAACCAAGGAATGATAAAAACACAGTAGGAAAACTATTAGACAATATCATTAATGAAATATCCTTAAGGGAAGAGTAGGAGAGTTCCATGGTGCGGAAGGGTCAACAGTGTCTATACATTCATTCATGCTCCAAGGCTTTTGACTTCAAAAGTCTATATTCTTGAGAGGATTCTGGGAAGATGATAGACTAAGTCACAAAATTCCAAGCTGTCCAGGTTTCCCCCAATAAGCAAGACAAGTTAAAAAAAAAAAGACAAATAAAAAATTCACCTCAGGGCAAATGCAGAGTGGTAAAAATAAATAGGAATTGGGGCAGAACAGGGGAGCTTCATGGGACAATAAGAAAATATTCAGAAAAAGATCCTAGGGCAGAAATTTGGCCCCCTGGGGAAATATAAATATTTCCAGGCTAGTTCCACTGAAACATCAAGCAGCCAGCTCTGGGGCTAGCTGGATTGGATGGTAATTTCCCTCCCAGCCACAGGAATTTTTACTACTACCCTCATCCCCCAACCAATGTGGGGAGTCAGGTGTCTAAGTTGGAGAAGAATGAAGGAATTTGTGATGATGAGGGATGCCCAGGCCTAGCTGTATTGAGATGCAGCACTGGGTGAGAAGGAGCCAGCACAGCCAGGTAAGCTCAGAGGCAATGAGGCAGGGATGCTGATGGCTGTTCTTGTTTTTGGATTTCAGGCCAGAGGGGAGAACTGCAGCAAGAGGTAACATCACCCCAACTCTAGAACTAGAGGTGATTGCACCAAACAAACAACAATGTGTGTGTGTGTGTGTGTGTGCATTTGTATATTTGAAAGAGCAGAAAGTGTAATGTCTGGGCTAGTTCTCTGGAGGACCTTGGGACCAGGCTTGATCTTAGAGCAAGAGGCAGGAGAGTCACCAGGAGGATGGTCAAAGATGGAATGTCTCTATTTCCAGTCCCCTCAGCCTTTATATACCCTATTACAATTTTATCATTATAGCATACTATGTATGTATGAACTAGAGAACCATTACATCACCATACTAAGTATACATGTGAACTAGAGAACCATTATCTTATCAATTCCACTGAGTTAACAAACACCTTGTTTCAAGTATACAAGTTCTACAAGAAAGAACCCAAACATAGAAAGTAACTGTGGGAATAGAGAAGACCAAGCTTCATTGTTAGAGGTCAAAAGTTTTTCCTATCCTAGAGAGAAATATTAAATGATCACCTGCCCAAAAAGAATTTACAGAAGAACTAAAAAAAACTTTAAAAATCAAATAGAGAGATTGAGGGGGGAAATAAAAACAATGCAAGAAAAACAAGAAGATCATGAAAAGAAAACTAGCTTACTAGAGAAAGAGATCCAGAATCTTAAAAAAAGAAAATGATTCCTTGAAAACTAGAATTGGGCAAGGAGAAGCCAGTGAAGTTATAAGAAACCAAGAAATAATAAAACAATGTATAAAGAATGAAAAAACAGGAGAGATTGTGAGACAGCTCATAAAAAGAGAACTGATCTGGAGAAGAGATCAAGAAGAGAAAACATAAGAATTATCAGATTACCTGAAAGCTGCAATCAAAAAAATAGTCTTGATAATACAGTAATACAAGAAATAACTAAAGAAAATTGTTCTGAGGTGTTAGAATAAGAGGAGAAAGTAAAAATAGAAAAAAAATCCACCAATTACCATCTGAAAGAGATCTTATAAGGAAAATGTACAGGAACATCATAGCCAAATTCCAAAACTCCCAGGTTAAGGAGAAAATATTACAAGCAACAAGAAAAAAAAGACAATTCAAATATGGTGGAGCCACAATTAGAAGTTCACAAGACTTAGCAGCAGCTACATTAAAAGACTACAAGTCTTATAACATTATATGTTAAACAGAAAAAGAAGTAAGATTGTGGCCCAAAATATCATACCCAGCAAAATTAAGCCTAATCCTGAACAGAAAAAAAGGACATTCAATGAATTGCCAAATTTTCAGGATTTTGTTGTAGAAAGATCTGAATTTAATAGAAAACGTGACATATAAAATCCAAGGGAAATGTAAGACAAACATCAAAGGCTAATTTTAAGGGACTCAATAAGGACAAACTGTTTATGTTTTATATGTGAGAGTGTAAACCAGATATCTAAGATTGTCATTAGTAATTGGATACTTCAAAAGAAATATCGGGGTAGAGCTGAGTATGGTGTGATTCTAAAAAGCAAAAGCATGTAGAAAAAGATAAAAAGAGTACTTTATACAAATGAGATAGAAGAGGAAGAACTAGAATCCTACTTTTATCAGGAATAGGCTAAAAAGGGAACAAGACAGATAGAAAGATAGATAAATGTAGATATTAATATATATGTGTATAAAAGTCTTCTAATTTTATAAAGAAATAAGAGTGAAAGAGGATAGAATGTGGGGATAAAAGATTGTGTGGATTAATAAAAATGGGATAAAGAGAAAGAGGAAGAGTTGGGGGAAGGACAAGGGGAGGGATCCTGGGGTAAGGGAGAGGGACTAAATAATAGCAGGCAAGATAGCAAGTAGAAGTAAAGCAGAAGAGTTAGCAGGGATAGGAAATAAAAGATACACACACAAACATAATAATAATAATTGGGAGTAGAATGTATTAGAAAAAAATAGGGGTTAGTAATCATTGATTTTGAACAAAATTATAAAATAGATTTAATAAAAAAAGAAAAATAGGGAAATTACACTACATGTCAGCCATATTAATCAAGATTGTTTTAGATAATTTTAGATAACTAAAACAGTATAAGTCTGGAATATTGCTGTGGTGTAGGAAATGAATTGGTGGATTTAGAAAATTGTGGGAAGACTTGGAGTTGTGAAGGATGATGTTATCCACTTTCAGAAAAACAGAGGACAAGCAAGCATAGGTTTACACAGATATATATGAATATATATATGTGTGTGTGTCTGTGAATACACGTATATGATTATAGATATCAATGTATGTGTATATATATGTATATATAAATATAAATTACAAAGTCTTTAATTCCCAATGCTTTGCTCTCTTTCAAGTGACTGGAAAGCATCTCTAATAGACTATTTTCAATAAAATTTTGGCTTTGATTAATAACTGGATCATATATTTAGAACTGAAAGGGACCTCAAGAGTCATCTCAGACAATCCTATAATTTCATAAATGAAGAAACTGAGGATCAGAGTTTAAGTGACTTCTTCAGGGTCTCACAGCTATTATCTAAGGTAGGATCTGAATTCTAACTCCCTATTTTATACTCTTTCCACCAGAGTCAGTATCACCGCTCCCAGGAGTGTTTACATTTTAAACAGGGAAGAATAGCTTATGCAGCTCTCAGTAATGAAGCTCTAATGATGGAGAATCAAATACTGGGAAAGATTATGCAACAATCTACTGGTATTAACCAATAACCACCTCTCAGGCTTGTTGGGAGAGTAAAATGAGAAAATATTTGCAAGTGCTTTGCAAACCTTCACGTTCTATAGAGATGCTGTCTGTTATTATCTTGTAAAAGGAAAGGGCTGGACTCTGTTATCTGAAGCTCCTTCTGGACCTAAATCTTTGATCCCATGATCAGAAAGGCTTTGAAAACCCGTTTAGGATTTTCCGCTTTTATCGCGGTACTAAACTGTTTGCTCACTAGAGGGCGGAGTAGACTAAGTAATCCCTCCCAAGCCCGGACCGTTAGATTGGCTGACTATGGCCCATCAAGAGCATCAGCTCCAATAGAGACTCCGTGGGAATCCCTGAGAGCGAAAATCTAGAGTCTTCCCCACTCCTGGTCCGGGATGGGCGCAGACGCACACGGCCCTGGGCCATCAGAAAGATGTCCAACGAAAGGGGCTCTGACTCTGGAGGCAAGATCTGGATTAACGGCCTTGGGCTCTCTGGACCTCGAGTTCTTCATATGTCAAATGTGTTAGATGAGGTCACCTCTAAGGCTTTGGCGGATAGACTGGACCCGGAGTCAGGAAGAGCTGGATTCAAATATAGCCTCAGATATTCATTCATTTATTTTATTTTATTTTTGCTGAGGCAGTTGGGGTTAAGTGACTTTCTCAGGTCATACAGCTAGGAAGTGTTAAGTGTCTGAGACCAGATTTGGACTCAAGTCCTCCTGACTTCAGGGCTGGTGCTCTAACCACTGTACCACCCAGCTTCCCCTCCAATATTTATTAGCCATGTAATTCTGGATAGATGTCACTTAACCCTGTTTGCCTCAGTTTCCCTCGTGTGTAAAATGTGTTAGATGAGGTCACCTCTAAGGTTTGGCGGGTAGATCAGTGGACTTGGAATCAGGAAAACCTGGGTTCAAATCTGGCCTCAGATATTTACAAGCTATGTGATTATGGGTGAGTCATTTTACTGTTTGCCTCAGTTTTCTTCATTTGTAAAATGAGCTGGAGAAATGGCAAATCACTTCAATATCTCTGCCAAGAAAACCCCACATGGGTTCACAAAGAGTCAGAGACAACTGAACAACCACCACCACCACTAAGGTGCCTCCAGTTCTAGATCTCTGATTCTGTGAATTAGCACCATACCTAAGGCTCTCTCTGATAAAATTGGGAAATGTCCATATTTCTAATAGGCCCATCCAGCTTTCCTCTTCTATTCTTTTTTCATTCTTGCATTGACCTTATTCCCCCTCTAATAGTCGTATCTTACACACTAGCAGTGTGACTTTGGTTAAGTTACCTATCCAGGAATGAAAGTTCTGGGAGGAACAGCCATTTAGGCCTCAACTTCCTTATCTACAAAAAAAAAGGGGGGTTTTAGATTCAGTGACTTAAAAGGTCTTAGCTACTTCTAAATCTATGGTTCTATGGCCTTATATGCATTTATAAGTATATACAGTATATATTGCATATGCATGTATATAATATATAAATGCATACATTATATATATGTATAAACACACACATGCACAAATGTTTATATTGAGTAAATACAAACATCAATACAAGATAACTAGGAAAAAAGGATGTCAACAGTGGAAGGAATCAAGGATAACTTTGTATAGAAGGTGATGAGTGAGCTGCATCTTGAGGAAGGAGATTCTGCACAGCAAAGGTGGGAAAGAGGGGAATCCCAACCAGTGCAAAGGAACAGAGATGGGAGACAGCGTTTTTAATCTTGAGGAACAGAGAAGAAGCCAGTTTGTTTGGACCACAAAGTGTGGGAAGAAAAGTACTGAGACTGACAGATTGAATGGGGCTTTAAAAGCTAAAGATATCTCTTTTATCCTAGAGGCAATAGGGAGCCAACGTGGACTTTATTGATAAAGATAAAGGAATTGCATTGTGAGATATGCCTTTCAGGCAAATTACTTTGGCAGCTATTTGGAGACTGAATGAGAGAGGAAGGGCTTGAGGCAAGAAAATAAAAATTCCACCCAAGGTTAGAAAAGACATGAATTCATTCATATTAAAGCCTTTATAATTAAGAAGAGTTAATAATTCTGCCTCTCCCAGGATGGATTTTCATTTGAATAAGGGAAAGTATTTTCATCCAAAGGAATGACACTCTAATGGTAGGACTTCAGGCAGTGTGTCCAAGTGAATAATTTCAGATAGAATGTTTAGGGTTAAGAGAACTTTCCCTGATTTTTTTACACACACAGCAGAGGCAGATACTTCCCCTCCTACTCAAAATAAGACTCACCCATTTTATTCCTGATGACTAGTATTTGCTCTTGCACCCCAGAACCTGAACCTGAAACCCATCAGGAAACCAACCAAGTCATCAGAAGTCTTTAAGATGTGTTTAACTGTATATGGCCCTGGTCTAGCCTTCCTTGAGAAAGTGCTAACCAGCCCTACTTCCTGCCCTCTGGGATCACACCATCTGCACCGAGAGAGGGAAATTCGGTCAGTTGTCTGGATGTTTCCCAAATATCCAGATGTTTGGCATCCTGCAGGCAAAGAAAACATCCGGCCCGACTTCATTTTTCACTTTGTATTCAGATGTTGGCCATCCTGTGGACACATCTGAGCTTAAGTCAATAGCACTACGGCCTGTAGAAAGAAAACAGATGGTGAAGGTCATATGGAAAAACTACAACTCATGCCTAGATGAGATCCAGGCTTTAGGGAACACAGGAAATAGCGTAGTTTAATAGAGAAAGAACTGGCCTTGAACCTGGATTCAAGTCCCAACTCTGACACATCTGAGAGTATCTTAGTACTGAGCAAGTATCTTAGCACTCTCTGCAATCCTCTGTGAAACTTAGGCTTCAAAGAAGTTGTCAGTTGCATTGATAGAATTTCCTCCCTTGGGAGTTCTCCAGCTGATGAAATCCTAGATCTAAGACCTTTCCTCTATCTAATACCATCTACTCAGCCCTATGCTAAGTGTAGTGGAACGGAGGGAACTTAGGCAGACAATACTTACACATGTGAAACCATTAGAAGCCAGGGAACTTAGGCAGACAATACTTATATATGTGAAATCATGAGAAGTCAATATAGAGTTATAGAAAATCAGGCACAAAATTGTGTAGCATAATTGTAATTGTTGTAGGAGTTCAGAAGGGAGAATGATTACTATATGCTGGAATGGGCAGAAGAGGCTTTATGGAGGAGGGGCTACTTGTAAATACTCTCTCAGATTCAAAGGATGCTAAAGGAAGAAAGAATCCCATAGATCCTTTAGTCCATCAGATAAGGAAACTGAGTTCCAGAATGGGACTTATTCCATGCCTTCCCCTGGTCCACTATGAACCCTGTTCAGATGAACCCAGAGGTAATTAGACTCCACAGTGGTTATAGGGTCTGAAGTGAAGAAAATATGAGTTTGAATCTATCCTCAGACAAATTGTATGACTCTGGGCAAGTCATACAGCTATTTGCCTCAGTTTCCTCAACTGTAAAATGGAAGAAAATAATAGTCCCTACATCCCAGAGTTGTGAGGATAAAGTAGTATTTATAAAATGCTTAGGACAGTGCCTGGCACATAATAGATGCTTAATAAATGCTTGTTTCCTTCCTTCCTAATTTGCTGGCTGCATGCATTGCCTATATTATTCAGGAGAGCTAACTGATGGCTTCAGCATAAACAGCTGGAGTCCTGTTATAGCAAGGCTGCACCTGTTCCTTTACCTGCCTCTTCTAGCTCATTTGTGCCATTTTCCCTGCTGTGCTAACACAAAGATGAATATACATCAGTGTACAGTCAAGTGCCAAAATGATTATAATCAATAAACCTGTGAATGTTATAGAAAGGGTTCAGAGAAAGAAAGTGATCGATGTGGGCTAAAATAGTTGGAGACGGCTTCATGGAAGAAGCAATACTTGAAGTAAGTCCTGAAGCAGGATTTGGATAAATGGAGAGGAGAGAGTGTAAGACAGGTATGGTATCCAAAGTGAACAAAAGCCACAGAGGCAGGGATGAGCATGCCTAAGGCACTGGGAGGATATAGGCTGGAATATAATGAAGGATGTTTGAGTGAGCTGTGGGAGATGCCTTCCACCAGCTGAAACAAAATCAATAGTGTTATTTTTTGTTTTTACATCACATTCATCAAAGATCACAGCCTTGAGCAGGGCTTCTTAAACCTGGAGTCTACCTGTGTTTTTTTAAAAAAATATTTTGATAACTATATTTCAACATAATTGGTTTCCTTTATAATCTTATTTGTTTTATTTGATGCAATTAAAAAGGCTTTTCCAAGAAGGGCCCAGGAGGCTCCATCAGACTGCCTTAGCAGTCTAGAACATAGAAAAGACTGGCATGTGGAAACTTTTGCCATGGGGCACTTGCTCTCCTGATTGATGATTGTCTCTCCCAGAAACCTATTTCAGAAAAGCTCCAGTCATAGTTTACTTTATTTCTTCCTCTCTACCACCTCCTCCTTTTCCTTTTTTTCAGAACCCTCAACTTCTTAAACCCTAAATCATATCACAGTCAATCCATTCTGCCTTTCCTCCTAGACGGGATATATCAAACTGTTCCCCAAGACTCCACAACCTTATCCATTTAACTTTTTAGATCAAGGAGTCCTTCCCTGTCCAACAGTGGCCTATTTGTTTCTCCATCCCTTAGAATATAACCTACTTGAGTCTTCTTTTATTGTTGCTGTATTTTTATTTCTCGTGCTTAGCATAGATCTTGGCTTGTGATAGTGCTTTAAAAATGATTTTTCATTTGTTGACCTACATTTCCCAACATATTTCTCCCTTATCAGCTACCCACAGTTTGCTAGAAAAACAGAGTTCAGATCCTGCCTTAGATGCTGTGTGACACTGGGCAAGTCACTTAAGTGTGTCTCAATATTCTCAACTATAAAAAAGGAATAATAGTAATATCTACTTCTCAGGATCAAATGAGATAATATTTGTAGAGTACTTAGCATATAGTAGGTGCTTAACAAATGCTTCCTTTCTGTTTGCCTTGAGATCTATCCTAATGCCAAAGAATAACAAAGAAAGAGGGAGAAAAGCAGTTCCTAAAGAATCCATCACAGAAGCTTGACTGTATGCGGTCTGTTCCACACCCAGAATCCTCTACCTCTTCAAAGAAGGAAGGAGGGAGCATTCTCATACCTCTTTAAGAGCTCAAGCTTAGTTATTCTTCCCAGACCCTCCTCATTCATCTGGCCTCCCCGGCAGGGAGAAGATGAAGATGATCTTTTGATCATTGATCTTGGGACAGCAAGGTGATGCAAGGATGGAGTGCAGGTCTTGGAATTAGGAAGATTCAACTTCCTAAGTTCATCTGTCCATAGACACGTCCTCATTGTGTCATCCTGAGCAAATCATTTTATCCCATTCCCTCAGTTTCCTCATCTGTCAAATGAGTTTAAGAAGGAAACAGCAAACCATTCCAGTATCCCTGCCAAGAAAACCCCAAAGGGGTCATGAAGTGTCAGACACAACTGAAAAAATAATTTGCCAAACCCTTCCTTAGAGACTCAATATAAAGGACAAAAGAGACCACATTCCCCCTTCCCCAATCATTGTGTTAATCACTTCTCTCTTACAAGTAACAAGGTTGGAGATGATGATGATGATGATGATGATGATGATGGTGACAGATTGCTGATGAGAATGAGAATCTACATGGTATTTTTAAATACCACATAGCAAAGAGCTTTAGCTTTGTCCTCTCCTCTCGCTTGATATCTCCTCTCCCTAGAGTCAGGATACCCAATCCCAAGAGCCAAACCACAAGGGTGAAGGGGTCAAGGGAGGGAGTGATTTCTATTTGCAACTCCTAGGAATCTTTCCCCAAGTTTTCTCCCTTTCCCTCTCATCATTGGGTGTGGCTTTTTGGCAGCTGAAATTTTGATTTCTCTCCAGAACTTCAGATTCTCTCAGCCCCTCCATACATTGCCTGACAACTACAGAGCTCTATGAATTGCCATGTGCGTTGTTTGTGTCATACGTGTTGTCTCTCCCCCTCTCCCTTCCTCCCTTCCTTTCCCTTTCCTTATCCCTTTACTTCTCCTTCTCCCTCTCCCCTCTCTTCCCTTCCTTCCTTTTCTCCCTCCCCCCTCCTTCCTACTTCTCTCTCTCCCTGATGAGAATGAGAATCTACATGGTATTTTTCTCTCTCCCTTCTGTGTGTGTGTATGTCTCTCTCTGAGTCTCTCTGTCTCTGTCTGTCTGTCTGTCTGTCTTCCCCTCCCTCCTTCCCTTTCTCTTTTTCTCTCCTCCCCCCTCTCTTTTGTAGATTATTTTTGCATTGCTGAGTGATTGATTGGACCCCCTCTCACACTTGGTTCTGGAGTGCTGCTTTGAATTATAGCTGTGAAAATGGCTGTCTTTTTTCTTGTTCCTTTTTCTCAATTTCAGATCATTTGTGTCTTTAGGTAGGAGCAACATTATTCTAACTCCAGAGTGCTCTGTCAGGAGTGGGAGACTTGCAGCCTGGGGGTGAGGACTGGTCTTTTTCTTCTTCTGTGATAGGCAGTTGGACTCCTCTTCAAGGGTAAGAAATAACCCACGTATTTATGTATTTACCCTCTTATTTGAGAGGCAGCTGGGGGCATAGTGGGGACTGGGTTGGGCTTGGAGTCAGGAAGATATGAATTCTAATTGTGCCACAGATACTTAGTAGTTGCCTAGCCCTGGACAAGTTCCTTAAATTTTCTGAACCTCAGTTTCCCCATGTAAAAAGGGAATCCCAACATCATCTGCCTCATAGGATTGTAGTGGAAACCAAACAAAGATGGTATGTATGAATCATTTTGTGAACTATGAAACATTCATTTTTCATAAAAATCACTTATTATAAGAAAGGATCAAGAACTAACCTGTTTCCCATCCAAAGAAAATTGAATCCTGGAGACTAAGTAAGGATAGCACTGCACCTTTAGTGTTCCTAGAAACTACAAAGCATGCAAATGTATATAACAAAAAAATGGATGATGAACATTTTCTTTTTTATCTGCACTGAAAAGGCCCTCTAAACAATGCCTTTCAAAAAATATCTATATTTTAAATCCTCACAAAGGAATAGAATACAATTAAAATCCTTAGAACTAGTTTCTAGATTCCTCAGGAGCTCACTCCAAGCCTAGGACTTTGAACTTCAGGGACCAAGATCATAGCCTTCTTTTATTTCTTGATATATTTTTATTTTGTTAAATATTTACCAATTACAAATTTAAAATTTTAATAGAATTTTATAGAATTTTGAATTCCAAATTCTCTCCCTCCCTCCTTTCCTTCCCCTTGCAAAAGAAAACAAAAAACACCAAAAACAAAAATAAAGTAAGCAAAATATGTTTTAATTTGCACTCAAGTTTATCAGTTCTTCTCTGGAGGTAGAAAGCATTTTTTATTATAAGTATTTTGGAATTGTCTTGGATTATTATATTGATCAGAGTAACTAAATCTTTTACAATTGATCTTCCTTACAATATTGCTTTTGCTGTGTATAATATTCCAATTCTGCTAACTTTACTTTAGGTGTTCCTAGTAGTCTCCTCATATTTTTCTGAAATTATCCTGCTCATCATTTCTTATAACATAATACTGAATCAGTTCTGCATTCCTGATATAAATCCCACCTGGTCATAATATATAACTTTTGTGATATGTGATCTCCTCACTAGCATTTTATTTAAAATTTTTGCATCAATATTCATTAATAAATTTGGTCTGTGGTTTTATTTCTGGTTTTGCTTTGTTTGGTCTAAGTATCAAAGCCATATTTGTGTCATAAAAAAAAATTTGATAGGACTCTCTTGTTACCTATTTTTCCAAATAGTTTATATAATATTGGAATTAATTATTCCTTAAATGTTTGATAAAATTCACTTATAAATCCATCTGGCCCTAGGGATATTTTTCTTAGGGAGTTCATTTATGGTTTATTGATTTATTTTTCTAAGCTAGAGCTATTTTTTAAATTTCCTTTTATGATAACTTGGGAAGCTTATATTTTTGTACATATTCATCCATTTCATTTATATTTTCAGTTTTACTGGCATATAATTGAGCCCAAAACTCCTAATAAATGCTTTAATTTTATCTTCTTTGGTAGTGCAGTCATTCTTTTCATTTTTGATACTGGTAACTTGGTTTTCTTTATTTTTTAAAAAACTGAATTAATCAGTTTATCCATTTGGGGGGATTGCATAAAAACAACTACGAGTTTTATTTATTAGTTCAATGTTGTGTTTTTTTTTTCAATTTTAGTAATCTCTCCTTTGATTTTCAGGATTTCCATTTTGATATTTGAAGATTTTTAATTTGTCCTTTTTCTAGCTGTTTTTTAAATTGCATGTTCGATTCATTGATATGCTCTTTGTAGGCATTTACAAAACTAAATTTTCTTCTAAGTATTGCTTTCAATACATCCCACAAATTTTCGAATGTTGTCTTATTATTATCATTTTCTTTAATAAAATTATTGATTGTTTCTATTTGTTCTTTGATTTATTCATACTTTAGGATGAGATTGTTTAGTTTCCAATTAATTTTTAATCTATCTTTTCATTTTCCTTTATTGAACTTAATTTTTATTTCATTATTGTTTGAAAAGTGTGCACTTAATATTTCTGCTTTTCTGTATTTGATTGGGAGTTTTTATGCCTTAATACATGGTTAGTTTTTTTTTACATGGTTAGTTTTTATGAAGGGGTCACATATAGCTGAGAAAAAGGTATATTCTTTTTTATTCTCATACAGTTATTTCCCAGAGGCCCATCATGTCTATTTTCTTTCAAGATTCTATTCATCTCTTAACTTCTTTCTTATTTATTTTATGCTTAGATCTAGATAGCTCTGAAAGTGAAAAATTAATGTCCCCCACTTATAAGTTTTAATTTCTATTTTCTCTTATAATTCATTTAACTTTTCTTTTAAGAATTTGGATATTATGCTATTTGGTAGCTATACGCTTAGTATTGATATTTTTTTATTGACTATGGTATCTTTTAGCAAGATACAATTTTTATGCTTACACATTTTAAGTAGATTCATTTTTGCTTTTGTTTTACCTGAGATCATAATGACTACCTTCTATACATCATGCTATCTATTTTTAGAATTAGAATCCAGACCCAAATCCTCTGACACCAAAACCAGGCTTTTCCTTTTGGCCATGGAGTGAAGGACCAGGAATCAAGAAGGTTTCAGTTAAAATCTTGCCTCTGAGACTTACAACTTATATAGACTCAGGCATGTAACTTGACCTTGGTGAGTTTAAGTTTCCTCATTTATTTTTTTAAAGGTAATGATATCTGTAGTATTTATATCATAAGTCCAAATGAGATTGATTTAAGTGCTTTATAAACTTTAGTGTGCCATATAAATGTCAGTTATTCTTCTTCTACTGTACCATGCTGTACCTCATGGGCAGAGAATCAGACATGGAAAAGAATATTCCTACCTGGTAACATCCAGGAATATGCATTCACTGAGGGCATCCCAGGGACCAACCAACAAAATTAAAATATGGTTGGTGGTGTGGCAAGACAGGACATGGCAAAAAGTATTCGTTAAGGACTTGCTATGTGCCAAGCACTGTACTAAGTATTTAAGATAAAAAAAAAGAAAAATGCAGTTCTTGATTTCAATGACTTTATACTCTAATGGAGAAAAACACCATAAAAAAAGAAATCTGAAAAGAGGGCATGGAGAAGAATTGAGGGTTGGTGAAAGTACCTATTCAGAAAATGATGCTGAGGCAACTAGAAGGGAAATAAAAGTTGGTTGACCTGAGCCCCTTTCAAAAATGGAGATCCTAGGAAAAGGGAAGTGGGAGATGGGATCACACATAATACAGGGAGGTTTCAGGATGAGAAGGCTTTAGGACATGAGGAATGTTTCTTTTTCTTCCCTGTAGGTGAGATTTTTTTTTGTTTGTTTTTATTAATTTTTTATTTGAAAAAAACAGTAAGAAAAAAGGAAAACAGGAAAGAAATACAAAACAAAATAGAACATATATAACAACAAATTAACAAATCAAGAAAGTATATATATGTCTATTAGTAGAAGAAATTATATTAATGAATGACCATTTTTTCTATACTTCCTTGTAAATTGATTTTTGGTTCTGTGCTGCACATCTTATTTACTTTATTATTTTTTCCTCCTTTAATCCCCCCCCCATCACTCTCAAGTAAGCTACATTAAAGAAAAGATATATCATGTATACATATATAAATACATACACACATTCACACCCACACCCACCCCACATATATACAAATGTCTTTCCTATCCTTGCTGCCTCTTTAATTAAATTCTGCTCCATAACTTGCCATGCTATTACTTAACCCATGAGGAATGTTTCAAGGTAAGGAGGTCCCAAACACTGAGGAAGTTCCAGGGTGAGATCACACATCAGGCATGGTATGGAAGTCTAGATAGTCAGAAGTGCAGCCAAGAAGGAAATCAAAGAACTGTTAAAAGGTTACAAACACCTTTCTGGATAGGGTCTGAATGCTGAGTGGCGTAGGTGTTGGAGCCCAGATCACCAGAAGAGATTTCTTCCTGTGATAATAGTTCTCAGGAGTGTGCCTGTAAATTTTTAACAATCAAGTCTCTGGGGAAAAAAATGCATTCACAACAAACTTCTAAGTGGAGTCTGCATTATGATCTTCATCATTTTCTTAAATCTAGACAATCCAGAAAACAATAAATCAAGACCTGATTGGTAGCAATATCTGAGGTGTAACCCTGAATATTAAACAATTGTTCTAGCACTCTACTGGCTGCACATGAAATATTTTTCTTCCTCTTTTCAGATTTATTTCTGAAATAATAGGGGGTTACAATTAGAACTTGATGCAATCAGAAATAGACCCAGAAGACAGGCTGACATTGAATTTTGCAAATATTCCTCTCCCACTTTTTTTCTCCATTTATGACATGAAAGGCTGCAGTGGAATCAAGATGAGACAGTGTACAGAATGTGGAGGACAAAACCCCATTCTTGGACTTGACCCTGGGGCAGGGTAGGGAAAGAAGCTGTGACCTTTTCCATCAATCACTTAAGGAATAGAAAAGCTGATATTTTAAGAATCTCCCAATTAATTTGTATGACATGGGAGATACTGGCACAGGACCACTCAGTATGATGTGTCCTCATGAGAGAAAGTGCTGTGCTCTATGAGCAAAACAGAATTTTGTACAAGAAGCACAAAGTTAGAATCCACTTCAAATATTCATAGGGACAATTTGTGCCTGACTTGTGACAGAGCATTCTGAGCCCATATTGATTATCTGCCACACACTGTAACTCTACTCTAACATAGTGATGCCATTTTGGTTCTCTGAGAGCAAAAGACAACAACCAACCAACCAATCAAACAATCAGCCATTAATTAGTATTTAGAATTCAAAAGAAATGAATCTAAAAGAAATCAGACTCAAGAGTTCCAAGAAAATTAATAATAATAATAGTTAAAATTTATATAGAGGTTACTGTATGTCAAATGTGTGCTAAGTACTTTTCAATTATTATTTCATTTGAGCCTCACAATAACTTTGGGAGGTAGATGCTATAATCATTCCTAATTTACAAATGAGGAAATTGAGACAGAGATCAAGTGACTTGCACAGAATCACATAGCTAGGAAATATCTGAGGCTAGATTTGAATTCAGGTCTTCCTGACTCTAAACCCAACAGTTTCTTTACTTTGCCACCTATGATCCATCTAAAACATCTCATCTCTCCTTATGGTTTTCTATTGGCAAGGTTTCTGTGGAATTTACTCTGGTCTTATCCTGGACACTCCGTCTACCTTTCCCACCCTCCACCTCTCCTCAAACACACACTAATAGTTGCCTCAGTTGTCTACTATATATAAACCCATCTCCAGCCATTTTTTACTTCACTGCTTGACCTTTTCAGAAACCAAATCTCAGAGTATTTCACCCCCTGTACACCCAGTGTACCAACTTCCCACTTTCCCCCTGCCCGCTATTTCCAGTTCTGAAACCCTCATCAACTGTATCATTGCTCCTGGAAAGGGTGTGTCAATCTTCCCCTATGGTTCTACTCACTCTTCTTGTAAACTTCTAAAACAAAATGTCCCTATATGGTCACCTCTCCCCTTTATATGTTGTCTTCCCCATTAGATTGTATGATCCTGAGGGCAGGAATTATTTTCATTTTTGAATTTATATCCTTAGGACTTAACGCAGTACATGGTACATGGTGGATGTGTTATAAATGCTTTTTCATTCATTCATTCATTCATCCATTTCTTGGGCAATTGGTTGCAGACAACTCTGAATAGGTTGATCTGTCTTTGGAAAATTATAAAGGAGTTTGGCTTCAAGAGTCCAGACTTTCATATTCTAGGTGATTTCCCTCCTTTTGTCAAAACCTCCATATTGTATCTTCTTCCCTCTTCCTCCTCACTCCCCCATTTCGTAAAATCAGAAGATTAAATACTCCTTCATTTTTTGTCTTTACATTGTCATCTGTCAATCACAATGTTTTGCATTTAATAGGTATTTAATAAATGCTTGTCCCTTACTGAATTTCAGGTACTTAGTGCTTTCCCTTATTAGCTTTTCCTCACTCTTCTCTCAGGAAAAGACTATATCAGTCATTTTCACTTGAGTATAAATATAAATTGAAAATTGAAAGTATAAGTTTCTTATAAATTATAAGTATAAATTAAAGTTGTTTCCCTCTTCCTAAGTTTGCTCTTTCATTGTCTGAGGCTCTAATTGTGAGGTTCTTTTCACCTTGGAGCATTTAAGGGCTTCTTTTCATTGCCCAGCTGGAAATCTTGCCACCCCCATTCCCCAGCTACCAATTGTTATGCCACATTTCTCTTTTATTGTCATGACTCAGTTTCCCTAATTATCCTGACCCAGTCTTGACTCATTTTCTCTGCTTCACCTCAAACCTGCAAATCTTCCTCTCCCTCTTTATCAGAATATTTAATAAGGATAAAAGATCTTATATTTTAGAATATCAGAATGCCTCTCCCCATCCCAAGCTATTAGAATATCAGATACCCTCTTATCAAGATTCCTCTCCCCATGTCTGGGGTGCCTGCCCCTATTATATCATCCCCCTCTCCAGAGGTTCAACCCACCCTGTCAGAGTCCCATTCCTGCTCTCAGCACCCTGACTCCGCCCCTGCCTCAGTCTACCCCCTGAGTCTGAGCCATATGTATATAGGTCAATGAGAACTTACATTGTTTGCTGGATTCTTGGAGGCGATAGTTTCATTCAGCCCTGGGACCAAGCCATGGATCCATTTGGTTCCAGTAAATCTCTCCCATTTAATAAATTATTAAATACTTTCTAATCACTATCTTGCTCAGTTTCTCCAGCATTACACAATAAGCTAATAAAGACAAAACTAAGAAATATCTGCTTTTATTCCCATTTTTTCGGACCAACCATCAGTGGATATTGTATAGGTTTAGTTTTCTTTGTTGCTTGAGGCTTTTTTCTTGAGTTGAATTCATCAGAAGTAGATCAGACTTCTTTATCTCCATCCTTGACTGGCTGAGCTACAAATCAACATCAAGGCAGATAACAGCCAATCAAAGCCTGCCAGCTTTATGTCAATTGACAGCTTATGTGATACTGGTGTCCCCATATGCTTGCTGCATGTTTATTTTATGAGGTTCAATTAATATATAATTCCTACATTCAAGTGTATATAAGTGCTCTGCTAAAAATGTTATTCATTAGCTGGAAGGTAGAGGAAATGCATTTTTTGGTAGGAAGCTCCTGAAATCCTACCAGGTAGGCTCCTGTCTGTTCTGCCTGTGCGTGAGACATGAAATATTTGCAAGTACTTGACAGAGTGAATGCTAGGTGAGGAGCAGTAAGGAATGATAAAAAGGAAAGGAAGGAAGTAGGTGGCAAAGAGTATTACATGAAGGATGCTTTTACAGAGGGAGACATAAAATAAATATAAGTATGTGCTTGCATGCACCACACACACTAAGATCTGAATGTTGCTAGGTAGCTCCACAGCGTATGGAGTGCTGGACCAGGAGTCAGGGAGACTCATCTTCCTGAGTTTAAATCTGGTCTTGGACACTAACTAGCTGTGTGATCCTGGACAAGTCACTTAATACTGTTTACCTCAGTTTCCTCATCTCTAAAATGAACTGGAGAAAAAAATAGCAAACCCCTCCAGTATTTTTGCCAAGAAAACTCCAAATGGGGTCACAGAAAAATGGACATGATTGAAACAACTGAACAAGAAAGCATACAACTACAAAGATTTTGCTTAATGGCTATGGATTACCCAATCCTGATTAAGAAAATATTCTGGTTAATAGTTACCACCAATGAATGAATGAAAGAAATAAAAAATATCAAGTATTTACAATGTGCAAAGCATTATTCAAAACATTGAATACAACTAGAAAAGTGAAATAGTCTTTGCTCTGAAAAAAGCTCACATTCTAATAGAGAATGATAATATATATAGGAGGTTTCAACTGCAAGTCATATGGAAAGTCCCTGTCATCCTTAGGATACAGCTCACATTCATGCATCAAGTTTAATGTCCCATCTATTTCCCATGTTGATCTATTTGATGGTACCAAAGACTCTGCTGTCAAAGAGAGCTTTCTTTTAGCTGTGGTTACCGAGGAGGCAAGGGCTAGAGCACCTCCTAAGGCAATGGTTTCCCTGAGAGGCTGCAAAAGGAACAGAAGTAGGGCAGACCCTTAGAATCAAAAATGCACTTAATCCTAAAACCAAACTGTGAGTAAATGGATTTTGCTCTGAGGCTTCCTGGGCCCAGAGGGTCTTGGTACTGGCCAAGACTCTTCCCTATCTGGTAACGGGGATAAAGATGAGATGGGTGCAACTAATTGGGATGAGTATGCCCAGGGCAGGCCTTACAAAGGGTGCTTTTTCTGACACAATCCCTGATTTCCACTTGGTTTCTTGTCACTAAACTTTTTCTCACGAAAACAAGGATTTTAATCCGTTGAGCTTTCTGAATTTGCTGAATTCCGAGAAGTGGGAGTTTACTATGTAAACATATGCACACACCCTCAGTAGCCCTGAGGGCCTTTTTTTTTTTTTTTTTGAGCTTATACTGGAAAATTCTCATATTTAGCTGTGTGTTTTTTTTTTAGTCTAGGCTAGTAATTTATTCTCCTCTGTTTTCATTTCAGCAAGCCTTATTCCCACCCCTACTTTAAGAGAGGTGCAAGATATGACCCAGTTTGTCCTTGGATGGCAATCAGCACAGCCCATTTCTTATTGGTGAATGTATACATGAAGATAGGAAGTAAAGTTTTCCAGTCTGATTCCTTCCAAATTCCCAGTAATCCCACTGCAAGTAGTTTGTGTGATTTTTTTTACCCCCAAGATAGATTTCACAATAAAATAAATGTCTTGTCTGAATTAATCTTATTTTTAAAAGGATAGAGTCATCATATTGTGAAGGCAGATCATAAAAAGACACATCAATCTGTCAGGAATGGCTGTTTAATATGAGTATTTGTTTGGCATAGTCAATGCTTCCCTGAGGACCAGGGACAGCCCTGAATATGCCTCCGATTTTTCATTCTCCTAAGTATTCCAACCAGCCAAATAGAGTGACTTCTGCAGAGAGTCTCTTTCCTTTCCTCCCATTATCTTCATTATATTCATTGTCCCCTGCACCAGAGTTAATGTCATCTTGACAGTAATGGTTGGTATCAGCCGGCAGCTTTAGGAACTGATCTTCAATTCCCTAAGATTCCTGAGTTTGGCAATGTATAGAAGGAACCCTGAGGTGGATGAATGGGAAAGACCCAGCTGAAATCTGGTCCCAGTGTGCGTATGGAAGATCAACACACTTTGATATCTGGCCATATAACAGCAACCTTAGGATTACAGGTGGATATCCAATAAAATGGAGAGCTTTCAGGTGTTCCTCATGAAAAGACCAGAGCTGAAAAAGCATAAAGAACTAAACAGGAAAGGAAATCATAAGGGACTTAATAAGATCAAACTGTTTACATTCCTGTATGGGAAGATGAACATGTAATTCATAAGAACTTTTTCACTATTAGAGCAGTTGGCACAGATCTTAGTTGAATATGAAGGGATAAAAACAAAATTAAGAGGTAAAAGCAGAGAAAGGAAAGGGAGAGGTAGAATGGGGTAAGTTATTTCACATAAAAGAGTCAAAAAAAGTTTTTAGAATGGAGGGGAAGTGGGAGAAATAAGAGGAAATGAATGAACCTTACTCTCATCAGAATTAGCTCAAAGAGGAAATTACATATACACTCAATTGGGCATAGACATTTATCTTATAGGAAAGTAGGAGGGGAAAAGGATAAGAGGGAGGGGTTGCTGTTATAGAAGAAAGTGCAAATTAGGGAAAGGGGTAGTCAGTAGCAAAACATTTTTAAGGGGGCCAGGAGGAAAGGAGAAAGAATAGGATAAACAAACTGGTGGGAGGGGGGAATAGGATGGAGAGGAATGCAATTAGCAATAGTACTGTGAAAAAAAATTGAAGAAATTTTCTCTGACAAAGGCCTCTTTTCTTAAACATATAGAGAGCCAAGTAAAATTTAGAACAACAAGAACCATTCCCTGGTTAATAAATGATTAAAAGCTATGAACAGTTTTCAGATGAAGTCATCAAAGATATCTATAACTATATGAAAATACATGAAAACATGTCCACATTGATTGGACAAATGCCAATTAAAACAATTCTGAGGTGCTACCTCATACCTATAAGATTGACTAATAGGACAGAAAAAGAAAATGACAAATGTTGGAATGGGAAAAAAAGAGTCATTGTTAGTAGAGTTGTGAACTGATCCAACCATTCTGCAGAGCAATTTGGTACTATGCCTAAAGGACCGTAAAATCATGCATATCCTTTGATCTAGTAATACCACTACTAGGTCTGTGTCCAAAAAAATATTAAAAAAAACAAAAAGGAAAGGATTATATGTTCAAAAATATTTATAGATGTCCTTTTCTAGTGACAAAGAATTGAAAATTGCCAAAACAAACAAACAAAAAAGGAATTGGGAATTGAGGGAATGCTAATCAATTGGAAAATTTCTGAACAAACTTTGATATGTTATTATGAAGGCTTGTCCTGGGGCCTCAGTGAGATATTTTATGTAAAGCACTTTTCAAACATTAAAACACAGCATAAATATTTCTTTTCTTTCTTCTTTCTCTTCCTAGTCTTATTTTTCTTTTAATTCTTATTATAACATATCCAGCTCAGTTCAATTCTTTACCAAAAAGAAAACTAAGACCTAAAAAGATAAACTCTACATCACACAACCATTTAATGGCAAAACTGAGACTAAAGCCTCTGTTTCCAAATTCCAAATTTAGGAAGCTTTCTACTCTGTCATTTTCCTAGGATTACCCCCCAGCCCCAAATAGGAACTTTTTGTCACCTTACCTAATCAAAGGAGAGGGATTGCATTCTCCAACCTCAAGTTGTCTCCCCATAGAACCATGAGATCCTCCATCATTCATTCTTTTAGTCTGGGATTTACCAATTACATATAAATGTACTAAACTACTTATGTCAGTACCATCATCATACCTTGTATGCCTTAATATCCTTTCAAAACCACTAGCACCAAGGTTCCACAGCTGAGGAACCCTTTCCCTTCTTTTCCTCCCCTTCCATCATTCTAACAAGGTATGAATTCTCTGGGAAATGGGACACCCTAGTCTCATCCTGTGCAACTAAAGCAATGGACAGAATTTCTTCTCTGTCACTGTCATATCTTTCCACCCAACCTTAATTTTCCCTGGGTACAATAATTTCTAATTATGGCTCTCCCCCAGTCCTTGGAACAATACATGGTACAGTAGATCATTAATAAAAACTTATTGGTTGATTGCTTAAATGTTCTTGGAATATTGAGGAAGTTTAATTGTCTCAATTTGGGATCCCTAGAGATATTCTCCCCTGTGTATGTGCTTCTGAGTTCTGCTAGGATGTCCCCCTGTCTGAAAAAGGTAACTAGCAGGATGTGTACTGTCTGTGTATCCTTAGGAAGTTATATGCATCTCTTGTTGCCTTTGTCCAATTTTCTGGAGGTCCTTGTACAGCTAGTAGCCTGGGGAGTGGTCTGTGGTGAGTTACGTATTCAAGTTCAGCATAAGCTATGTGCCTGATCAATGCCTTCCGAAATCATGACTGTTCAAGTAGGGGCTGGTACATGATATTCTTAATTGGTAGATAGGTTTCTCGTTTCTCTTTTCTCTTTAATTAACCTCTTTCAATTCAACGCCTATACTTCAATTTCTCCCTTTGCCTCCATCTTCCTAAATCTTAAATTTGAACTCAATCATTATGTCCCTATGTCCTTCTCTGCTCTCCTAGGCCAGGGAAGGGAATGTATAGCCCATAAGCTGTATAAGGCCTGTGAAATCATTTAGTCTGGCCTCCCAGGTAACTGTGGGCAATGATGAGCTGAAAGCTAGGTACAAAAACCTCCCACTGCTTGAGTTTTTAAGTTGATAATTTTGTATGGTCTGTGAATGAGGTTATAAATATCCAACACGGAGAATAAAAGGTTGCTCATCCTTGTCTCACATCATAACTTCTGTTCTAATTTCACTAAATGCCTTCAACTGATCTTGTAGTTCATCAATTCTAGCTTTATATAGCATATGCAGATGATGGGGGGAGAGTTCATCTTAATTCCCACATGAACTAAAGGTTGAGTCCCCAGAATATCAGGCTACATCTTGCCTCAGGTTGTAGTCTTGAAAGACAGGAGATTATTTATCTGATATTATGGTTCAGAAGCCTCCACTGATGTACAACCCACCATTATGATCAGTTATGAATACACAACTCAGACTTAAGAATGGTGACTTAGTTAAGGAAAGTACATCTTAGAGTTGAGGAAACTAAAGCAGATGTTAATTTACTTGTCTGGGGTCAGACAGCCAATAATTATCTGCGGCCAGATTTGAATTTAGTTCTTCTTGACTCTATCCATGGACCACCTGGTTTGTGGACTCTCATTGTCCTTCAGTCATTCTCAGTTACCTCCTATTCTACATGGCCCCATTTTAGGTTTTCTTGCCAAAGGTACTGGAGTGGTTTGCCATTTCCTTCTCCCTGTGGACTCTCAAGCTCTTTAAAATGCCATCTATGGCCTGGACCAAAGAGGGGTTGCCATTGGTGAGAAAACAGCTCACGGAAACTCTAGAATGGAAGGCTTCCCAATGATCTATCTGTGGTGTCGCTCCCTCATTACTACCCCAAGATTTTAGAGTTTTTCCCTGAAAGGTAGAAGCATTAAAATCATACTTCTCAATACACTCTCAGTCCTCTAAAGTGAGAGACTACTTTACAATGTCAATAAATCTCAGGGTAAAAACTGCAACCTGGCCGGCAAATTACAGGTACCTCATTTCATTACTCAGTTCCGCTTGATTTAAGTTTACACAAAGGGCTTTCTAAGTCATCTCCAGTTTTAGGAGGAAGAGGAGAATTCTCCTTTGCTATTGTTACGGCTCACACACACACACACACACACACACACATTAAGTAACTTACACATCTGTGCCTTTTCTGTAGCATGATTCCTCATTCGGGTATGGTTGTTCTCTTCCCTGTCAAATCATGATGTTATTAACATTTCTTCATTCATTTATTTGTTGTTTTTTTTTAAGCCCATTTATTTGTGTGGATCAATAAATTATATGATGCAAACACCAGGTGGCACTGATGAGCAAAGTAAATTGCGTTTTAGATCATCCACGGACCCAGGGGACCTGCTGAGCATGTTCACACAACTTGCTTTCCCTTCCCTTTTAGAGGGCAAGAGTTCCCTTAACATCCTTTCTCCCTCAGAGGCTTTTCTTCCCTTTCAAGCCCAGCAGGGTTTTCATGGCAAAGGGGAAAAATAATTGTAACTTGACTGCTTACCCATTTCTGTATCTAGGCTCAATGGCTAGGAGAATCTGGTCCAAAGGGTGTCCTCTTTCTCCCTCAAATAAGCTATTAGTGCCCAGCTCCTTGAACCCCAGCCAGAAATCTTGTTCTGGTAATGCTAACATATTTCAAAGAAATAAATCTCAGTATTTTGGATCTTCCTTCTGTTTTATTTTTCTTCACTCTCCATATCCAACCATGTGCACTCAAGCATGAGCCATGAACAAAATAGTTATTTTTTTTTAAAGTATGATAGGCAACAAGCATTCTTTATCAGGAACTCCCCGGTCCAATTAAATCGCAGATTGAATTTTTTTTTTATTTTTAAGGATAGTACTTTCCTCCCAACAACTGCTGGGATTATGCCCATTACACAGATGAGAAAACTCAAGCTCAAAGAGGTTGATTAGTTATAAAACTAGCATTTGAGAATGAATTTGAAACCAGGTTGCTTGATTCTAGGTCAGTGATTTCTAAAATCCAGTCTGGAGGTCTCAGGAATATACCCTGACTCCAAAGGATGGAATTATCCAATCAAAAAGTAAACATATGAGTCAGCTTACCCTCCTGTTAATAACCAGTCATGGAACTTGACCCCAACACACCTACCCCTGTCTAATGCCCTATTTCTCCAGCCCCATGCTCTGTTAGGTAAGTTCTCAAACTCCTCCCTTTCTGAGTCTGGCATTGGTCCCTCCCAGTAGTTATAACTGAACCTCTATCTGCATGTTGCATAGTTGCTCAGGGTTACAGTTTCATTTCATATTTATGAAACATTTGTATGTATTTCATAAATGTATGTGTATATATATGTACACACAAATATTCTGAAAATAAATAGGGTATCCCAAAGATTTTAGTGCAATTTAAGTTTTAGTTGGTTTTAAAAACTGTACCAAGACTTTTGGGATATCATGTATTTAAATAGAATTGGTTTTGTTTTGAATCCTCTGTATTTTATTTTAATGCTTAACAATAGCATTATGAGAAGGCTTAACCAGGCTGCCAAAGGAATTACAAGATTCAAACAAGCTCACTCAACTTGCACATAGTTGTCAAAGTGATTTCCTCAAATATAAGTCAGACTATGTCATTCTCCTGCTCCATAAACTCAAGTGACTTCCTATTGATTCTACTACCTATTCTAGGAGAAGTTATCTCCTTCATGTGATAGGTAACTACTGATGAATTAATCTACTGTAACAAAGAAATTAGAGTGGTTAAAAACCTAGATTTTATTATGCTTGAGCACAAGTTCAGGATTCAGAAAAAATAACTCTGAAAAAAGATCAGAATTTCTGACAAGCTTTTATAAAAAAAATTTTCATTAGAGAAAAATTTTTTTTAAACATGTAACTATCACAAGGTCACACAGCCCTAGTCAAACAGATTCATCATCTCATGCTTTTTTCAATTAAGGTTGAATACACTACTTGGAACAAATTAAAATCTTACATTTACAAAAATGATAAGGTTCTATTTTAAAGAAGTCACAATGGGCTAATTAATCAAGAAAAATTCACATATTGCAAGGAAATCAAAAGTTTGGTGTTAAGAAAATTCTTCTACAAATACAGTTTTTTTAAAGGAGGTTTTTAAAATGTTGAATTTTCTTTCTTCTCTCATTTGGTTTCTTATCTCAGGAATTTCAAAAGTCTTCCCTTACTACCATCATTCCACAAGTCAGATTTATATACGTGTGTGTATTATATATTATATATATATATATACACATATATTAGCTAGATGAAGCTAATATTAAGATCAAACAGGCTTTAATAACCAAAATGCCATTCCAGGAGCATAATAAAACTGAATAAAAGGATAATGAAAGCCTTCCATCATAAACCAAATATTATTTCATTCCTTAAAAATGTTTGTTTTGTAAAAGTTTCACAATACACAAAATTATCAGAACAGGAGTATATCCATAACTTGTATCTAAGAAATTTGTAGCCATTGGTCAGGCACATGCTCAGACTTTTTTTTAAACTGATGGGATGCATAACTGACAAAGGCTGCATGACTGATCTCTCCTCTGACTGATCCCTGACCACACTGAACTGAGAGGAACATGAAGACATAGGGATTGTTCTGAAATCCTGAGCATTTTTCTTTTGGTGGACCACCCTTCAGAGTCCAGCAGAGACTTATGGGCACAACAGTCTCACTATAGGCTTTCCCTTACTCTAGCCCTGAGCATGTCTTTCTCTCCAGCCCTTTGCCTTAATGATGGATTTGAGATGCTATTCAGCCAAGCCCTGATTCATTTCACATCAGGAGGGCTCCATTCTCATTGGTTCCTTTATCACTTCCCCCCAATCACTGCTGACCACCAAGCATCCCAGCATCGCTGAGCTCTTGAAATGCATCTCCCAGCTAGCCAGCAGGTTGCTTGGTGTATTTATCCGAGCAGAATTACCTTATTTATTCTAAGAAGCCTTAGTTTGAGCTTCCCCTCCTTCTGTTCCTTTTCAAACACCAGCTAATCCTTTGATGCAAGAGTCAGGAGGAGATCAAATCAGAGCTCCTCCAGCTCATTAGCTGCTGCATTGTGAATACAAGGGATAATACATGTTCTTTTTTCTCCTGATTGCCTCTAAAATCTCCTGCGTTTATCAAATCTCTGCTGGGCTACATCAGCCTCTGTTCTAATTCTTCTCTTCCCCAGAAGAGGAAAAACAAATACATTTGGGAGATTTTAAAGATCCAGTGACATCAAGAAGAATGCCAATTTCCTCGTTTTCCCTCATTGGATTATAAACTCTTCAAGGGCAACTTCTTAGTAGTTTTATCGCTAACATTTAGTACAATGCTGATGCAGAGTAGGCACTTAATAAATGTTTATTTAATGACTTGATTGTACCAACTTTTTGTTTATTATGTATTTATTTATTTATTTTTTGCCTTTCTCAGATCCCATCCCATCCTCATCCTTGAGTTACAGAATTTAGATTTAGAGCTGGATCTTATCATTTTACAGAGATCTAGAGACATTAAGTGACTTGTCTAAGATCACACAAGTAATTAGGAAAGCTGGGATTCAAATCCCAGAACATTAACGTCCTGATCAAATTGGATAATATTTTTAGACTGATGCTCCTCCAACCAGAGAAAGAGATTTCTGGCTCAGCTAGCCATGCCCTCAACCCTAGGCAGCTGTTTCAGCTATTGCCAAATGACTGCCTCTTCCCTAACCCTTTAATCCTGGACCCTGTCCTTCAAAAGTGTGCTGAGCTGACCCTGGCTCTAATAAATGAGGTAGGACCTCCATTTGTTAGCCAGGAGAGGTCTTTTTCATTTTGGGGAAATTTCAGGGGGCAAATGGTTTGCTTAGATTCCATTTTGAGTTAGTTTTCTTTTTTCTATTAAAGAAAACAGTAGTACTTTGATAATCCTTTGGGACTGTTTAGCTTACACCCTTTAAACACTGATTCATCAAAATGTGCCTTCATCTCTGTGATTCTAAATAGAAATATGGATGTGGAGGAGGGAATAATGCTTGTACTAACTCTGGGCTCTGGCTGACCTAACTCTGACCAGGTCATTGCCCAGCTCAAAAAGCTTCAGGGAGTCACTATGTCCTTCTTCTCTAAGCAGTCCCTCAGACTAGAATGCTTTTCTTCTCCCACCCCTGCATTTCTCATCTCTCTTCCAGGCTCAGCTCCAATGCTACCTTCAGGAGAAGGCTTTTCCTGACCTTCTTCCTCTCCCTAGATTACTTTGTAACCTAAGCTCTTTCAAAGCAAGGTCCTGTTTCCCTTTTTGTCCACAAATCCTCAGAACTTGAGTGGTACCTGGCACAGAATAGACATTCAACAAATAGTTGATTGATGTCTACTATATTTAAATGTTATTTCTCTTACTCTAGCTTTCTTAGGGACAAACACTGCTTCTTTTTTGTCTTATCCCCAGCATCTAGTACAGTGCTAGATGTTTAAGAGTAGTTGCTTAAGAAACTCTGGATGAATTAAATTGAATCTTCTGACTCCAAATCCATCACTCTTTCTCCTTCACCACACTGAGAGGAGAGACTATTGTATTTCTGGGAAAATGAGAAAATGTAAGAGCTAAGAAGTCAAGGCTGACATTTACATGGTGGGAGTAGAATGTAAAAAAGGAAAAGCACCTATTTGTACAAAAGTAGTTATAGCAGCCTTTTGTGGTGGCAAAATTTTGAAAATTAAGGGAATAACCATCAATTGGGGAATGGCTTGTCAAATTGTGACATATGACTGTGATGGAATACAATTGCTTTATAATTTCAGAAAAATATGGCAAGATCTATATGAACTAATGCAAAGTGATGGGAGAAGAACCAGGCAAGTAAATCATTGAGCATAGTCACAGCTGTGTTAACTGTGAAAGACAGCTACTCTGATCACTACAATGATCTAAGACAATTCCAAAGGACGTATAATAAAAAAGATGTTCTCTACCTCCACAAAGAGAACCAATGAACTCTGAGAGCAAATTGCAATATAATGTTTTTACTTGCCTTATTTTTCTTGCTTTTCCTCTTGAAATATGGCTAATATAGAAGCATATTTTACATGTTTTCTTATGTATAATTGATATCATATTGCTTGCCTTCTCAGAGGATGGGGGAGGAAGTGAAATGAAGGAAGAGAATTTGAAACTGAAAGTAAAAAAATGCTAACTAAATAAACAATTAGATTTTTTTTCTTTTTAATTTTTTAAAGGAGTGGAATATAAATCTCTTCAGAATAGGTCAAATACTGACTCATTTTGCATTTATATCATAATCATTTAATAAATCAGTTAATCCAAATCAGCTAAAAAATACTGGATTGAATATGATTTGAAGGGCCTCAAGAAAGACTTCTCAAATTCCTTCCAAACTTCAATGGAGACTTAAAATTCTTCCATTAGAGGTTCATTCCTTTAGATCAAATATAGACCTCCCTATATAGGTCCTCATTTTAATGCAATTCCTCCTTGCAAGATGAAAATAATTTTATATGATCCCTTTAACTGCATCTCTCTCTCTGACCTCTGCAGAGAATAATTTAAGAGCTAGGAGGACCTGCTCATCTAACTTAAAGTCTAGGCCAAATGCCACCTCCTGGATAAATCTTTCCCTGATTTGCTCAGTCAATAATGCTTCCCAACCTCCTCCTTGCTCTCTTCTCCTTGCATAATATTTGATTTGTAGCTTCTTTTTGTACTTATTATATAATATGTATGTATATAATATTATTGAGATGATATGTATTTAACATTATATATTATATAATTCATATATAACATAAAAATGTGTACATATATATGTATATATGTATATTATATGGTTATAATTATATATGTATTGTATCTATCTGATGAACTAGAAGCTCCATGTGGGTGGGATTTATATTTTTTCTTTGTACTTCCTCCAGTACCCAGCACAGTGTTGTGAATGAACTAAGTACTCCATGTTTTTTGCAGTTGACATGGGCATCTAAGAGACAGAGGAGAGAAGAAGAAGAAGAAGAAGAAGAAGAAGAAGAAGAAGAAGAAGAAGAAGAAGAAGAAGAAGAAGAAGAAGAAGAAGAAGAAGAAGAAGAAGAAGAAGAAGAAGAAGAAGAAGAAGAAAGAAGAAGAAAGGAAAAGGATTGGGGGGTATGTAGAAAGGGACCACTGTTAACAGTTTTTCCAGGCCTGACCCCAAGTCCCTCCCTTTTTATCTCCAGTAAGAGAGGACTTTGTTTGTAGAGTCTGGAAAAGATGAAACTTTGAAGGCTGTGGAGCTAGGAGGCGCTTTAGAGTCTTCTAGTCCAATTCATTCTGTTTACAGGGGAAAAAACTCAGTCTCCAAGCAGTAAAGCAATTTTCCTAAGATTACATAAATAGCAGCAAACCTGGGACTCCAGTGTAGGTCTTCTGACAAGCCCGCTGTTCTTTTCATTATGTTAAACTATCTCTCTCTAAATGACTGACTTTTGTCTACTACCCTGACCTGAGTACTTTGGGTCAAATGGCCCCCTTTCCTCAGGTCATTGCAAAGCTAATATAATAACTAACATTTTAACATTTATATAACCCTTACTCTGTGCCAGACACCATGCTATACACTTAACCATTATTTTATCATTTGATCCTCACAACACCCTGGAGAGATTGGTGCTGTTATTCTCCTCATTTTGCAGATGAAGAAACTGAGGAAAACAGAGTTAAGTGAGTTGCCTAGAGTCACAGAGCTAATTAAGTGTCTGAGAAATTTGAAGTCAGATCTTCCTGATTCCTGATCTAGCTTTCTAACCCCTATAACCTCTTACCTGCCAAGGCAGAGAAATAGTGGGATACTGCTACAATTTGAATCTGTGAGTCAATAAACATTATTAAGCGTCTACAAATATGAAAAGGGAGAACACTACAAGTCACACCCCCCAAAAAAAAAGTTGAAAAAGAGGTGGTGGGATGGAAAGGAAAGGTACCCAGCCAACATAGCATGATGGAGAAGTCAAAAGAAATGTTGCCATAGGAAATGAAGACTTGGCACTACTTGAATGGGAGGTTTTGAAGGAGTTTTTTCTCTACCTTCTATAGAGAGAGAGGTATGATTTCTAAGAATGATGTGACCTTGAAGGATCTGAGTTTCACTTTGGGCTCCACTACCTGCAAAACCTTGGAAATTCACTTTCTAGTCTTCAGTTGCTTCCTTTATAAAATGAAGGAACTGGACAGAAAAGCCTAGACTGTCTACCTCATAGGGTTGTATCAGGAAAGAACTTTGTAAACACTAAAGGACAATGTGAGTTATTATTATTATTGTACTCTCTTATACCAGAAAGTCTTCCCCATTTACCACCCCCATTCATGCTTTCACCTAAAAAATCAATCAATATTCATTTATTTTCTATTTTTATTTATTTATTTTCTACACACATACACACACACACACACACACACACACACATATATATATATTATATACACACACACACACACACACAAACACATATAAATTATAATTTTATATACATTACAGGGATTAGGGGTATGATTCCCCCCTCCCCAAATCTGGAAAATCCTCATAAAAATTTTTTACTCTCCCTTCATACCAGAGAAGTCTGAATTTTTTCTTTTTCTTTTATGGTATTTATAGTATCTTATTATTGTAAAATTTGGGTTAAGTATTTGGTTAAAGGCTCTGTGTTGTCTACCGTTCTTCACATGCTTGTCACCTGTGGCATCTGCAAAATACCAAAATATTCCCATTTACTTTCTTATACTAGCCTGTGATATATTAAAATCAAAATGGAGAAAGTTGTGATGCAGAAGGGATAACCATGGATGGATAAATGGATGGTGTCTGTGTATATGTGTGTGCATTATATGTATATGCAAGCATGTGTGTGAGTGTACATATGTGTGTGTGCACACGAGTATGCATGTATATGGAGTGTGTGCTGTGTGTTTGTGGGTGTGTATGCATGTGTATGTGTGCATCCATGCTTGCATGCATGTCCTGTGTATTGCATGTGTGAATGTGTGTGTATGTCTATCCATGCATGTATATGTATATGCATGTGTGTATATGTGTTTGCATGACTGTGTATGGGCATAAATATGCATGTATTTTCATGCATATCCATGTATATGTGTGTGCATGGTATGTATATGTATGCACATGTGTGTTGCATATGGGTGTATATGTGCGTGTATATGTATGTGTTTGTGCATGAGTGAAATTTTTTACTTGAGAACATGACACGATAGATTTAGAACTGAAAGGGCCCTTAGTGGTCAATAAATCCAACCCTTTCATTTTCTAAATGAGAAAACTGTAGTCCAATGAATAAAAGTGGCTTGCTCAAGGTCACCCAGAAGTGGTCAAGCTAGAATTCAAACCTATGTTCTCTGACTCCAGATCCAGCCCTTCTTTCATTGAAGTACCTTAGCAATATGTGACCAGGTAAGGTCCTCGTCATTGTGTCTGTCACCATAGGAATACGGGTCATTGGCTCAGCTAGACCCAAGTAAGTGCCTTCTATTTCTCCGGGTCTTCAATAAATTCTTGATTGACTGATTGACTAACTAACCTGGGAGTGTGTATGAAAGAAATTGTTTTACTGTCCATTCGTCTAATTGCTGTATGTTGATGACTCCCTGTATGTCCTCTAAATGTTTGTTCCTGTCAGTATCTGTTTTAGACTATGTCCTGGTCCTTAACAGCAATTATGAGACTAAGAGAATATTTCCATAAATTATCAGACAGACCAGCAATGCATAAAGCAATAGGTTCTTATTATAGCATATTTTAGCTTCCCCATGGGAAGATTTGAAGTCTAAAACAAAGTATCTTGGAGAAGAACATGGAGAAGCGGGCAACAAGGGAATTATGAAAACAGATCATTTGCCAGAATTTCAACTGCTCTGGTCTCTAGACCATAATGGAATGAAAGGAGATTGGTGAAAGGAAACTATTGGTGATGGTTGTTTAGATCAAAGGTCTGAGACCTGCACAATCAGCTCCATCAAGCTCTTCATCTCTTCTTGGTTGACATACAGAATATTGGATTGATAATCACCTTTACTCTAGGGCTGTTTTTTGAAAGCAATGAAAGACCATGGGTTTTTATTTAGCAAGGAAACAAGGTTTTGCTTAGGCAAGTCACCCACTTTCCTATTTCTCATGTCACACTAACAGAGATTCTAGGTATTAGCCAATATGAGAAAATTAAATAGGGGTGTCAAATCTGGGTGATGACATTTTTCAGAAAATGGCAGAAAATAGGGTCATGTCCAGGAGACTCATAAATAGCCATTTTGCTATGAAACAACTTTACAAAACATAGCTGGGTCTAACAGTATAAAATATGTCTTAAAATCAGCTTTTAAAGACAAATCTCCTTTAAAGAAAGCCTCTAAGTCCCGAGGTCCTATTTGGGGTACCATTTTATAGGAGGTAGACAAAGATCTTAGGCCCTTAATTTCTAAAACATATAGAGAATTGATTCAAATTTATAAGCATTCAAACCATTCTCCAATTGATAAATGATCAAAGGATACGAACAGACAATTTTCAGATGAAAAAATTGAAACTATTTCTAGTGATATGAAAAGGTGTTCCAAATCACCATTGATCAGAGAAATGCAAATTAAAACAACTCTGAGATACCACTACACACCTATCAGATTGGCTAGAATGACAGGGAAAGATAATGCGGAAAGTTGGAGGGGATGTGGGAAAACTAGGACTCTGATACATTGCTGGTGGAACTGTGAACAGATTCAATCATTCTGGAGAGCAATTTGGAACTATGCTTAAAATAGTTATCAAACATTGCATACTCTTTGACCCAGCAGTGTATCTACTGGGCTTATATCCCAAAAAGATCTTAAAGGACCCACATGTGCAAAAATGTTTGTGGCAGCCCTTTTTGTAGTGGCAAAAAACTGGAAACTGAGTGGATGTCCATCAGTTGGAGAAAGGCTGAATAAATTGTGGTATATGAATATTATGGAATATTATTGTTCTGTAAGAAACAATCAGCAGGATGATTTCAGAGAAGCCTGGAGAGACTTATATGAACTGATGCTAAGTAAAATGAGCAGAACCAGGAGATCATTATATACGGCAACAAGACTACACAATGATTAATTCTGATGGACGTGGCTCTCTTCAACAATGAGATGATTCAAACCAGTTCCACTTGTTCAGTGTTGAAGAGAGCCATCTACACCAAGAGAGAGAACCGTGGGAGCTGAGTGTGGACCATAACACAGCATTCTCACTCTCTCTGTTATTTGCTTGCATTTTGTTTTCTTTCTCAGTTTTTTCTTCCTTCTTGATCTGATTTTTCTTGTGCAGCAAGATAACTATATAAATATGTATACATATGTTAGATTTAACATATATTTTAACACATTTAACATGTATTGGACTACTTGCCATATAGGGGAGGGAATGGGGGAAAGGAGGGGATATTTTGGAACAGAAGGCTTTGCAAGGATCAATGTTTAAAAATTACTCATGCATATATTTTGTAAATAAAAAGCTTTAATAATAATTTAAAAATTTTTAATAAAGATCTCAGGCCCTGTTGAATAGAGACATCAGTAAAGGAGGTAGGGAATGGGGCATGGCTTGGCCAGAATTGACTTCACCCAGGATAGTGATACATGCTCCTTTCCCTTCAAATTCTGATTTTTCATACTGTCCTAACAGACTATTGAATTTCTTTGATAGAAGAAAGACTATGAATAAGCCAATGTGTTGTACACTAGTATAAAGAGCATTAACTATGGAGATCAAAGACTCTACCTGGAGTGTAACTAAGGAGAAATGAGTCACCTGGCAGCTTCCTATTTCAAGTAATTATTCTAGGAAAAGAGACAAAGGAGGAGCTAAGCTCAGTTGCTTCTAAGCTTCTGAAAGAATTAAGGGCTCTCAGAAACTTGTAAATGTCAATGCTCTGGGGAAAATCCCCAGTCCGGGCCCTCCATGTTACAGTTCAATTGTCTGGTGTGCAGAACAGAGGGACTTTTTGGACTACCACAGACTGCACAAAGCAAAACTGGGACTGTACTCTGGAACTTTACCAGTGCCCTGACCCAAGACTGTGCAAATATATTTTGATACAGAGTGGATTTCGTTGTCATGGGGAGATCCTTGGTGGCAGAAATTCCCTTTACCAATGCTATTGTTCCAGAATACATAGCTTAGCCTCCTGGGAGCAATGAGATATTAAATGAATTTCTCAGGGTGACCCAGCTAGTATGATTCTGGGGTAAAAGTTGAACCCAGGTCCATAAGCTGCTTCTTATGCTATAACATTTCTTAGATTTATAAATTCCTAAGTTTCTTAAGATCAGATTCAAAATGGATATACTTCCAAGACCTAGAAGGAGAGAGACACCCTTGAAACTGTAAGGATATAGGTTTAGGGAAGATGAAAGGAAGCCCTGCTTATTTAGTTGCTAGTAGATAGATAGATAGATAGATAGATACATAGATACATAGATACATAGACAGAGAGATAGATGTATTTAACCCAATTTCTGTATAGGTAATGAAGGCTAAATGTGGGTGATGTGTGTGGGATCATGTGTATTGCTCACACACAACAATAGATTAGTTAATTTTTGATAGCCGTCATAACATAATGTAGAGAACACTAAACTTGCATTCAAAAGACTTAGCTTCAAATCATGATTCCAACTTTTAAGAGCTATGTGCTATCAGAGAAATCATCTAACCTCTCTCAGCCTTAGATTACTTACCTATAAAAAAGAGATGATAATGCATAGGATTGTTATAATGAATGCACTCTCTAAATTATAAGGTAACATCTAAATATGTGCTAAGGATTGCTTTACTAGATCCTGATAGGAAATAAGATAAAAGGAGATGGGCTCTACAGCAAAGAAAACTCTCTGGCTAAATGAAGAGAAAAGGAGACAGCATCCAAGGCAGGCACAGCATTAACAAAGATTCATAGGTGACACTGGTAATATTTTCAAATTAATGCCACTTCCACAAACTGTCCTTAAGACTGAATTCCGCTTAATTCCTCAAAGCAAGACAACAAATATTTATTAAAGTGCCAAGCACTATGGTAGGGGCTGAAAATACAAAAACAGAAGTGAAATAGTCCCTCCCCTCGGGAAGTTTACATTCTACTGGAGAAAAACAACAGGAACACAAGTAAATGTAGGAAATGATCCCCAAACTTTTTGGTTTCAAGATCCAAAATTTGGAGGATCATCCCAGAGAGTTTTTAAAGTGTATTTTATTTATCAGTATCTACCATGTTACAAATTGAAACATATTATTATTATAAAATAACTTTGACATCATGGGCCCTCAAAAATGTTTTGAGGATCCCCAGAGAAGCTCCAGATCACACTTCAAAAACTGTTATACAACCTGAAGCAGGGCCATTAACAAGAAAGGATCTTTGGTTGGATGCACCAAAAGAATTATGATGGGTGGGATTAGAGCTGAAGCTTCTTTCTCTCTCCTTCCTCTCGCTTCCCTTTCCTTTCTCTTTCTCCTCTCCCCTCCCCTCTTCTCCTCTCCTTTCCCTTCACTTTCCCTTCTTTTCTCCCTTCCCTTTTTCTTTTCTCTTCTCGCCTCTTCTCTTCTCTCCTTTCTTTCATCTTCCCTTTTTTCTCTTCTATTCCCTTTCTCCTCCTCTTTCCTCTTCTCCTCTCCTCTCTTCTCTCTCCCTCCTTTTCTCTCTCTTCAGCTTCCCTTCTTCTTCTCTCCCCTCCATTCCCCTCTTCTCTTTTCCCTTCTCTTCTCTCCTCCCCTCCTTTCCTCTTCTCTCCTCTTTTTCCTTTCTTCCCTTCTCCTCTCTTCTTTCTCCTCTCTTCCCTTTCTCCTCTCTTATCCTCTCCTCTCCTTTCTTTTCCTATATGAATATATTGAGATTTTTTCATAATAGCAATTGGAAAGAAATCAGTTAAAGCATCAGAGTTTTGTGAGCCTTGTGCCCCGTTCTCAGAGGAAGGGAACCAAGTATGAAATATACCTTCCAAGGGAAGCCTTCAAAGCCCCATCAAACATCAGGAAAGGAAAGCACACAAAGAACCAGATGAACTTCAAGTGATTTCCAGGCCATATGGCTGCAGTCCTATATTAGCCGTGAAGTGAGCTATTAACCTGCTAATTACTAACTAATTAGCTCCATTCTTGGCTGCCTTCTCAGCTTTTTATGTCTCTGCTAGTCACCAGTTAACATAAAGGATGTACCTACAACCACATTTCCACCTGCCATCCAGGCCCCCCTCAGAAACTGCCATTAAGAGAAGACATAAAAAAGGTCCCTGCTGCACATTAACTATCACCAGAGGGTTTTTTTCCAGAGCACCTTGCCCATGGCAGTGGGGGCCTAATGGTACATCATATAGCAAGGGCTGCCACAGACAGCAGTATTTTGTGTCTTATGTCCTAGGAGGCCTCTGGGCTCTGTAGCTAGCAGGCTATATTTTACCAAAGGGAATGAAGAAGACAGTAGCTGTGAAGCAAAGCTTAAATGAGATAAAATGGGTTGAAGATTCTAAAGTGCTATATAAATTTCAGTTATTATTATTACTCAACTCTACTGACTCTCCATAGCCTTTCTTAATCCCCCTGGTCAGTATGTCAGTAATGACATTCCTTTGGGGACTACAGAAAATCCTTTATTATTTACCTCTTTTATTTATATATTCATATTTTAATTAACAAACTTTTTTTTTACTTTCCTTCCTACCTTTCCCACCCTTCACTGAATGTAAGAAAGAAAAAAAACCCAAATTTCAGGCTCAAATAACATCTTGTCTCCCTCCCTCAGTCCCCATTACCTTATTCTATCTCCTTCTAAGTGGCCATTATGAGATTGCCCTACACAGCAGAACTCTATTAATTCAAGAACTCCTTTGAATGGGGAGCAACTATAATCTAGTGTAAAGAACACTGGATTTGGAGACAGCAGTCCTGAGTTCAAATCTTTGCAAAAGTTTCTTCACCTCTCTTGCCCTCAGTCTCCTCAATTGTAAAATGAGGGAATTGGGCCAAATAGATGACCTCTAAGGTTCTTTCTAGCTCTAAACTGTGACTATTTACTTCTAAGATTTTTAAACAGTGAATGAAAAGAAAAAAATGTCATGTGGCTGCAGAACTCAGTTTTTCCATCTGTATAATCAGGAGTTTGAACTATATAATAAATAATTTCCAGCTCTGATTCTATGATTGCATTAATTGTATGTATGTGTCTACACACATGCATATATTATGTATGTTCATGTGCATCTATACCTATGTGTATATGCATATAAACATAAATATACCATATATATGATGCTATAATCCATTGGATTGTAAACTTTTTTTCCCTGAGGCAATTGGGATTAAGTGACTTGCCCAGAGTCACACAGCTAGGAAATGTTAGGTGTCTGAGGCCAGATTTGAACTCAAGTCCTGACTTCAGGGCTAATACTCTATCTACTGCACCACCTAACTGCCCCAGATTGTAAGCTTTTTGAGGGCAGGAATTATCTTTTGCTTCTTTTTGTGTCCTCAAGATTAGTATAGTGCCTGGCCTATAATGGGAATTTAGTAATTGTTTATTGACTGCCTGACTGACCTATAATAAATCCTTGCCACCTGGTAAACTAGCTAACATAACAAGAATAATTTGGAAGATGAAAAATTCAGGTTTCCCTAATTCAATTTCTCCTAGCCTTTTCTAATCTGGTCTCTCTAGTTCAGTTTGTTATCATAGGAAAAGGGCATATATATTTCTCTCTAAGTTTTTTGTAGAGACAAGAGGAGGAAGGGAAATATTCACGTCTGCTCCTCTGACCTTCCTTTCCCTGGTCTTAAGCCAGTTGACTGAGTAACCAATTTAGCCAAAGAAAGAAAAAGTGCATAATCAGTGAAAGGAATAGCATTTAGGTATTCATAGGATCGCTATTAAAAGATCTATAAGAATTCATTCATTTATCAAGCTATTATTAAGTCTAACCATATTGCATTCCCTAGAAAAGCAAGGCCTTCTCAACCTCATCTGGTGGTAAGACTGAGGCGAGGTATGGTATATAGAGGCAGGGTAGACAACGTCCCTGCTTTATTTCTAGTGACCTTATGACAAACAGAAGGGCATAAAGGAAAAGGGTCTCCATCTAGAATCAAAAAGCTTAAGTGTGAATCCAGGTTTGGATGTTTACTTTCTTTGCACTATTGGCCAATCACTTAACTCCCTTAATCCTCATTTTCATTGCCCATAAAATTGAAATCCTAATTTCTTCCCAGCCTTGTCAATTCAACAAATATTGATTCATGCTTATTAGGTAGGATTCTAATCCTAATTTTATAGGGTTTTTGTGATGATTAAATGAAAAAATGTGCATGAAAGTGTTCTACAAGTATGGATTATTATTTTGAGAAAGAAAAAAAAGACAATATGAGTTCCATTTATCTCTAGATGAATAGATGAGGCTTATGAAATGTTTGTTGAATTGAAATGAAACATATCCGGATTTCATTCTTTCATTCAAGAACTTTGATCACTTACTACAAGACAAACAAAATGGAAATATCTAAATTAAGTCAAATAAATAAATGTTTAGTGTTAATTCTTTTCTAACACTGTGCTAAGTGCAGAAAATAAAAATCTAAGCAAAAAAAAAAATCAAAGAAGAGCTTATATTCTAATGAATGAAGACAACATGTAAAAAGGAACTGGAAGGAGAAGCTGACACGTTAGAAAAAGTCCTAAAATGAGTAAGTAATATATCCTGCAGAGGGAATGAAAATAAGGATTGACCTGAGCCTCCTCCTTTATATGGAGTAACCAGAGGGAGTATCCTGAGGGTTGGAATCAGGAATGTGCTGAAGCAAGCTCCAGCAAGAGCAGTTTGTTAAATGTTATTGTTATTCACTCATATACAACTCTTCATAATCCCATTTGGAGTTTTCTTGGAGAAGACACTGGAATAGTATCCATTTCCTTCTCTAACTCATTTTACAGATGAGGAAACTGAGGATTGAGTGATTTGTCCAAGGTCACAAGGTTAGTTAAATGTTAAGACCTGAGATCTTCCTTACTCTAGGCTCAGAATTCTATCCACTATACCACCTGGCTAACCATTTATACCAGAAGTAGTATAACTATAATCAAGGTTTGATTTATTGTTTTGTTGTTTGTCTAGATTTAAGAAAGTTATGGGCAAAAATGTTAATAATGCAAATTGAAACCAAAAATATATACATGCTGTTTTTTTGTTTGTTTGTTTTTTAGATCTGGTTTTAAAACATTTATCAGCATAACATTGGGTGGAGTACTTCTAATATGAGAAATAACATAATGGACTTCCAGAGTAAAAAAGTTACTGTGGCATGATAAAGAAATCCCAATGGGGGAGAATCAGCAGTGCAGCTTGGAGAGGAATGAATCTTTCAATGAGTTGTTACCTGTGCAAAGCTATGTTGTAGGCTCTTCCCCATGCAGGATGCTGTGTATGTGAAGGTGGAAATGGCAGGAAGAAAGTGATTGAATGCCCATCTAATTTTGAGAAGAAATATAAACATAAAAACTATGTTCAAAATTAGTTATATTATTATCATTAATAGCAGAGACCTAAATGCTCTAGGCTGCTCTTTGCCATTTTGTAAGTTTTTTCTTAGGTCAAATTTAGTCGTTCTTAAACTTTTTTTTTTCCATTTAATTTTTTTTATTCCTTACTTCCTTCTACCCAGCTTTCTGAAATGCCCTTTCTCTTTTTTCTCTACTAATCCATGTTTTCCCACTCCCATCTGACAGAAAATTGTTAATATAATGATAGGAATTTTAAATCCCAAATGTATTACTATCTGCCACTCCCTGAATGATCCTAGCGATGTTAGAATGTCAGTGGCATTCCCAACAAGATAGTATTGATTTGGTTGTACTGAATCAGACTATCAGTTCTACCCTAAAGTCTTGCTTGTGGGGGAACTCAGTTTAAACTAGATTGAGGTTTCTGATATCCTTGCCCCCTTCCACTGGGATTCATGGAATGAAGGGCAAATATACCAGAATGAAGGGGTTTTCCTTGCCCAGATCTCTGAGGGTGGCTGGGATCTCATGATCAGACCTTAATTCCTTATATTACGCTCCTGCCTCTTCCTCTTCCCCCTCTTTCCCTACAGGTATAAGATGCATGAATCTTAGAGTTGAAGAAATCCATTGGCCATCCTCCAAGGTGACAGACTTGCTATCCTGTTATCTCAATTAAAGACACTTTACTCTTCAACTCATGGCCTTGATTTATTTCAGGACTTGACACATAAGTACCTCCTCTTCCAGGAAGTCTTCCTTGACGAATTTGCTTCTTCATTCTATTTCCTCCATACTTATAGACATTATATTATACTTGTGTTCTCACTATATTAATGTCCTCACACTTGAAAAAAATGTTTCTAAGACACTTTTTTTGTGTTGCTTCTATTTCTCCAAGAGATAATATTACATAGTGAATAAAGAACTAAATATGTGAGACCTACAATTTTTAATGGTTCCAAAACCTCTCCTTGACCTTGCCGTCCCTTAACACTATCAGTTTACATTTCTGTTCCCTTTTGCTGCTAAACTAGAAAGAATTCTCTATACCTTGTTCTCTCACCACCTACTTACTTATTCCTCAAATTCTTGGGACCTGGTATCCATCCTAGGTCACAAAGTGCCCCCTCAAAGATTATCAATGATTTATAATAACTAAAATCTGACAGCCTTTCTTTTTCCTTTCAGTCTTCATCCTTCTTGATATTTTCATACTTTTTGATACTGTTGAGCCTGCCTACCTCCCCCTGGATATCATCTCCTCCCTTGGCTTCCTCCTTGGTTTTCCTCCTATCTATTGGTCCATTCTTTCTTAGATTTTTCTTTTCTTCTTCCTGTTCATTAAACGTATGACCCCCAAATCTCTATCCTAAGTGTTTTCTTGTTTCTCTCTAAATACTTCTTTGGTGATTTCATATGTTCCCTCATTTTGCTTACCTCTATGTAGAAAATTTCCAAATCAATATATTCAGGCCTGATATCTGATATTCAGCTATTCAGACATCTCCTATTCTCAGGTGAGAGTTGCTCCCCCATATCCCTTCCTGCTGGCCCTCTCTGACTCAGTTTCCTGCTAGCTTTGAATCTTAGATGCACAATCTTAAAGCAATCCACTTTTTATACACTTGTTCAGTACTTTTAATCACTTCAGTAATCCCCAATTTTTTTTTTTTTTTGGCAAAGTGCTTTCTGATTTTCATTGAATGTTTAATAATATCTCCCAGCCCAAGCCTAGGTGGACCATTGTGTAGGTTTTATATGGCTTAGATTGAGTGTAGGTAGCCATTAATTTCTATTTTGGCCAAAAATTCTGAGGGTCTTTCTTCAACCAGATGGATATTTGAACTATCTTTTGTCCCAGTAAGCCCTTAGTCATTGAATGGGAGTTGCCACAGACAAACTGAGACCTGGAAAAGATGTCAATTTTAAAAAGCCTAAGTTATTCATTGCATCACCTTTTGTCTTGCCTCTCAACTTCAATGACTCTGGAGGGAAGAGACTGATGGCTTTGCACAGCTCTATCTCATTTAAATCCAAGTCACAGATAAGTTGAGACATTACCCTCATGATGTCATTGGTCCTCTTAGAGAACAAAGGACGAACAATAACAACAGTGGGAGACATTTGTCATTTCCATTTCCTTCTCCAGTTTTTCTTACAGATAAGGAACTGAGGTAAACAGGATTGCATGATTTGCTTAGGGTCACACAGATAGTAATTGTTAGATCCTGGATTTGAACTTGTGAAGGTGAGTCTTCCTGATTCTAAGCCCAGGACTCTATCCATTGTACCACTTAGATGTTTGTGTATATCCAAACAGAGCACAAATACAGTCTAAGTAAAAATCTTGAAATGAATTAACAATCTAATAGAAATGGGATGCATTATGGATGACTTCTGGAAGCAACATCTGGAAGCCTTTTGGAGGAAGGACCATCGGTTTGTAGATAATAATGCCAACATTTATTTCAGAGGACTTCTCTTGATTTTCCTGTTCTTGCTGAGATACCACCATCTTCCCAGTTACCCAAACTCTAAACCTTTGGCTCACCTGATTTTTCTTTTAATCCAATTAGTTACCAAGTCCTATCAATTCTATCTCTATAATATCTTTCACATCCTTTCCCTTTCCTGCCTTCATCCTGCCATCTCCCAGATCAGGATCTTGCCAGCACTCTTTCAACAAGCTCTCTGATTAGTCTCTCTTTTTTAAGTTTCTCCTCTCTCCAATTCATTTTCTCTACAACTGAAAATATATTCTTCAAAAGGCAGAGAACTCTTACTATGTAATTTCTTTCCTAAGATCCTTCAGTGGCTTCCTATATCTCTAGGACAACAATTTGTGTGTGGTAGCAGCTATCCCATGGGGACCCAATTGGCCAGTTCTAGTTGGGCAGTGCTGCTATCTGCTTTCCTTCTTCTCTTCCTCTTCCTCCTTGTCTTCCTTCTCATTTTTCTCCTCCTTCTCCTCTCTTCTTCCTCTTCTTCTGTCCATGTGGGAAGTCATACCCTCACATGTGAGTGTTCTGTCCAAAAGAATATAAATTTTGGTTGCTTGGGTTTTGGAAGCTAGATTGGTTTTTCTTCCCTACTTATTTATTCTACCATTGTGTTGTTATTGTGAAAACTAGGACAATTAATTCTTTTTTTTCATGTAGCTTTTATTTTATCATTTCTTGAAATATAGTTCTGAAAAACCAGGCTTTGATAAATTCCATTGGGATTCAAATGGAGTTACTGGATTATGCCTTTAAACCCAAATTACTACAGTTCTCATTGATTTTGGCTAATACAAGTCTCACTTGCTCATTGTTTGAGTTTTATGACTCACAGTACTTGTAAATAGCAATTGTTTCTATTCTGGCCAGAAACTCTGAGGTCTTCCCATCTCAGATTGGTACTTTTGTGAAGTTAAACTAATCCCTCTTTTGCCTCACTTCTTACCTAGGCTTTAACTATTGAATGGACATTGCCTCTGACAAACTGATCTGGGAAAGACCTTAGCTTAAAAAAGCCAGTCTCCTAGTTCATCTGAGTCATTGCTGGTCTTGATCTATGTCTTGACTTCTGAACTCTAAAGACTTGGAAGGAATGAGAGGGTGACTTTGCCCAGCTCTGCCTCACTTAAATCCAATTCACTTGCAATTCAAGACATCACCTTCCTGATGTCATTGATCCTCTTCAAGAATGAAGGACAAACAATAACAATTGTCTCCATGGTGAAACACAAACTCCTTAGCCTGACATTTAAGATCTACCACAATCTGATCTTACTTGGCCTTATTTCGCCCCATTCCCCTTCATGAATTTTACATTTCACTCAAAGTGGTCCATCTATTCTCCCCCATCCACTTGCCAACCTCTACTCTCAGGCTTTTAATCTGATGATTCATCATCCCTGGAATGTACTCCCTCTTCACCTTTACCTTTCAGATCCTCTTTCTGCCTTCAATACTCAACTATGATGCCACTCCTTTTTTGAAGTCTTCCCTAATTCCCAAGGCTCTCTCCTTCCACCAGTTTTTGTTTGGTTTTGCCTAGACAATGTAAAATATTGTCTACATCTCTTCTTTCATCTCATCTACCAGATCTTGCATTATATTTTCAGTAAACCTTTATATAATTCCCAAGAACTTCCTTTACCATAAGGAGCATTTTGTGAATTAATATTTGTCTCCTTAATGCTTAATAGGGCCTTATATACAGCAGACTCTTTAAAACTTTTTTTCAAGCAATAAGTATTTTTTATTTAATCTGTCTTCCACTAACCTCCTTTATTAAGCATTTGTTTAAAAAAACTTCAATTCATATCTACACAATCTGACAAGACAAATTCCCATGTTATCTATGTCCAACATATATGCTAAAGAAAAAAAGGATAAATCATTCCAGTTTTTGTGCCAAAAAAACCCCACAAGGAGTCACAAAATGTCAGACATACCTTAAATAACTAAACAACAACAAAAACAAAAACAAAAGTCTCTGTATTTTAAATTCATCATTTTCTCTGTCAAGAGGTGAGTGATATATTTCATCTTCATTTTTCTGGACTCATGATTTATTATTGTATGACAATACAATAGATCCTAAAGAATGGGGTCTAAAGTCTTTCAACATTATCATTTTCTATGAGGTTATTATTAAAGTATTCTAGTTCTATTCACTTTTCTCCTGCAATTTCATCTTTTAATGGCATAATATTTCAGTAAATTCACATATCAATATCTGTTTAGCTTTTCCCTAAAAAGAGAATGGCCCCTCAGTTTATGATCTTTTGATTACTGTAAAAGAGCCTTTTGGGGGTATTTTTGTATATATAGATCCTTTCTCTTCTTTTTAAATCTCTTTTAGGTAGAAACCTACTCATGACATAGAGAGGTCAGAAAATATGCACAATTTGGTTAACTTTCTGGGCATAGTTTCAAATTTCTTTCCAGAATGGCTGGACTAATTCATACTTCTACCACCAGCACAACAGTGCATCTGTCTTCCTACCGCCCCTACAGCATTTGTCATTTTTCTCTTTTGTCATCTTTGCCAATCTGGTAGGTATGAAGGAGAAGATCAAGGTTTCATTAAATTTGCATTTTTCTAATTATTAATGATTTAGTATGATTATTTATTTTATTATTTATTATTATTATTTAGTGTGATTAGTGATTAGTGATATAGTGATTATGATGTGATTGTTGATAGCTCAGGATCTCAATAAATGGAGAGATAGAAAAAAATGGAGACTTATCTACAGCAGTGGTATTAAACATATAGAAACAGATGCCTGAAGGTTACATATTATCTTAGAAAACCACAGATTAACATTAGCTGTACTCTATTCTATTTTTATTTATTTTAAATAAACATTTCCCAATTACATTTTAATTTGATTGGGGGGCTATTTAGAGGAATTTTGTCAACATTGAGTTTGATACCTCTGGTGCAGGGAATTGAGCAAGGACTGAGAGTCAAGATGGCTTTAAATAACATCTCAAAACATAGAATGAATCAATTCCTGCTTACAATGAGTTTATGTTCCAAAGGAAAAGCAACAATCTAAAAATAAAGGAGTTGGATTTTAATGGCCTTTCAATGTTCTTTCAGTTTCAAATCTATGACCCTATAAAAAGATTTGTGGAATGAATTGAAGTAGATTCAAGGTTAGAAGATTTAGAGCTAGAAGGATTTTAGAAATCATTTAGTCTCACTGCCTCAATCTCACTCCCTCATTTAACAGATGACAGAATGGAGGCCCAGATAGGGAAAACAATGAGTACAAAGACACACAGGTAGTATTTGAGCTAGAATTCTATCCTAATAGTTTAATTCCAAATACAATGCTTTTTTTGCAGTCCTGCTTATTACATGGAAGAGAAGGATTGCATCTAGATGCTTATTGGTGTATGGGGGTTATTAGCTGAGAAAACTCCCTCAATGCAGGTTAGCATCTTCTTTGCAAATAATATTCTTAGAGAACAGTAAGAGGTTAAGTGTCTTAGCCAGGATTAAATAGAAAAAAGTGGTTCCTGAATCCAGGATTTTCTGATTCTAAGCCATCATTCAATGGGATAGAGAGGATATATATACACACACACAGAGAAATACATGTACAGACACATGCACACACACACACACACACACACACACACACACCCTGGAATATTTGAAGCTTTCGTTTAGTTCAAGAACACTGGGCTAGGAGCCAGGAAATCTGAGTTATAATCTTAGTTTAACCACTATGTGACTTCAAACAAGGACTTCATTTCTGAGGACCTTTGATTTTTGACCTATATAATAGAGGCGAGAGGGTATCTCAAATGATCTTTAACATTTCTTCTAGTTCTAACATATTTTGGGTTCCAACTTGAACTGTGAAAATCATTGAAATTTTAGAGTTAGGAGGGACCTTACACAAATCTAACCCTTATTATGTGAAGAAAATGTGGCCCAGGGAAATAAGGTGTTTGGGGTAGATTGAATATGAAAACCCAGGTCTTTATATTCTCAATTTATTTCTCTTTCTACTATATTCCATAAATTTTTAAAAAATATAGTTTAAATGTTTATCAGGCCCATTCTATAATTTGATATTCTCTTAATTTGAGGGACAGTTAAGTTTAATAGAACCATTTTTAATTAATTTTTTAAAATTTATTAAGTTCTTTTCCCTGCCCTTTCTACCTCTTTTGACCAGGGTTCCCTATTTAAGGTATCTGTTCCTAGAAAGCAAAGTAAGAAAACAGATTGGTACATCAACTGTGTATAGGCAAATGATTTATTTTTAATGTGACTAAACAAGACACACACCTGTCTATTGAAATGTAATCACAGAATCATCAGGGACTCAGATGCCAGTTTCCACAAGATGTTATTAGGATGACATTATCTATCCATCTATTTATCAGAGATTTGGGAGCGATGAGAGGGAAAAAAAGAGCAAGGTAGGATAGGGGGAGGATTATGTTTTCAAAATGCTCTCTCTCCACAGAATATGCTTCTGCATGCATGATGTAACTTCAGGGACATGTAGAAGCTATTCAACCTCTGCCTCCTACCATCCCAACCATATTCTCTCTCCCATCCAGTCCACTGATGCCAAAAATTTCACAATTAAGGCTTCATTTAAAGTCAACAAAATAAGACCATGTCTCATTAAAATGCAGATCCCCTTGGGAGAGGTAATACATTAAGCCTCATCAGTCATTTCCATCTCAATAAGAACAAATTTACTCTGGTGCTCCAAAGGATGTATGATCTCATCAGTAAGGGTGCTCCCAGAACACAATTCATCCATGTCTGCCAATCTGGTACAACTCCTGCCCATGTTATCCCATAAATCCTCCACAGTGGGTCCATCCAATATGACAAATGTTCTCTGAACATATATAGAGGAATCAATGAAATGACATCCATCAGTTGATCCTTCCTCCTTATAAGACTGGCCCATCTTTTTTCTAGTCATCGATTGCTGTGATGACTATCCTTTACATCTTTCTTGTGTGATTCTTCATTTATAAGGTATTGCAACCTGTTCACTTCCACCAGATATCTCTTTATTTCCCTTTGGGTAATTCTTACCGTTGATTCTTCAGAGATTATAATGTTCCATGATTCTCAGACATGCATCACTAGAACATCATCATTAGTGTTCAGAAAATGGGCTTTTACTCTGAGAAGAAGTTTGGGATCATTAAAAGAACTATGCAATTTCCCAAAAGATGAGTTTTATGGGTCACTCATCCAATTACATATCTGGATAATTGACATTGTTTGTCCATTTTATTATTTCTTTATGGATAATTAGGTCAAACACAGTTGGAAGTCATTGGACCTTGGACCAAGGAAAAATCTAATGAGAAACCAAAAAGTATGGAAATAGAAGTCTGAAAACTGATGATTTTATGTCATGATTGTCTTTTCTTCCTTCCTTTCTTCTTTTTTTCTGCTGACTTTATATATAGCACATTGCAGCACTTTTATGAATTAAGGTAAAAAACTTACTAATCCCAAAAATCTTTTTCTTTATTGTTAAGCTTGTCCCATCTTCATCCTTAATTCCTCTACTCCTAGTACTTGGTAGCATCCAAAAAAAAAAAAAAAAAAAAAAGCAGAAATTGAAGGCCAAAAGATAACGAAGGAAGAGAAGCAGTGACTTCTTGTTAAAAGCTTCTTCATTTTTTCAAATATTTCTATCACTAATTTCTGTCTCTTTTGGGAGACATTTGGGCTTTTAAAAATATTTTGTTTTCCCCATTTATATGTAAAAAGTTTTTAACAATTTTTTTTAGTTTTGAGTTCAAAACTGTATTCTTCCCATCTTTCCCTCCCCCTTCCTATGATAATAAGCAATCTGATATAAGCTATACAAGTGCAGTTATGTAAAACATTGTCATCAATATGCATTTGTTTATGGCATCTGAACTCCCCTTTTCATATGAGCTCCAGAAGGTCACGATAAGTTCAAGGCATTCTGTGAGTCAAAACTTGTTCAAAATCTTAACTCATAAGCTGCTACTAATGTGCTTACTTTTATCAGTCATCCAGGGTGTATTAGTTCAAAGCAAAGATATTTAATTAAACAACAGTCAAAAGAAAAAAAAACATATAACCATGTGTATATTTTCTTATAGGTTATCAAACTACTAATGGGGATCGCATACATGAAGAGAATATCTGATATGGGGATGTGTAAATAAAGTAATACATGTTTACATTATACATAGGGAATACCTGTGGCAAGGGTATATATACACGTGCATATGTATGTATATATACATATATATTTATATGCATATATATATATATGGAAAAAGAGAGAAAAAGAGAGAGAGAGAGAGAGAGAGAGAGAGAGAGAGAGAGAGAGAGACAAAAAGAGAGGGGGGGGGAGACAAAGATAGAGAGGGAGAACACCCATACGGAGACATGTGTAATGAGCAAACATTTCTGTGTCCTGTCATTTTTTGGGGGTATCTCTACTAATTTCATGGTTGCTAAAGTGCTTTCTATTACCATCTTCTGTGCTTGCAACATTTAGCATCTTAGAGGTTATTTAGCGTCACTGATCCTTTTTCCTACTATATCCTGCAGTGTGGTACCTAGAAAGCCTCTCCCTGACAGAAAGAACTCTAATTCTTTTAATGCAAAACTAACAGTTATAAACCACCATACCCAGGAAAGCAGCCCACATGATTTTTTATGAAATTAAAATGCAAAGAAGAATGTCAAAAACTTTGTAGACCTTAAAGGATTGTATAAATATCAATTATTAAAAGCTAACAGAATGTCTTGGTTTAAGATTGTCTATTATTTTAACCATTTTTTCCTTTTGTTTATGTGAAATTCTTGTTCCCAGGCAATTATTTTATTTGGGGCCACAAAACCCCTAAGTGCTTTAAAATTCTGATTATGTCTATATAACTAAAATCCATTTTGTTGACTCCCTCACCCCAAAAACATCAAAACTCACAGGGTTGTGATGATAAGACTCCCAAGACCTTTGTAAGACACACAAATGCATCTGGGTCAAGAAAAAAAGACATGGTTATCCATCTTCATCCTTATTTCACACTTTTTAAAAAAAATGCATATATATCAACAATAAATTTGTTGTTTCCTAAGCTTCATTCAGATCACTACAAAGCTTCCTGATCTCTTTAAATATCCATTTACCAAATACTAAGTATCCACTATGTGCCAAGCAATAAACAAAAGACTTGGAAGAGATACAAAATATAGATAATACAAAATCTGTTCTTATGGACCCACTGTCTAGTAAGAGGACAAGAAGAAGAGTTGAAGTTTATACACTGCTTTAAGTTTGCCAAGTGTGAGCTTTGCAGTTCTGTGAGATAGCCACAGGAAACATTGTCACCATTTTATAGATGAGATAGTAAGACTCAGAGATGTTAAGTGACTTGCTCATAGTATTACAGCTACTTATTAGCTTTGTCCAGATCTTCCCGGATCCAGCATCCTATCCACAATGCCACACTGTTAGGACACTAGTCCAGATAACTTGAAAACACACTATTAGGAGCTCTGTGTATCACATTTTCAAAAGCCCAAAAGCTAATAAGGAATTTCTAACCATAGCAGTAACTGAATGATGCAAAGTAGCTGATGAAAAAACAAGTGACATCACTCTTTCCTATCCCCTGAGAATACATTCCTACTTGTTCTCTGTAAGTGGCCAAGTGCCTATTTCCAAGATTGACCAGAGTGCCTTCAAAAATTGGCTGGAACCTTAATGGAAGCCTCCTTTTTTCTTCTCCATTTTCCTCCTTTCTTCATATCCTTTTTGAAAATGACATAGCTCTTCATATCACAAATAAAAATGTGGCTAACAGACAGTACCATGGAGATGAGAGCTGCAAAGTATTTAAGGTTTAGAAAAGAAGCTTTGTCCAAATGTCAACACCACTGCTCAATTTCCTTCAAAACAGAATGTTAGAGCCCTCTGCCTTTTTCAGCACAACCAGCAATGACATCAAAACCTCTTGATAGAGCTTCATCTCAGGAAGAGAAAAAAAAAGGTGGAGGATGACACCCAAGAGAATAAGCAGAAAGGACAGATTCCAGTGATGGACATTTCCCTCGAAGCTAAATCCACCACCTTGGTGGAAAGGGGAACCGTATAGGTTAGGAGAATTTTATCAGGGCTTTCTACCTTCTTTCTGTGGGATTTTCCACTGCTCCAACCAGCTTGCCTTTTTTTCAACTGGCCTTTAAAGCCAGACTTAGAGACACATAAGTTAGAGAAAGTTTGAAGCGTTGGGAAAATGTTGTTTGTTGTTTTTAAAAATAGGAATGGGGTGAAGGCTGAGTCAGGGGAATAGAAATATACACAAGACATTTTTAGTGCCCTTTACTGATGGAAAAGTCAAGAGCAAAACAAAATTATAGTATGGATAATTCAGTTGGCTCATAATATTAGCATGCTGGCATAGTTTCAAATCTGAAAGCTTATTTTTTTTAAATGGGAAAAAATCAGGGATACACTGGCTAGAGGAGCAAAAGGCAGATGAAATCACATAAAAGAGAAGGCAAAAAACACAGGATCCTGATATGATCATTTCCCTTAAATCTATGTTGCCTAAATGTTAGTGGGGGTAGAAATTTCAGAGGCTAAAAAGTGGAGGATCAAGGAATTGAGAATTATTTTTGGAATTTTTCTGTTGTGTTTGTATTTTCTCCCCAAGTTTATTCACATCTCTAGCCAGATTTTCGGGAGCAGATTGGAAAAGATTTCAGATTTGGGTCAAAAGAGTTGTTCGGATTTAAGCTCTCATCCTATTAACTCCCCAACCCTTGGCCTCTAGGGCTGGGTAACTCAAATAATGTGCTGTAACAGAGCTCTGGGCTTTATGCCCTGCTCTTCCTGTTTCAAGCCAAGTCCTGAGACAGTTTCACAGACAAGAAGCTCCAAGCAGGTAGCTTGTGTGAGACAGACTAGCAACGAGGGTAATGGGCATTATGTCATATCTCCTGAAAATCCCCAAGAGTTGTCTAAATAAAAATCCTCAGTGGGTAGCAGACTCTGAAAGGACCTGAGACACTCAGAAGCTAAACTTCACCAAATTCTAATATTCTCTTCCCACTTTTCCTTCAGCCTGTACTCTGAACCCTCAGGACAAGATTTATGAGGGACAATAACTATAGGCTGAGTTGCTGACAAACTTCTTATTGGTCCAGAGCTTTGAGTCAAAGGCTCAACCAGCTTTGACTTTGATGCTACTTACAAAGACACAATTCTTATATGCTTTGGGTTGGGATTTGGGAGGTCATTTCATACATTCACTGACTCTTAGACGGACTTGTCTATAAACCAAAATCACAAATGGTAAAAAGAGAAGGTGTTCTATGTTTCCCATTTACCAGAATGAGGTCTCCAAGTCTGGGAAGAGAATATCTGAGATAGAATAAAGAAAGGAGAAATCTCAGATTTCCCATTTCCTGACCATTCCTGAATCATTTTTGTAGACAAGTAGGTGGTAGAGTGGATTTATATCCCTTGGCTGAAAATAGGAGTTTAAATTCCATCTTGGGAACTAGTTGTTTGACTCCATGGCAAGTCAAATGACTTTTTTCAGCCTATTTTCTCATTTATAAAATGGGCATGATAATAAAACTTAGTTTGTCTGGTTGTTGTGAAGATGCAAGTCGTAAGCTAAGATTTATTATTGCCCCCCATTTTATATATGTGATATTATACATACAAAGCATAAAAACTATATAATGTACATGTATATTTGCAAACCTCAAAGAGCCAGCTACTATCTTCATAATTAATTATTATTATAGCTATGAGCATGTTGGGGGGGGAATTAGATAGGAGTAATAAATAATAAAGCATCTTTAAAAAGTATGTCACTTTCCCCAGAAATCCCAAGTCATATATTAAGGTCCATATGGTTGGCAAGAGAGGCGACAAATAGCTCAGAATACTCAAAATAGTAATCATAAACAAATAATAGCTCAAAATTCTTTCTCCTCATATCCCAGTGATGCCACAGTTTCTAAGGATGCTCAGTCCCCCTACAAATTATCAAGAAATTGTGGTGTTACCTTCTACTTTCTCCAGTTTTTGCAGCTACTGGGAATATCAGTATGACATATAACCATATGACATAAGACTAAGTGAAGGATTCAGTGTCCATCTATATAGTAAATATTAATAAAATAATGGCTCTTTGAAATGTTAGATTAAAAGTAAATAAAACCTCAAGCTTTATTTTCTTTCATCTCTTATATCATCATGTATGGTACTGAAATATATGTATTCTATTTTGGAAACAACCAGTCTAGTACATCCTCTACCTCTTGGCAGGATGGTCTCCAAACAATAATAACTCACATTTATTCTTTCCTCAAAAGAATTCCCATGAGACAGGTACAACAAGTGTTATTATTACTGTTGAATAAATGAAGAAGTTGAGGGTCATTTAGGTGACTTATCAAAGGTGGTTCAGCTACTCAAGTGTCAGCATTAGGATTTGAATCCAGAATCTTACTCCCAAGTCCTATACTCTTTCCATGCCCTAATATTATCCACTACAGTCCAGCGAGTGCTATCTTCTCTTCAAATCCTCCAGTTCTACCTGTGAGAAACCATCAAAATTGGAAAGATTCTTTCTTATTTATTTTTCTTCCTCTTTTTCTCTTGCTACTAGCACAGTGGCAGAGGTAGGGAAAGGAGCAGTTTAGCTTCCCGCTGCTTCTCTTATTACTTCTCTGGCCCCATTTTCCTGGCTTCCTACACACCAAGATCACTAAGCAGAAAATAGGGCATTGAGCTGCCCCCAAAAGCTTTGATCCCTGAGAGCTCTGCCCTACCAGCAAAATGAGGTCACCCAGTCAAGAAGGAATGAGCAGCCAAATTCAATCAGCCACAGGTGAGAAAGATAAGCAAAAGGAAAACATGGGAATGAATGAAGGGGGTTTGATTATTCAGGGAAATGGGATGGACTGAAATTCTGGGAAAGAATTGAAAGATACTTTCTCCTGTAATTGTTCATTCACTCATTTGGCATCTATTTACTTACTTAACAGACTACTGTGTGCTTTAATCTGCAAGAAATAATTCAATGCTGAGGTCATGGTCTCTGATATCAGAGTAAGAAAGAAGAGTTCAAATTCTATACTTGCTATGTGATAATGAGCAAATTGATTTCATCACCTGAAAAATGGGGACACTAACATTTATACTTGCTTCATTAATGCTAGTATTTGCTTCATTAACAGGGTTGTTGTGAGACTCAAGTGAGATAAAAGATATGATCCTGACAAAGTCCCCTGATGTGGGGGTAGGGTTCCCAAAAGGGAAATCACTATTCTTACTCTCAGGGTTCTAGGTGTCATTTTGAGGGAGTATGTTACTAGTCCTTTAGCTTCTGAACTCCCACAACTTAACCTCCCATCAACCATCAGCCAATAACCTCAACTAGATTTTAGAAAAGTTAATTACAAAGAAGGCATAGAAACAACAGTTGGTACAAAATCACATTTCTCCCCACCCACCCAAAGGCACTCTCCCCACAAATAAATATAGGGTCTGTGGGAGGAGAGTCCATGGGAACAAACACAGCATAATAGTGAAGTACGCATTTAGAGATCACATGTGGCAAAAGGATAGCTCACAAATCATGCATTAGAATTCCTTTTTTTTTCCCTTTGAAGAATCCTCAGGAAGTGGCCCTTAGGTATAGCTCTTTGATGGATACCAAAGGTCAGTAACTTTCTAGAATCCATAGCATGCATTCCTCTCTGCTCTGAGGATGTTATGCTCTTGGAAGGTTCCTTTCCATTGCCTCATGTCCATATATCTTTATTGTGTTTTTCAGTTCCAATGAAGATACTTCTACCATCAGCCACTGTCACTCCAGTAGACATTGCCACTAGTGCTGCCATTCAACTCCCACCACTGATGAGAACTATCAAGGTATTTCTGTTCCTTTCAACCTTCATGTGGACACTTCCCTATTGGACTATGCATTATTTTAACATCAGGAAAGAATAAAAACAGAAAGAAAGATGTATCAATGTGCTCGTGGCCATTATGGCTGAGGGAAAGAGAGGATAACCAACTTTCTTCCCACCCCACTCTTGGAAGTTTTTCAAATTAATCCCACCTCCTACAGCTACAAAGGAAAAAGAGTCAGGATTAGAATGATTTCTTTGAAAAGAGAAAGGATCGACTGGATATTAATTATCTTATGAGGGGACAATTAGCAACATTTTATGAATGAGTATTGGACAAGAAGAAGAAGAGGGAGGGAGCAAATATGCCTCAAATTTCAAGCTTTGATTATAGGGAGAATAATGATGTGTTTAAAATGCCTACTATGTGCCAGATACTAAACTAAGTGCTGAGGATACAAATAAGTAAAAGAAAATTTCTATCCTCAAGGAGCTAACTTAATGGGGGAAGATAAAGCTCAAGAGGAAGCCAAAAAGTACCAGTGAGCCTGGGTGGGAGGGAAGGGAACTTTGGAGTTCAAATCAAGCAGAGCTGCAGATGGAAAGTAGAGAGTGAACTGGAAAGTTCAAATCTCTCCCCTCCAAAAAGGAAAGTTTTGGGAGTTTAGTGTTCCACCCTCTAGCCGTCCAATCAGATGAGAAAGGAAGAGAATGAGTTTAATTTTAGACATGGAATACAAAAGGCAATAGGATTTTCTGAAGAATTTCTAGAATGGACTGTTCCCTAGACTCAAAGCTGTAACATGGAGTTCTAAGATTTGAGACCTGGGGCTGGAATAATTTTTTTTTCAAGATCAATGACAGAAGAGATAGGAAAAAGCAATACTTGTGAATTTGTTCTTCAGGGGGTCCTGCCTAAGAAGAGCCAAGGAAATGAGATGGATAGGGAGTTCACAATGGACAGAATCCAAATGCTATAGTATCACAGTCTACTGTGATGCTGTGATGCAAGCACTCTCAGATCCTTTCTGCCCAATGGCACTGATTTCAGGACCTGAAATTTCTTTCACTGGAATCATTTTTGTAATTTAAAATCTACTTTAAGTGAAAATTTTATTCTGAAAGCCACTATCATCCTACATCTTAATTAAATTAGTTGATCAGATTAGCTTGTCACTGAACACAGCTAGGGGAGAATGGAACATATATATAATCCAGGTACATTTAGAAGACAGCTATAGAATAGGAAAAATCCAGAGCAAGAATCTGGTAGAATGAGGGTGGGAAGTTAGAGACAAGTTCAGTTAGAGTGCATCAGTATGGGGTTTCTGGGCAATAGAAAGATACTGAATTCCTGGAAGAGGATGTGATGCTTAAAAAGAGGGAAGTAGTGCTGAAATGGGATGTATAAGTGTCACACATAAGTGCAGAGTACTCATTAGAGCTGGAAGGTTTCCCACAGAGCACCTAGTCCAGTCCCTGCATTTTACAGATGAGAAATCAGAGCGTCAGAGAGAAAAAGGGTGAACAGTGATCAGTGTCACACAACTGATTAGTGATATGGCTTAAAGTAGAATTCAGGTTCTCCTCCTAACTAATCTAGCTTTCTTTCCACCACTATATTGGCACAAACTTGTCTAAAAATGAGCCGTGCTGGAGCAGTCAGATAGTGAAGTGGATAGAGCACTGGCCCTGGTCTGGAGGACCCGAGTTCAGATCCAGCCTCAGATACAACATTTCCTAGCTGTCTGATCCTGGGCAAGTCACTTAATCCCAATTGCCTCACGAACAACAACAACAACAAAACCCCCAATAAGTACTGAGTCCAAGAGGATTCTAACCTTCTGTGCCCATTCCCTCTCCACCAAGGGAGTCATATATTTTAGATTCAAGTATGTCACCACTGGAGACCAGACTGGGTTCGGGCCTATAATGAGAGGAGTTAAGTTCCTTTTTTTCTCACATTCTTCATGGATGATTTAATTAGAGCTAAGTTTTCAGCTCATGCCAAAGTTCCCCCAAAAGGAAAAATTGAGAGGTATTCAATATAAAATCTGAATCAGATGTGGGATGGGTATTTACTTCCTACATACAAAGAAATGTTAAAAAACAAAGTCAAACCACCAAAAATAAATAATAAATAAAGTAAGATTAGGTATCTCATAGCAAAAAAAAAAAAAAAAAAAAAAAAGCCAGCTCAGAACATTGGTTGAGAAATGATGTAAGAATCATTGAACTACTGAAAATGTAACCTCCCAAAAGAGATTGGATATCACATTTTAAAAAGTCATTTTAAAAGTCCACATCTTTTAGAAGCAGAGGACAAAGTGAAAATTGAAAGAAAGAAAGAAAAAACCTACTGATCACTTCCTGAAAGAAACCTCAAAATAAAAACTCAGAGGAATGTCATGGTCAAAATCTAGAGCTGCTAGGTCAAGAGGGGGGAAAAAAAGACCACAAGCAGCCAAAAAAGAAGAGACTTAAGTATAGAGGAACTATAGTCAGTATCATACAAGATTTAGTAGCCACCACTATAAAGAAACAAAAACTTTATAACCAATAATTCACTCAGCAAAACTAAGTATAATCCTATAGGGAGAAAATTGATTTTTAAAGAAATAGATTACTTCCAAGCACTTTTGATGAAAAGATCAGAGCTGAAACTTTGAAAGACATGGCCAATTGATTCATGGAAGTGCATCTTTGTAATATCCAATCTCCTCAGACTACATTAGATCTGGCACAGGATATCTCACATACATATACATTACTACTGTTTCTAGGTTAAAACAGAAACTCCTCTAAGGGATGTATTCATAAATGATTAACACCCAGCTCTCCAGTGGGGGGGGGAAGTATATTCATAATGTACTTTTAAGTTTAATCTATATTAATAACATTTTCTGAAGTGATTTCAACTGGATCCAGCATCCCTTCAACCCTTTTGTTTGACTTTTAAAGCTAATTGCAAATTAGCTGTAGTATATCTTTCCAGCTTTATTAGACACTCCTCTCCTTCTTGTGCTTGAGATCCATCTAAAATAGTCCTCTTACTGTTCTTCTCTCCGGCATTCCATATCCCACTCTCCTCCATGAATGGAGTTTATTCTTTCCTCACCTTTCTTTCCTCAGAGTATCTTACTCTCTTCAAGAAACAAGTTAAGCATTATCTCCTAAACAAAACCTTTGTAGTCTCCTCAAATACTAGTGCCTTCCCTCCCAAATTACTTTGTACTCAACTCCCTTGTATTTATTTACTACTTATTTACCCATATGTACATCTATTCATATAGATACATTTATACAAGTATATATACATGTATGTACCTATTGTACATGTATTACATAGCTTTCTGCATATACAACATACGTATGTGTATGGATATTGTCTTCCTTATTAAAATGTAAGCTCTTTGATCTTAAGAGACTACCTTACTTTTGTATTTGCATCTCTAGAATCAAGCCTCATTCTTGGTGTTTAATAAATGCTTATGAATTGCACTATTGATCTATGCTCTGCTATCCTGGAAACTGTATGCTTAATTACTTGTCAGTGGCCTTCTCTTGAATTTTGAGATGGATTACATTTCCAACATGGGCTAGGTCAGAAGGAAGCAGTCAGTATGGCAGAAAGAGGCTGGTAGGGAAAGCTTTTCATTTTCTCTAATGTTTAATATCATTGTAACAGCAGCAAAAGCAACAATAATTTACATTTTTATAGTGCTTCAAAGTTTTCAAAGCTTTGCAGAAAAAGGCATGGATATGGAATCATAGACTTTGCTTTTGAAACTCAATGCTCATACTCAGTATCACAGGATAGTAGATTAAGAGGTAAAAGGGATCATAAAAGCTGTCTAGTTCAGTCCCTGAATTTTACATATGAAGTAACTGAAGCCCAGAAAGTTAAATGACTGTCACCCAGATGGTGTCAGATCTGAGATTCAGACTGACTTCTTCTAACTCCAGAATCTGAATCTCTGAATCTGGGAGTCTTTCTATAATTAATAAAAGTAATAGCTAGCCTTTATATAGTACCTTAAAGTTTGCAAAGCACCATACATAAGTGATCTGATTTGATCCCAACAACTTTGTGAAGTAGGTATTATTATTCTCATTTTATAAATGAGGGAACTGAATTTTAATTTAAGCCATATCACTAATCAATTGTGTGACACTGGTCACCGTTCACTTTTTTCTTCTCTGACACTCTGATTTTTCATCTACAAAATGTAGGGACTGGACTGAGTGCTCATTGAGGTCTCTTCTAACTCTAATGAGTACTCTACACTTATCTTTGAGAGAGATTAAATGACTTGCCCAGGGTCACACAATTACTAAGAGTCTGAATATCATTTGAATTCTGGTCTTCTACATTCCAAGATTCACACACTCTCCACTGAACTACCTACTAGCTTTGTTATCTTTGACATGTCACAATCTTTTTGCATTTCAGTTTTTTTATTTGAAAAATATTGTAGTTACAGTAGAAAGACTCTTTATATTCTTATAGTTCTAAATCCCATGAATCTACAGTCAGTCCCCTACATATACTATATCATTTAATCTTCTCAATAATCCTATTAGGTGGGGGATTACAAATATTATTATTCCCATTTTGCAGATAAAGATCAGAATTTCAGCAATTTCTCCAAAGTCACACAACTATTAAAAAACAGAACAAAAACTCTCACGTAGGTGCTCTGATTCTAAAGATGTACTAATAAAAAATTAGGTCTCAAAAAAAAAAAAAAAAGGTACTGACACACTTTTAAGTTTAATTTGCATTAATAATATTGTTCCCAGCACTTTCTTACATCTAGACAATGAACAAAAATAAAATAAATCAAGCCCTAAATTATAGTACTTGCTAATTTCTGAGATATCAAGAATCATACTCAAAATTTAACAGTTGGCTCTTGAGAGTTTATACTCTCTGTCTCCAGTGCATGTCTGATTCCCAAGGGCAACATTCTTTCCATTGAATGGAGTTCCTCACCTCAAGAAAACAGAAATTGCAAGTCCACATTTATATTCTCCACATCTGGCAGTTTTACCACCTGGATTAACTCTGCCAGATCACAGGGTGTTAATAATGTTTGTGAATTCCTTGTGAATGGAAACATTTTTCCTTCAACCTACCACAAATTTTAATTTCACTGTGATCTTGGAAATTATGAGTACTGGGAACCTATGTGTCTACTACCCGTGACCAGAGCAATGCAATCAACAGTCAAACTTTTGTTGGTACTCTTCATGCTAGTTCTCCAGTGAATTTTAACTAGGATACCTGGGAGCAGTTCAAATTTCAGCTTTTCCAAGAGACAGCCAAGACTAACAGCAAAGGGCTAAGCAAAAAAAAAAAAAAAAAAAAGATTTTGGAAATAAGTTGAACCAGAAAGAGAAAATCTCTTCTGTGATGAAATATGCTTCATTTATTGCTTTTTATGCATTATCCAGACTTAAGAAAATACAGCAGAAAAATATGAATGTAGATTCAACTTTAAAGTGTGTTAGTAGTACTTTTTTTTCAACAGCCAGTTGTTAAACATTTATCAGCACACCCTTACAGTTAGAGGATTTAGGTCAGTTCCTAAATAGTAAGCTGTATAACCTTAGGTAAATTATTAGAACTCTCTTATCTTTATCTGTAAAACAGAGAATAATAATATTTGTAATTTCCAACTTCTAAGGCTATTTAGAAGATTAAGTTATATGCTTTATGTAGAGAACTTCAGGATCACAATAGAGCTGTTAACTAAGTCGAAGTAACTGAGACTTTTTTCCAGGGTGCCAGTATTTAGAAGGGGATATTTCCTTCCTAGCTTCTATTCACAGCACCAATGTTCTTGCTCCCTTGCTTTGGGCCCCACTCCCTGGACAGCCTCTATTACATAGTTAAACTGATTTTCTGGCTGTTATTCACATAGCATCTCATCTCCTTTTTCTGATTGTGAAATTTTCATTAATTGTCCCCCTATGTTTGGAATGTACTTCTTCCTCATCTCTAATTCACAGAATTTTTCTCTTCTTAGAAATTGAGCTTGGGCACCATCTTTTACCTGAAACTTCTTGATACTGCCATATGCTAGTTCCCTCTTTCCCCAAATGATCCCATGTTTATTTTGCATATGCTTATTGATGTGCATACAATCTTCCTTCCATAAGCCTGAGCTTCTTGAGAACAGGAAGTTTTTTTTTTAATGTCTTTGTTGCTTCTCACCTTTCCCAAATGCTACTCCCTGAGCACTACTCTCTCCCTACCACATCTGACTGACTCCCAAGGATGCATAATTTTTGGTAATATAATTTTTATTAAAATTATTATTAAATTAAATATTTTTATTAAAATTATTAAATACAATTTTAGTAATATAATTATCAAGAACTACATTCAAATGACTTCTTAAAATCAAGAGGTTGTTGGAAAAGAGACTACATTGAGTTTTGTGGCAGAAAAGAAAAGAAAAAATAAATAAAATAAATACAACCAGAAGCAAAATAGGTGATTGAGAAATTGTATAATGTAAGTTTAGGCTAGGAAGCAGTTAGGGGTGCAGAGGATAGAGTACCAGACATGGAATCAGGAAAATCTGAGTTTAAAGTCAGCCTCACACATTTACTAGTTGTGTGATGCTGGGCAGGTCACTTAATTTTGCTTCAGTTCCTCATTGACAAAATGAGCTGAAGCAGTTAATGGCAAACCATTCTAGTATCTTTGCCAAGAAAATCCCAAATAGGTTCACAATGAATCAAAGAGGACTAAACAACAACAAGCATATGAATGTAATGGAATACTATTGTGCTGTAAAAAAATGAAGATGCTTATTAGCTGTGTGATGCAAGGCAAGTCACTTAAACCCTATTTGCTTCAGTTTCTCATCTGTAAAATGAGAAAAGGGCAAATCACTTCAGTATTTTTGTTAAGAAAACCTCAAAACCACAAATATTGGGTTTATTATTTTAATGAATAAATAAATATATTTAAAATTTATTGATAATAAATGATTAAATAATAAAAACTTATCAGATGAGGAAACTAAGATCCAATAAATATAAATTGATAGATCATATAAGCAAAAGCTCTTTAATTTTTAAGAATCTAAAGAAGAAAGAATGCCAAAATGTTTGTGGCAGCCCTGTTTGTAGTAGCCAGAAGCTGGAAAATGAATGGATGCCCATCAATTGGAGAATGGTTGAGTAAACTGTGGTATATGAATGTTATGGAATATTATTGTTCTATAAGAAATGACCAGCAGGATGAACACAGAGAGGATTGGTGAGACTTACATGAACTGATGCTCAACGAAATGAGCAGAGGAGATCATTATATACCTCAACAACGATACTGTATGAGGATGTATTCTGAAGGAAGTGGATTTCTTCAACAAAGACAAGATCTAACTTAGTTTCAATTGATCAAGGATGGACAGAAGCAGCTACACCTAATGAAAGAACACTAGGAAATGAATGTAAACTGCTTGCATTTTTGTTCTTCTTCCCAGGTTATTTATACTTTCTAAATCCAATTCTCCCTGAGCAACAAGAAAACTGTTCGGTTCTGCACACACATATTGTATCCAAGATCTATTGTAATCTATTTAACACGTATAGGACTGCTTGCCATCTTGGGGAGAGGGTGGAGGGAGGGAGGGGAAAAATCGGAACAGAAGTGAGTGCAAGGGATAATGTTGTAAAAAATTACCCTGGCATGGGTTCTGTCAATAAAAAGTTATTTAATAAAAATTTAAAAAAAATAAAGAAGTCCTGAAACCAAAAAGTTCGAAAAGTTCTACTTTATTAAAGTAGTTAGCATCTTCCTGAAACTTATAATCTTTTGAGAGCTTCCTGCAGCAATGAAAGATTGAGTGACTGGTTCCAGGTCCCACAGCCAGGAAGTGTCAAAGGCAGGGATTAAAGGATGGTCTTCCTGGCTCCAGAGGCTAACTCCCTATCCACTAAAATATGTTGCCTTTTACATTATGAATGTAATAAAATACTGCTGTGCTATAAGAAATGATCACAAGTTCTTAGATTAAGAGCTGGAAAGGAAATTGAAGGTCACTCAATTCAATTCTTCTATTTTATAGTTGAAGAAACTGCAGCTCAGAGAAAGGTAAGTCATCCAGATAACAAATAACAGAGCTAGAATTTGAAACCAGTTCCTCTTACTCCCAGTCTAGCACTCTTTTTCAGTGCACCGTGCCATCTGTGGGATGATATAAGGGCAAGGGAAGACCTGCATATACTGATACAGAACAAAGAAAGCAGTGGCAGAACAATATTCCCAATGACTATGATACTGCAGATGAATGAAAACAACAATAAAAGATACCAGAATTTAGATTATAGGCAATGTTTGATATTGATTTCAGAGAGCCAGGAATGAAATATATTTTCCTCCTTTTGGAAGAAAAGTGCAAAACTATGATTGTGGAGTCTTACATAGGCAGTCAGTTAGAATCTGTATAATTATTTTTCATTGATTAGGAGATAACTTTTATTATGGGAGAAGAAGCTTATTGGGAAATAGTGTAAAAATATTTTAAAACAATAAAACATGAAAACAAAAAGAAAAAAATCAAACCATTCTTTATCTAATTCTAACCACAAATATATCCAAGTGTTGTTTTCATAGTAAATGACCAATGAGAAGAAAAATGGATTGGTAGTTTTTAAAGATGTTAAAAACTTTTTAAAAGTTTAAAACTATTAAAAGATATTATTAGACAATATTCTGATTGTTCTCTAAGTTTGAGAGGACAGATAACTTGGGAGATGAGATTCAGAGATCAAAGGGAAGAAAAAATGGCTCTATTAGAAGGATGATTTGAAATGTTCCAGGTCACTTATAATCTAAACAATTATATCTGTAGGTGCAGTGAGGAGATGTAGGGAAGGCAAGAAAAGTGAGTGGGGAAGTTTCTGGAAATGAATAATGGGAGCTAATTGGACAAGACAGCCCAGAACTTAGAATTAGGAAGACCTAGATTTGACTCCCATCTTAATCATTTATTAGCTGTATGAACCTGAAAAAAAATCACTTGGGGCCTCAGTTTCCTTATTCATAAAATGAGGAGGTTGGACTTGATTACCTATCTCCAAATTTCAATTTATGATTTTATGATATTCTGAGTATAAAAAAGGGAGGAATGAAACTTTGCCTCAACAAAAATTTATCTCAGCTAGTTTTAGAGTGGGACCTGCTTGCTTTTTCTAGGTTTGGAGGGGAAGGATTGACTTATTCCTTTAACTTATTATCAATTGCTTTAATCCAATGATCAATTGCCTTTATTTAATGGAGGAAGTTGGATAGTGCAGAGGTTACAATTCAGGGATATAGAAGGCTTGAATTCAAATCTTGTCTCAGATATTAAGTGGTTGTGTGACTGTAGCCAAGTCACTTAAACTGTCTGCCTCAGTTTCCTCATCTGTAAAATGAAGATAACAATACCCCCTATGTTATAGGTTTTTGTGAAGACCAAATGAGATAAGTCAAGTGCTTTTGCAAACCTTAAAGTGTTATATAAATGCTAGCTATTGTTGTTATTAATTATTCACTGGTCAGTGCTCTAATTCAGTGTGCAAATTAGTTACTCAAAAGAAGGAAAAGGATACACACCCTTAGAGCAAATGGTCTCGATTTTACCTCATCAAGGGAGAGGAGATAGAAGCTGAGGAATGGAGCAGAGCTCAACCAATCAACTTCTCCCAGAAATGTGCATCAAGCATTTTTAAAACTTGAAAGCACTCTCTGAAAATGAACTGTTGTTACTATGGTGGGTGGGGAGGGGGAAACAGAAAGAAATAAGCATTTATATAGTGTCTGCTATGGGCCAAGCAGAGTAGGATATGAGATCCTCCTCCCCACCTTCTATCAGACAGATGAGGAAACAGCCTAGAGAGAATGTGACTTTTCCAAAGTCACTCAAGTAATAAGGAGCAGAGCTGGGACTCATACCTAGGGCTTCTGACTATCTCTAGTGTTGTTTCTACCACACTATGAGAGGATTATTATGGGGAAGAAGGATAAGATATATTTTCTTATCCTCAGACAGTAGTGGAAGCACAAAGGGGTGGACATGACAAGGAGGAGGATGATTTTGTCTCAAAAAAAAGAAAAAGTTTCTAACAATGAAAACTGTCTAGATATGGAATCTGTGGACACAGGATCTGGTGTGTTGCCTTTCATTGGAGATGTTTAAGGGAGGGCTGGATAACCATTTCTCACAAGGATGGAAGCTACTTATGTTTCTTGATTGTCTTGGCCTCCTGAATATTTACATTAGGACAAACATTTATACAATATATATACATATATACATGTTGTGTATGTATTGAATTTATTCTATATATGTATGTATGCAATATATATAATAAATACGAAAATACATTAATATGTAATATAAATATATCAACAAAATATAGGTGTATATAAAATATTTAAATAAAATAGATAAATGAAATATTTATAGGAACTATAAATATATACAGTATAAAAATAGAATAAGTCTATAAAATATATAAATATTTAATACATATAAATATGTAAATAATGAATATAAATTAATAAAATATCTATTGAAAATATAATATAAATATATATAACATATAAACATCAAAGATATATATGTAAAATACAAAATAGAAATATATAAACAAAAATACTGAATATTTCATGAATCTTCATATCATCCTTGCACAGAAGCAATACTTATTTTCTCTTAGTATATGTGCTACCAAAACATATTGCAAATTTATTTAATTGCATATTTGTGATTATACCTTTTGAAGTAAATATTTCCATGTAAAAGTTTTTTTTTAAATCATATTGTATCTTCTGTGCCTTTATCACTTTCAGTTCCATATCCTTCCCCAGTCAAGACATCCTTTGATGTTAATGATAACAACAGAAGTTTATACAGTACTTTGAGATTTGCCTAGTATTTTACATAGGTTAATGTTTTGTGTCCTCACAACAACCCTGAGAGGTAGAGGTTATTATTATCTTCATGATAAGAAAGTTAAGGCATAGAACACTGACTTATGGTGGAGGGGAAATCACCCTGTTAAGGAGAGTTTGAGGAAGTTTTGACAATTTTGAATTTGAGTTTGATTTTAACTCAGATCTTCTTAACTTCAAGTCCAACACTCTATCCATTGTCCCACATAGCTGTCCTTTATAACAAAGAATAAAAAAGTTCAGCAAAATATATATTTGTACAGGATAAACTGAGTGAAGACCTCTCATGGGAATATGGTTCTGAGACTTTGCAATAATAAGTTGAGCTATAGCTAAAAAGCTGCAAGTGTTCAATTGACTTGCATGAACATTCCTCCTCCTATTTCTGATCACCTTGTAATTAGCTTTTAAGTACTTCTTTTAAAGGTGATGATGGCTTTGGGAATTCAGGTAACAGAATTCTTTCATCCAACATTCTCTGTTTATATAGCAGTTGTCTAGGGAAAATTTAAGAGTTTTTATTTACTAATTTTTTTTGTTTCTGGGATAAATTTTCATGTTTAGAATATAATCCCAGATTCCCCCAGACAATGGAAGAAAAGGTGGGGAGGAGGGGGAGAGGAAGAGGCTGACAGTGTAGGGCAGGAAGGGAGAGGGGGTAGGCTTCTGCATTCAGGGTCTATTTAATCTTGTGTTTTGAAGCTTGTGCTTTGCACTTCTCTAGTAACACCTTGTCTGTTGAGAGTTGCCTTTTCTCATGAGATCATAATAAACCCTTGTTGCCTTTTTTTTTTTTTAACCTTGAGAGTTTCTGATTTTAATTTGGAGGATCACTGTCCCATACATGTTTTTTTTAGTTTTAGTTTTAGTTTTTTTGAGAGAACAATATTTAAATATAAAGGGATTAATTTCTAACATTATATGGGCAACCCTTAAAGTTATATTTCCATGTAGGGACCAGGACTTAGAAAAAGGTCACATCATCTGACCAAATTAGTTGTAGAAAAACAAGATCTTAAGCCACTGAACTGATAAAAAACTGATATAAATCACCCCAAAACAAGAAATGGGTTAAAGGTAACTGAATTTTCTGCCATTTTTGAACACAGGTTGTATGATAAGGGAGGGCAAATATGTTAAGGAGGAAAATTCAATGGGAAGGACCAAGAAATCTGTTAATTTAGTCATCCTCAAACAACTGGGGAGACTAGGGAGAGACCTTGTGCTTTAGGATAGGAAATAAAAAGTTCATTTCTGCATCTAAAAGCATGGATCCACTCAAGGACTGCTCATGGGTTGATTATAGAAGTAAACATTCATACATTCCTGAGTCCTTTATATCTTTACAGTGTTTTTAGAACACATTGAAATTTCAGGTACCATAACATGGGGATGGGGTGTGTGAGGAAGTTAAGTAAATATTGTGGGCTTAAAGAGCCTGTTCACTGGACTGGTGGTTGAGACCTGACTCTCCCCAAATAATTAGCTGTATGTTCCTGGGCAAGTCACTAAACTCTTTGAGATTTAGATTCCTCATTTGTAAAATAAGGATAATAATATTTACATTGCCTACATCACAATGATGTTGTATGGACCAAATGGGTATAAGATCTTCTGTGATCATAAAGTGCTAGATAAGTATGGTTATCATTGCTAATAATTTAACAATAATCATGCAAGCTAGATATGGATGAAAGAAGCTGCCTGAATCACTTAGCTGATTTAAACTAAGCTGGAATCTAAATCCAGAAGAGAATCTCACATCCCTAAACTGTCCAGGCCATGGTTTCCTTAAGTTTAAGATGAGGAATTTGGGTTTCCATCTCTAAATCTATGATCCAGTAATAATGCATTGCAATAATTTCCCTCATTTTATACATTATATCTATTATTTAACATATGCTAGTATGAAGTTATAAAAATAATGACAAATTCCCAATTTTGTTTGTATAAAATATTTATTTTTGTTCAGTTGTTTCAGTCGTGTCTGACTCTTTGAGATCCCATTAGAGGTTTCCTTGGCAAAAATACTAGAGAGGTTTGCCATTTCCTACTCCAGCTCATTTTACAGATGAAGAAACTGAGGCAGGCAGGTTTAAGTAACTTGCTCAGAGTTACACAGCTAGGAAGTGTCTGAGACTAGTTTGTACTTAGGGAGATGAATCTTCTGACTTCAGATTTGGCACTCTATCCATCATGCTACTTAGCTGCCCCGATTTCTCACACCGGTCTGTACAAAAATATATTACTTGTTCTGCAAATTTAATTTGTCTCCTCTCTGTTAGGAAGTAATAGGCTTTTTCTTTAATCCCCTAGAATTAAGGATGGTCATTCTACTGATCAGAGTCTTTAAGTCTCTTGAAGTTATTCATTTTTAAAAATATCTTTGTTTTAGAAATTGTTCTCCTGGTTCTGCTCTCTTCCCTCTGCAACAGTTTGTGATTAGTCCTTTCGCCATTTCTTATGTTCCAATTATATTCTATATCATTCATATGCCATACTTTGTTCAACCATTCCCCAGTTGTTGGACACCCCCTTGGTCTCTCTTGCCATCACAAAGGAGTTGCTATAAATAGTTCTGTAGATTAGGGCCCTTTCCTACTTCTTTGATCTCTCTGGGGAGGGGGTAGGCTTAGTTGTGGTATTACTGGGTCAAAAGGTGTGTGCACAGTTTAATAACTTCCATCATATTTTCACTAAAATAAAAGGGAGGAAGAAAGGTAGTGCTGCATCAATTATGGCAGCCCGTGCTTGGAGGCTCCAATCGCTAATGTATTCTGGCCCCAGCCAGCCACACAGATGAAACTCTTTCTGGGGAGAGATGCTTGGCCCTCAGGTAGTCCCTGGGGTCCTCATCAAACCTCAGATTGGAGAGAAATGAAGATATCAAGACTGCCTATAAGGAAAGATAGAGGGTGGGTCTGGAGCTGGCACCAAATTCCCATTTTTAATCTTGGCATTTTCTTTATTTCTCTTTCCCAAGCCCAGCAACTGCTTTTCCTCTGTAGAAATGCCCTTGGGCTTAAGTGCCTACATCAAAAGAAGACCAAAGAGACACAAAATGTAAAGCAGCAGGAGCTACTGAAAATGAAATAAATCCCCTCTGGTTAGGTCTAGATACAAAGGCTGGCAATGAACCCAGAAGCTGCTCAGAGTGGTGCACAGCTGGCCTGGGAGGGCTTCAAGCTCTAAATAGATAAAGGCATAGACACAGGTATAAATACATTAAAAGGAACACACATATACATGCATGTAAAGATATAATGCACACACACATTGGGTGCATATGTACATACATATAGTGCATGTATATGTATATATGCATCTGCATGTACCCATACATAAATGATTACATTGAACCACCTTGATGCCTATATGTGTGTGTGTAAATATATATATGCACATGAACAATATGACCATACAGCTATATATGTGCCCATATTTATACCTATACTTACCATAAATTCACAGGTTCATTCCCTATCCTTTTCATATACACACATATGTATACATGTGTGTATATACATATGTACATGTATATATGTTATATATTCACTGTATACACACACACACATACACCCCACTCAAATCATTTGTTAGAAACCAAGGACAATAAAATCCAGTGTCAGATGGTCCTGGAGCTATACACTAAGCAGTAAAGTATGTAATAAAAAGACCCATGTACCTTGTGTTAGAATATGTGAGAAGACCTTAGTTTGAAGCCTGACTCTGCCACTTGAATTCACTCACTATATAATCTTGGACAAATCATTCCTCTTGGCCTTTCTCCCTATATAAGATAGGGAGGTGAAGTATTAGATCAGCTGATTTCAGAGGCAATGGTGTCAAAGTTAAAAAAAAAAAAATAACAACTGGGGCTCACTAAATCATACATGAAGATCCCTGAAGACTACATATTGACTTCGTTTGAAAATATTGAATTATCTATGTTTTATTGTATTTTTTTCCTAATTGCATTTTAATTTGGCTAGGGAATATTTCCTAATTGCATTTTAATCTGGCTAGGGAAGCACTTGAGAGTGTTGGCAGGGGGAGAACCATGTAGCCCATGGCAGAGTTTTGACACCTCAGTTCTAAAGAGTCCTTGCAGCTTTATTTTTCTGTGATGTGGAGCCTGACTGGAAGTGGGATAAATAATACATAAACCCACAATATGATAGTAAAAGATTTAGCAAATATTATACCAGGGGTTCTTATCCTTTTTGTGTCAAGGACTCCTTTGACAATCTGGTAATACTTATTGATTCTTTTTCAGATTAAAGTTTTTGTTCACTAAGTTTTTGTACTTCTTTTGCTATTTGACAATTCTGATTTTCACAAATAAGTTTCTTCAGTATCTTTTGTACCTGTTTAACCAAGCTCTTTTCATAACTTTCTTGCATAGCTCTCATTTCTTTTCCCAACTTACCCTCTATCATTTATTTCATTTTTTAAAATCTTTTTTTCTTTTAAAAAAATATTTAAGTTCTAGGAATTCTTGTAGGGCTCACGTCCAATTTGTATTTTCCTTTGAAATTTTGCTTATAAATGTTTTCAAATCATCTTCTTTATCTGTGTTTGTGTCTTGAGCTTCCTTGTCACTGTGATAGATTTTATGGTCAAGTTCCCCTTTTTTTTTGTTCATTTTTCCAGCCCACTTCTTGACTTTGGACTATATATTAGTATTGGAATCTACTTACTTCTGGGAAGAATGTTTGACTCTAAGACAGTCTGGTCTTTTATATCATTCTTCTATTTTTCTCTGCTTACTCTGGGGCCTTGTAAGTTTTCAGTGTTTTTCAAACTGCTTTTACCTAAGAGAGGTCAGCTCACTGCCTTCTTGATCTGTGCTCTACAAATTCCTGTCTCATTTTGGGCCTATTAGCTTGTGTGTGATTGAATTTATATAGACTGCTGCTAGATTTAGTTATTGTTAGCCTGCTGGGAGGTTCTGCATGTTCAGGTTCTGCTAGCTTCCCCTTGGCTCTGGTCTCCTGCCCTGGGTTGTTTCACTGAGACCTCAAGTACAAAACCAAAGGTTAGACCTAGTCTTCCCCACCCCACACCCCAATTTGTCCCTTAGGGTCAGAGCCCCACAACTCTGCCCCTGGAACTTGTTCTTTGCTACTTGGGTAGAGAGTCCCTTCTCCCTCAGGATTGCAACTATTCCTCTCTACCCTGGACTTATGACCAGGCCCTGAGTAATGGGTGACAGAGCTGCCAGATGGTATCTATTCCTGTTCCCAGGGCTAGTACAGCGTCCCCTGGGATCTCTTTCTTCCCAAGTGTTCAATATCCTTACCATGGGTGGGTGCTTAGCTGCTGTTGAGGCAGACTGCTGTTGTTCCATCTGCTCATCTATGTTGCTGCTGCTGTTGCTGCTGTTCCTCTGCACTTCTAACAAGCCCCCACCTCAATGTCCACACACCTATCTGTTTCTGAACTGCAAAAAGTGGCTTACTATGATTTTTTTTTCCCTTGACTTTCCTAATCAGAATTCTGTCTGGCACCTTTTTGGGTTGTTGCAGAAAAGTTGCATTAGGAGAGCTAGACAAAAATGCTGTCTTTCACTCCACCATCTTGACTCCACCTCCCCCCTCCAACCAGAACAAAGTTTTTAAATGCACCAAATAAAATGCCTAGAAGTACAAAGGAACCAATTAAATTGAAATGCAGTTTTTAGACTATTAAAAGAATAAGTTCACTAAGTTAAGAGCCTCAGATCTAATCAAGTCCAGCTTATTTTTACAGGGATAGGAACTGAAGTCTAAAAAATGCAAAGTAATTTGCCCAACACTAAGCTGGTAATTAGTAGGATAATTGAATCCAAGCCCTCTTATTCCAAAGGTAACATTCTTTCATGAGCTTTTCTTTTCTAGCTCACCCTCTGTCCATGTTCTCTCTCTCTCTCTCTCTCTCTCTCTCTCTCTCTCTCTCTCTCTCCTTTCTAATTCCATCCTTTTCACTCTCCTCACATGCATACAAGAACTGCTAGAGTCAGCTCAAACTGGCTCATTAAATTTTCAGGTAAGCAATGACACTTCAGAATATCCCAAATACCATAAATCAGGACTTGATTTATTATTTTGTTGATTATCTAGAGTAGAAGTGACAAACTGTCCAATGCAGTCAGATTAAAATATAATTCGGGAATATTTAACAAAATAAATAAAAATACAATAGAACACGGATAATGTTAATATGTGATTTTCTAAGGTCTCAAAAGATCATTGTGTACAGTTTGGTGGCCCCATTTCTAGTTAAATTTGACACTACTGATCTGGAGCTTAACAATCTTATGCCTAAATTATCTAAAGTCTAAACTCTAGATTTAAGAAAATGGTGGAGCACATGTGCAAAAATGTTTGTAGCAGCCCTTTTTATAGTGGCAAAGAACTGGAAACTGAATGGATGCCCATCAGTTGGAGAATGGCTAAATAAGTTACAATATATGAATTTTATGTAATTGTTTTATAAGAAATGATTAGTAGGATGATTTCAGAAAGGCCTAGAGAGATATACATGAATTGATGATAAGTAAAGTGAGTAGAACTAATGTAATGTGATTTTGGGATCTCCTGACCTTGGGGCTTCTGGTCTAATGAGTTTTTGGTCTTCTGGCTTTGGAATCTGCCTCTGGAAACTGAGCACACTCAATTTATCTGAAGACCACCCTTAATCTAGAGATTACTTCCTAGCCTTACCTTCAGGTCATCGAATTAATATATCTATGATCGAAAGCTGTATAAGTGTATTTCCTCGCTTTTTCAGTCTCTTTACTAGATTCTCTTAGAATTCAATCAGCTCAGTAATAGTGTCACATTGCTTTTAATAAGCTTTGTCCCTTGACTAGGAGATGGGTTCAAGCCTGCAACCTCATGACACTGGTCTGGGACTTTAGGGTTCCCTCTTCTCAACCTCAACAGAACCAAGAGAACATTGCATACAGCAACCACAAGATTATGAGATGATCAATTCTGATGTAGCTCTTTTCAATAGTGAGGTGATTCAGGCTAGTTCCAATGGTCTTGTGCTAGAAAGAGCCATCTGCACCCAGAGAGAGGACTGTGGGGACTGAGTTTAGATCACAGCACAGTATTTTCACCTTTTTTATTGTTGTTTGCTTTTTTGTTTTCTTTTTTATTGTTTTTCTTTTTGATTTGATTTTTCTTGTGCAGCATGATAAATGTGGAAATATGTACAGAAGAATTACGCGTTTAACATATTTGGATTATTTACTGGCTAAGGGAGAAGGTAAGAGGAAGGGAGGGAGAAAAAAATTTGGAGCACAAGGTTTTGCTAGGGTGAATGTTGAAAATTATCTATACATGTGTTTTGAAAATAAAAAGCTTAAAAAAAAGAAAATGATGTAGCAAATGTTGATAATGTAAATTAAGCTTAAATGTGTGTTTTGCCAACATTTTCCTCCCACAGAGACAATAGTTAAACATTTACCAGCATGCTACTTACATCACATACACATGTACACACACATATCTACATATATTTACATCCATTCATCCACCTGCATTCAGGTAGCCACATACACAAAGAGGTACCTTTTGAAGAAAAAGTATCTGCCCTCTGAAATACCTGTTTATGTGTAAGTCTCAAGGGCCAGGATGAGAGCATTGAGGGAGAGGAAAAGGAGGGGAAAACCAATCTTAGATTTTTAGAGATCAGAGGAAAAAAGAAAAACCTTAGCCTAAGGCAATGCTGCCAGCATATAACATCTTCCAATAAGTACCAGCTTGTACTTGGTGCCATCCTGGGGGCTGCCCAGAGCAAATAGAAACACAGCCCCTTCCCCCTAGATGCTTAGAGTGGGACAGTTTCACTGCCTTAGAAAGGAAATGCATGATAATTAGTTTGTATTTTTTCAAGTCCTATTTCCATTCAGGTGGAATGGACTGATATCAGCAACCGAGAAAGAAGAAAAGGAAAAGTATGGTATAAAGATTACTAGCTCTGGAGCTAAAAAAAAAAAAAAAATACAAGTTTAATTAATGCCGCTGCTGATGTTTGCTACCTGGATAACACTGAGGTGGGGGGAGGGGGGGAAGGGGGGAACACTGAACCTTTCTGAGCCTCAATTTCTTCATCTGAAAAATGAAGGGATTGGACTAGGTTGACTTTGAAATTTCTTTCAGTTTTAGAAGGACAATCCCTTGCAATGAAGGAAGATAAGTTTGAGGTGCTAGTAGGCAATGTAACAGAAGGATGGGCCAGTGAAGTTAGCAGGACAGCTGCTAATCCTGGGGGCTCCTCGGATGAAGTTCATAAAGTCACTCTGAATCAAAGCCCCTTTCCCCTAAAAACTGGAAAGAATACACACAACAGAGACAGAAGCAATAGCAGAGCCCTATTATCCTAGCCCCTCATGGTGGCATCCTGGGAGGTGAGGTCCCTGCCAACAGGTCCCCACCAGTCCTTACCTCCATTATCATCAGTCAAGGAAACTATTGATTTGAGCAAAGCTCTGTATGCTCTGAATCAGAGCAGGTACTCTTCATTTTTTGTCAATCCACACTTCCAGAAACCAACTCACTCCTTTACAAATCCAGAATTCAGAAGAATGGTCAGGAATACACACATGTGTGGATATGTATACATAATACATAGGTATATATCTGCACATTAGGATTGTCAAGCAGCAAAACTCTAACTAAAGATATATAGCAGGTGTATACTGGATAAAGTCAAATTAATTCTGTAAACTAGCATGTAATAAGGAGATATATATATATATATGTATATATATATATATATAATTGTGTCTATGTATACATGTATAGGTATCTATACATATAAATTTTATTGATGTCTTTTGTTTTCACATCTCATTTCTCAATAAATCTCTTTTACATGGAGAGCTAGATGGCATAATGATGGAGAACTGAACTTGGAGTCAGGAAAGCCTGAGTTCAGATACGATTTCAGACACTTGCTGGCTGTGTGATGCTGGGCAACTCCCTTAATCCTGCTTGGCTCAGTTTCCTAATCTGTAAAATGAAATGGAGAAAGAAACAGCAAACCCCTCCAGGATCTTTGCAAAGAAAACCCTAACTGAGGTCACAGTCAGACATAGCTAAAACCAGTGAACAACAACAAAAATTGTACTTACCCACCAAGTCATTCCTTGTCACAAAAGAATAAAAAAGAAAGAGGGAGTACCAAATATGACATTGTGTGCAAGGTTCCACATATGTTAGTCTCTTACCTCTTCAAAGAGAAAAAAAACCCTACATTTTCCCTGTCTCAAAAAAGGTAGGTCTCTAGGTCATCTTCATAGAGGTATGGACTTGGAGTGAAAAGATTGCCAAAAACAAGAGTATAGGAAAATGAAAAAGAGAAATGGCAAGAACCAAGCTTGGAGAAATAGTCACATTAAGGAGAAAGGTAGGAGGGAAAAAAGAATAAGTAAAGAGAACTTAAAAAGTGATAGGATAGAAAAGTTTTTTGTTTCTAAAGACAAGAGAGAGAGAGAGTAGATAGCACCAAGGACAGGTCAACAGAGCCAAAAGAAATGATGAAATCATGAAGATGGAAATTCAATTGGAAAAGACAATGAAGAAATGGAAACACTTATGTGTAGACAGTTTTTCCAAGAAATTGGATAATGAAATCATTTTCCCCAGGGATATTTAATAGCTTTGGAACAGAGAGGTAACCTTATTTTTTAGGATTTGTGAGACCCAAGCATGTTTGTAGTCATATGGGAAAGAGATAAATAAGAGGGAAGGGGAGAAGAGGGGAAAGGAGAGGGGAGGGGGGAAAAGGGAGAGAAGGAGAGGAAAGGAAAGAGGAAAGAAAGGGAGGGAAGGGAAGAAGAGGGAAAGAGAAGGAAGGGAAGGGGAGGGGAGGAGAGAAGAGAAGAAGGGGGGAGAAGAGAGGAGAGGAAGTGATGATTGGTCTGCTAGGATAGTAGTACAAGAAGACTGATTAGCCTTAGGGAAGAGTAGGGATACCTATTCTACTGTGGAAAAAAAAACGGAGAAAGTGGGCCTAGAAGAAGAGATAAACTAAAGGAAGTTTACAGTGGATGGTTTCAATCTTCTTCATAAAATAAGGAGCTAGGTCATCAGCCTTAAGTGTGGGCGGATTGGAGTTAGTGGGGAAAGAAGACAAGAAAAGGCTTAGAACACACACTTAAAGGAATTAGATAATAAATAAGGATAGAATGGGATTGTCAAGCAGCAGCAAAACTCTAACTGAAAATATATAGCAGATGTATACTGGATGAAGTCAGATTAATTCTGTGATTTTCTGCAATGACACTCACTAGCCCTTGAGGAAGTAGGGAAATTATATAATAAAAACTCTCCAGGGGTAAGGTTAAGATTTCAAGAATCTTGAAATGTGAGGGGACAAAGGAGCTTAGAGTAGTAGTTAATAAAATATTAAAGTGACTCCCCATGAGGACAAGAGAGGCCATCTAGCATTTTGGCTAATTATTCTTGCTAACTAAGGTCAATGGTTCAATTGTTTCTAGGCCTCTGAAGTAAATATTATCAGTGACCCCCAAATTTCGAAGCTAGGGATAAAGCCTTGGTTATAGCTCTATAGACTACAGTGTCCCACCTGTATTTCAGTCACTTAAGCTCTTTGAGAGACTCAATTTCCTCATCTGTAAAATGACACTATAAAGGCTTGTTGCTATAAAAACATTAAAGTTATGTAAAATTAGATAGTGTTATTAATAAATTAGTCACTGACTACTGTCCTCCTGGATTGCTATTGTGTTAACATGAAGAGGCAGATAAGAAAGTTCTTTGGGAATAAACTGGCTTTTGTTCAGTTATTTCAGCCATGGTTGATTCTCTGTGGCCCCTTTAGGAGTTTTCTCGGTACTAGAGTTTTTTGCTATTTTCTTCTCCATCTTATTTATAGATGAGGAAACTGAGGTAAACAAGGTTAAGTGATTTGCTTGTGTTCACATAGCTAGGAACTATCTTTAGGATTAAGATGTCTGTATTTCTCCTAGCCACAGATCATGCCAGATTTTAAATCAGTCTTCTTGACTCCATGCTTAGTTAACTTAGCGGCCCATAGACATGCTAGAGAAATTATTATCTCAGATCAGGGCTAGCCTTGAATACAGAAAAAAGAAAAAAGTTTTGTGTAACAGCAAATCTGTCCTCTAAATCTTTCTCATCTAATATAAATTCTCCCACCTCAACCCCCACCTCCTCCCCAGCCCCCATGCAGCTTACTAAGACCTGGAAATAAGTGAAATATACCCTGAGGCTGAACAAAATCCAGTTCTTGCACCTGTATCTGTGCTAACATCATTTCCTGGAGGCCGTTGACAATCCATGTCTGACTCCAGGGTCCTGGGTGATCGATGTAGCTGCTGATGACCTGGCCTGGGCCCAGCATGTGAGTGACAGATGATGGATGGGGATGGAGATGAGATTGCCAAGTCACTTGGCCAACGCTAAGGCTATAGTGAGACCTTCAGAGCCAAGAGTTAATTTAAAGAAGGAGGGGAAAAAATAAAAGCCCTCAGAGCTTGATATAGTTTCCTTGGCTGATCAATTAGCAGAGAAATCCATCGGACACTAGAGCTTAAAAAAATGTCACTAGAGCTGTAAAAATTAAAAAAGTCCTTTTAATCATATCAGTCTTCAAGGCTGAATGAGAATTGTGGCAAAGATAATTATACCTGCCCATTAGCTAATGCTATTAAATCACTAATGCCCCTGCCCACTCCCAAGGCCACTACCAAACGAGAGTCAGTTGAAGAATTTCATTTTTGATGGCTCCTGAGATGAATGGACTGAGGTTGGGATTGTGATGATAAAGGTTAAGAAAGAAGACAATGCAAGAAAAAAAAACACCAAAATTACCAAGAGGATGGGGAAAGTGAGAGATTTGTGCTTTTAACACTGGACTCTCAGATTAAGAATATTCCTTGAGGCATGGTGAATGTGTTTTTAGGACAGATAAAGAAGTCCTGTTTATGCTCAGAAGTAAATATATGGTTTTCATTCCCTTTTGAGATTGTATAGATTGAAAATATAAACAGACACAGGAAGGGTTTGGATACAATTCTAGGTATTGGGAAAACTAGACAATATCCCTGATTTAGATGGAGAAGTGGAAAGAGGCTTATTCTAAGAGTCAGAACTGATCTCAAGTATCAGCTCTCACATGGACTGTGTGACTGTGGACAAATTATTTAACTTCTCTCTGAGCCTCAATTTGCTTTTTTGTAAAATGGGCTTATCAGTGTTACTTACCATGTGAGGTTTTAATGAGAATGTCACATTATAAACATCCAAGTTCTGCATAAATATGAGTTATTATGCTCGGGAACTACAGTCATTCAAACCAACTTGGCCTCTAAACATCCTCTGGCTCCTGCTCTCTTTCAATGCCAACGAATAACATCTCCGACTACAGAAGAATTTTAATGGCCAATTTACTCAAAAGATATGCCAGCTGCCTCTTAGCAGAGAGGTGATAAACTCTAAAGCCAGAGCAAGCCTTCATTGTCAGATACAGTGAATGCATTGATTCGTTTTTTTAACTTAATATTATTTCTTAGTTTCAAAGTAAGGGTTCTGTTGGGTGGGGGAAAAAGTCATTGGGAAGTAACAAAAATGTTATGGAAAACAGTATCAATTTTAAAAAGTGATTTATTAAAAAGGTATCAGTACTATTTATTCATCTCTCTTAATACTCTAGTCCCTGAGCTCCCATATATCATCAGCATGTCCCTAGCTGCTAACAACCCCTGACTATTCTTGAGTGCATGAAGCTGCTTGTCCACTGGTGTACAGAACTGTAACTAAAAATGTTGTGCCTAAATACCCCAAAGCACAGCCAGAGCAAGTGGAAGGAAGCCCATCCTCAGTTGTGGTACAGAGATGAAGATTCTGGGATGCCAGTGATGCAAAGTTAATGCTAGGAAGACTGCCTCTCAGACAAAGGGGAACAGGATGGGTCAAAAGTAAGTTCACTCCAAGGTCCACCTGGTAGCTTCTTATTTTAAGTAATCATTCTTGGTAACTGTGTGCTAAGTAAGTTCTGTTGATTCTGTGCTGCTGAAGGATTGCATATGCTATCAGCTGCTGTTTAAATCCAGCACCCTCTAAGTCTGACCCCCTGGAGCAAAGCCCCACTTGCCTTGACCTAGTTACAATCTGACATCTCAACAGACTGCTGGACTCCTTTCTTCCTCCTTGTTATCACAGGGAGGGTGAGAGAAAACTTACTCTTCCAAAATAAATTCTCCAGTCCAGAGGAACTCCCTAGGCAATTCAATAGACTATAATTTTATGTTCTCCCCTTTTCTACAATAATATCTTGTGGTATATGTTGAATGCTTAAAAGTGTTATCTCCTACAGTAAGGAAGGAAGGAAATGACATGATCTGTGGCTAGGAGAAATACAGACATCTTAATCCTAAAAAATAAAAATTAAAAAATCCAACAACTTTCCATCTTTAGTCTTTAATTATATCTCCCTATTCTCTTTATGTGGCCCACCAATTTTAAACAGTATGAATCATTATGCTTACACTGATCATCATTTTTATTTTGTGTCCCTGCTGAATTTCTAGTATTGAAAGACATAATTGAAATGTTCTACAACTTGAGCTCAAAGAAAAAGGATTTATTTTCTTTTGAACATCCTGGCACTCAGGGGCATGCTGGAGCCTGACAAGTAGGATGTTGAGGCTGGCTGAAGCAGTGGCAGGGCCTGTTAAGGAGCCAGATGATCCCCAGACAAGCACCTGTCATCAGCTCTCACCTAGGCAATCTTTTATTTCTGTATTTTAACCTTATTTTAAACTGATCCTTTTCTTTTCCTTATCATGAAGAAGTTAATTTCTTTTTTTTCTCCTCTGTTGTATCAGCCAGGAGTCTGTTCAAGGAATGGAAGTTACAAAATCTCTGAACCTCAGAGATGGGAGGGCCCATAAAAACCACCTACCCGAGGTGTCAAACTTGGTCCTCTGGATCATAAATGTTGGCAGAATTCCCAAATGTGACCCATATTAAATTTAATTGGGAAATGTTTAGCAAAATAAATAAAAATGTAGCACAACATAGATAATGTTAATTTGTGATTTTCTAAGTCAAAGTGGGGATTACAGAAATGTATTGATGCCATAATCTAAACCATCCAAATAGGACTCCTCTCTACATCATCCCTAGTATATAGTTGCTTAATATTAATCGACTGACAAGTGGTAAGTTAAAAGGAGCAAAATATTTTTAGGGACAACCATAAGCAAGAATAACAATAACAAAGTATAGTATCTACCACCATAAAGCACCCATAGAAGCATTTTCCTTATTGAAAAGGAAGGAAAAGACTGATATTCTTAGGCTGAACGATAAATAGGTTAAAAACTTGAAAGAAATACATCTCCCATTAGACTGTGAACTCCTTGAGGACAGAGACTTTATATACGCCTGTGACTTAGCACAGCACCTGTCACATAATAGATGCTTAATAAATGCTTGTTAGCTGAACCGCTTCATGGAGCAAAAAGAAAGGCTGACAATCACAGGATAATCTTATCCAAAGCAACTGATTCTGATTTATCTCTAAACAGAACCTATGAATTCAAGTATGAGCTAAGATTCAAGTACAAAATCAAGCCAAGAATGGTGGCTTATGTCTATAGTCTTTCCTTCTAGGGAAGATGAGACTGGAAGATTGCTTGACCTCAATAATGAGCTGCAGGTGGGATTAAAGCCAGTCAGGTGTTCACACTAAGTCTGGCACAAATATGGTAAACCCTCTTGGAGCAAGGGATTATCAGGATGCCTAAGACAGGGAGAGCCAGTCCAAGTAGTAAACAGAATAGGTCAAACCAAGAAAGAATAAAGAGAAGCACACATTATCTCTGTTATCTTGCTCTTAAGCAGTGGTTCTCAAACTTTTGTTTTCAGTATATTTATCCTATTAAAAATTATTGAGGAACTCTCCAAAGCGTTTTTGTTTATCTGGATTATATTTATAGACATTTACCATATTGGAAATAAAAACTATTTTTGAATTTGTAGATCCTCTACAAGGGTTTCAGAGATCCCCAGGATTCTAGACCATACTTTGAGAACCACTACTTAAAGGAGTTGTCTCAGATGCTTTTTGATGAATCTTATGGATGAGCTTACATACCAAAACTTTCATTCAATTACAAAAATCAATTGTTTCATTTATGCAATAGTTCACCAAACACTAACAAAAAGGAGCAATAGTAGGATAGGACCCTTTCTATTTGTTTCCTTACTTTCCAACCTGTACTCCTGATTCTTGAGACTTTTTTTGCTCATGACTCGTATCCTCACTCTGGAAGGTCACTTCACCCTTGGACCTCCTCCATTGGTAGTGCCCTCTGTTCCTTCATCCTTTCTCTTTGATTGGCTGGCTCCTCCCAGAACCTGCTCTTGAAGAAGGTGATCCAGTCAGGCTATCCATGTCTTCATTTCTCTACAGTCTGTGCTCTCAGTCCCCAGCCTTTCTTCTTCACTCTCCTAAACAGGTACCATCATCCCTTTCTAGCTCCATTTTATGTATGATTTCTCCCCTCATTAGACTATCTGCTCCTTGCTTACAGAGATTGCTTCATTCTTTGTATTTTTATCCCCAGTACCCAGCACAGTATCTGCCACATACTAGAAATTTAAATACTATTAGTTGATTGGTTGACTAAGGTTATATAGCTGTTGTCACAGGCAAGATTTGTCACAGGGCTTTCCTAACACCAGATCTAGTTAATATTCTACCACATAGCCTTGAATAGACACAGAAGGTAGAATCACAATCCCAGACCTAACTAACCCCTAAGCTCTTGGAAGGGAGGAACCTGGCACAGGATTAAGCATATAATCATTGCCTTGTTTCCCCTTTTAGTGCCAGCCAGTGTCTGAAGTTTTGTTTAATATGATTTCAGTAGGTCTTTCATGGTGAGATAGAGTTACAGATTCTGTCTCCAAGCCTAGAGATTTATGCTTATGTTCCCACAGACCTCTGATCCCTGACTGATATAGGACTTCTTTCTGCTGGTCCCCTGTGGGAATACAGAATGGCCAGCAGCCTGGGCCTCTGGGGGAGCTCTCTTCATTCTGTCCTCCTGAGAATGGGCTTGGTCTATTCAATGGAAGATGTTCTATGTCACATGTCACAATCTTAGTCAAATTTGAAAGCCCAAGATCCATGCTGATAGTGTTTCTGCCTATCTAGGCTCTATGAAATGTACCCAAGTTCCATGGCCTGTGCCATGGGCAAGGGCTTAGTATGCCAGGCAGGAGTCACACTTGGTACTAGTTGCTCATTGCAGCTCACTTGAAACTCTCAAACTGACTGGTTCTCACCTCCACAGAGAGGTGAGTGTTAGCAATACTTAATGCTAAACAGATGGCAGAAAAGAGCTCACAGAGGGGGGATGTAAGCAGCAGCAAGGTCACTGCGGACAAGCTGAATACTAAGCTGCTCACAGCCTGGGCTGTGGCAATGAAAAATTAATAAATTTCTTCCTCTTCAATATCCGTTGCCATTTTCTCCACCTCTCAGGTTTGTCATATATGTCTGTTTGAAGCTGAGAATCAAAATGCAAAAAAAATTTTTTTTTCTCCTTTTTTTCCTTGAAACACATATACATACATACACATGTATAGATATTACAAATATTTACATACATATATATTCACATATATGTTTGTATCTTTCCTTTTCTTTCCTTTTGTCCCTCCCCCTTCCTCTAATATTTCCTTCATATCTCTTTCTCCCTTTCCAGTCTCCCTATTATTCTCTCTCTCCTTCCCTGACCCCTCTCCATCTTTCCTTCCTTTCTTTTTTCTTTCTATATTTATCTTTCCTTTTCTCTTCTTTTATCCCTTCCCTCTTCTCTAATATTTCTTTCATATCTCTTTCTTCATCTCCATTCTCCCTATTGTTCTCTCTCTGCTTCCCTGACCCCTCCCATCTTCCCTTCCTTCCTTCCTTCCTTCCTTCTTTCCTCCCTTCCTTTCTTTTGTTTTTTCTTTTTCTTTTTCTCTTTCTCCCTTGTGTCTATCTCTGTTTCTCTCTCTCTTTGTCTTTATCTGTGTGTATCTCTCTGTCTCTTTCTGTCTCTCTGTCTCCCTCAGTCTCTCTCTGTCTCTCTGTCTCTGTCTGTCTGTCTCTCCTTTCTCCTTCTCTCTCTCTCCTTTTCTCCCTCCCCTCTGCCGTCTCCTTTCTTTCACTACCACCAGGAGCTATTCTGCAATTTCTTCAGCATGAAATGTGTTAGAAAGAGAAATCAGAGTTAGCATACCAAACCAGATTTTCTCATCACCAAGACAACAGTATTTGATACAATACCCAGGTGATTTTCAGAGGGTCCATTATGGTTGGTCATTATAGTGGTCTTTTTTCAGGCCTAATCTTGATTTCTCTGAGGCATTTGACATTGTGAATTACCTTCCACCTGGATGCACCCTCTTTCTTGGATTTTCATGACATATTGGCCATTTTCCATGATGCTTCTTCAGAGACCATGCTAGGAAAAGCTGAGACTCTCAGCTCCAAACTCTTGTCCTGGTACTGTTCCATAGCAAAGTACCTCTATCCTCCATCCCCTATCCATTTCTCCCTCTTGATCTAAGAGGTGTAATCAAATAAAATGCCAATACCTTTAGAAAAGGTATATTGATGGTTTACCCTATTATATTTCTCACTTCCCAAACCATTCAAATAATCTTTCCCTGGCCACTACTCCCTAGCATGTGTTGTCTCCACTATCAGTAAACTCCTTAAGGCAGGGACAGCCTCAATTTTTCATCAGTAGCCTCTTCCTTCTTCAGTTCTTAGCACAGTATTTGGCATAAAGTAAGATACTCAATAGATGCAATTCATTCACTGCTCTTTCCTGGTCTTTTTTTTTTTTTTTTTTTTGCAAGATTATCATCCATGTCCTGCTTCTTCTGTATGGGTATAATCCAGGTTTTTCTGGATCCTCTCCTCATCTATTTCTATACTTTCAGTTATTTCACAAGCTCTCAAAGATTCAACTGTCATTTCCGTGCAGTTGATTCCCAAACCTATATATCTCTCATTTCTCCCCTGAGTGCCAGTCCCTTGTCCCCAACTGCCTGCTCTATTTTTCTAACTGAATGTCTCATAGACATTTCAAATTCACCTTATCTAAGACAACTAAACCCTTTCTCTTTCACTTTAAGCTCCCTTTCTCCAAATAACTGCTTCATTCCTATTTTGAGTGCCTTCATTCTTCCACTGGCCCAGGTTCACAATCTGGGAATTAGTCATTCTCACCTCTTCACTCTCCCCTCCCCCATATCCAATCAGTTATCAATTCCTATCAATTTTAATTCTATACAACTCTCTTATACATCTTCCCCCACCACTTTTATTTCCCTTGCCCTAGATAAACCACCTTGGTTATTATAATAGCTTCTTTTTTAAAATTTTTTTTTAAAGTTTGTGTTTTTTACAGCACCATAGTATCCCATGTGTCCCTCATCCTTCCCCTTCCAAAGAGCCATGGTATATTTTTTGACTAGGAAAGAAATCCAACATAACCAATAGCTACATTGAAAAAGTCTGAAAACATATATAATGTATAACATCTCTGGACCTCCCACCTCCACAAAAGGGTTGTGAGTATCTTTTTATATCTTTTTTTTTATATCTTTTTTTTCAAGACCCATTTGATCTTTTTAATTTTGTTGCATTCTTTTGGTAATGTCATTTTCTTTCCATTTACATAATTGTAGCTAGTTTTCATTGCTCTGCTTACTTTACTCTGTTCATATAGCTCTTTCTATGCTTCTCTCCAGTAGCCTCTTAATTAGTTTACTTGCATATAGCCTCTTCCCTCTCCAATTTGCGTTCAATACAACTGCCAATAATATTCTGAAAATATAGGTTTTATCATGTTACTCCTATGCTCAAGAAACTTCAGGAGCTCCCTATTACATCAAGGACAAAATACAAATTCCTCTGGCATGTAAAACTATCTACAATCTGGCTGTAGATATGCTTTCTAGGAGGATTAAATATCACTCCTCTTTATGCATAGTATTCCATCCAAATCAGTCTACTTGGTATTTCCCAAATATAACATTCCCAAATATAACATTTCTTCCCCTTTATCTTTGCAAAAGCTATACCTCATGCCTAAAATGCTCTTCCTCATCATCTCTGCTTCTTGGAACCCCTCGCTGCTTTCAAGACAGAACTTAAATGCCATTTTCTTCAAGTCAAATCAACAAGAATTTATTGAGTGTCCAGTATGTACTAAGCACTGAGCTAAGCACTGGATAAAAATAAAACAAAACAATAAACCAAAAAAAAAAAAAAAACCACCTCAAAGCAAAACAAAATCCTCCTTTCAGGGAGCTGATAACCTAATGGGATCTTTTCTAATTCCCCCCAAGAAATGCTCTTCTTCTCAAGAAGCCATTTATTTTGCACATATCCCATTCTTACTTACTTGTAAGCATGTAATATCCCTTTTTCCTCCTCCTCCCCACCCCATCCATATATGTTTCTTGAGAACAGAGATTTTTCTGACTTATATTTCTATCCTCAGTGTCTAACATAATGCCTAGTATACAGCAAATATTTAATAAAAGCTTGTTGATTAATGTTCTTGGATGTGATCTGCCATGTGTAGAGTACAGAAGGACTACCATGTCCCTCATTCTGAACAGTATCCTGCTAATACTTTTAAACCCAAGATCACATTAGCGATTTTTGGAAGTTACATCATAATACTGACTCATATTGAGCTTCAGTCCATCAAAATCCTTAGGATTTCTTCATGATCTGTTAACCATGTCTCCCCACTTTGTCCTTGTGCAGCTGCATTTTTTCCTTTAATTTAAATTCAAGACTGAACATTTATCCCTGTTAAGTTTCATAGTGGATCTGGCCCTTGATCTCAGCCATCTTTTAAAATCTTAATTCTGCCAAACCAGTATAATAGACTTCCTTCCAGATTTCTTGCTATTTGTGAATTTGTTTAGTGTGCCATACATGTCTTCACTCATGCTAGTGATAAAAATATTGAAAAGTATTGGTTTGGTCTAGAAACCTGTCCAAAACAATGGAAAACATGGTTACTTATTTTTCTCCCAATGAACCCATGCTGGTTCTTGGTAATCACTGTTGCCCTTTCCAAGTGCACATAAATTATGTTTAGTTACTCTATTATAAAAATTTCCCAACTTATAGTTTGAATAAAATAAAATATATTTTATTTTATATATAATTTATATATATATACATATAATTTTGTAAAAATAAAATAAAATAAATACATGTTAAAAACAACAACAACAACCCAGGATTATTTGCCGGTTTTCAACCCTGGCCCCATTCTCTCATTTCCATCATTCATCAGGGATTATTCTCAGTAGCTCAAGAATTACAGGAGCAAGTTCCTGTACTTTAAGTATCTTATAGTATCTTAAGATATCAGGTGTTTTTAATTCATGTGGGATAAACTTGTCCTTTCTAGTTAAACCCTCCTTGATCTTAGATTTACGTTTCTTCATTATTGTTGTGTAAGCTGATGAAGTGGAAATAAGATATAAAAAATAATAGATCAGGCAAATGATGGAGAGGAAATATCATAGACTTGTCAGAAGGTGGAGAGAGGCAGATGATAGACTTAAAAAATCAGATAATTTTAGTCTAGTACAATAGTTACCTAAAGATTTAACTTCTGCAAGTGCATCATCAAGCAATAGCCTGTCTTTTGATGGAGCATCTTCTATGATGGAGAACTCACTCTGTTCCAAGATAGTTCATACCAAATTTGATAGCTTTAATTGTTCTCATTAATATTTTGCTCCCTATAATCCTTGTTCATTGGTCCTACTTCTTGCTTCTAAAGTCAAGCTAATTATTCCAATTAACACATCCTTTTTTCATATAACAAGCCTTCTGTTACATTTGGGACTTTCAAGTTCTTCTGAAGGTTGGGAAGATAATGTCCAAATTGATGCTATTTCAAAAAGGGAGCTCATCACTGTCTCAGAAAGGTATTAGAAGACTTTACTTGGTACTAGAAGAATGATCCTATCCAATGGGGCAGCACTAATTGTAGTCTCAGCATTCATGGCACCTGAGAATTCTCGGGTGGAAAGCACTGACATCCATTGCTTCTTGGGACTCCTTCTCAGAGGCTAATGTTTTGGGGAAGACACACACTAGCACAATAGTGAAAAAAAGTTTACTGGGAAGCCCCCAAATGTTACCATACTCTTCCCCAAGCCCCAGAGACTTGCTAGAGTCTGAACTGCCTTCCTAAGGCAATGTTTTGTTTTTTTTGACATTGAGGTTCCATATTAACAGTCAGCCTCAACTCTCTAGGCAACTAGAAGGCACAGTGGATACCATGCTGGACTAGCAATCAGACAGTCCCTCACTAACTATGTGACTTTGGGTAATTCAGTCCCTCTTAATTCTCAGTGTCTTCATCAGTTAAATGGGGAGAAATACCTGCCTCATGCAGTTGTTGTGAGGAACAAGGGAGATAGTGTATATGTAAAATATTTTGTTAACCCTAAAGCACTGCATAACTATTAGTTATCACATATATGTGTATATACATGTGTGTATCCATGTACATGTATAATATTTCCACAGGAATGATCTGTTCTTCTTCCTCAAATCCTCTGACCATATATCACTCCCCCTCCCAATACAAACAGAATGATAAAGGAAATGTGGCTCAGTTGTAAGCAATTCCAAGCTGTTCTATTTAAACTCTGACTAGTCTACTGTATTCCCTCAGCTTCTACCATAGCAATAACAACATTCTGTTTCTCTCTGTATTCTCCCCTCCCCTCCAGGAGAAGGTGACTGAGGAGCATCTAGTTGCTTTTGATAAAACAACCTAACCAGGAAAAGGGCATGAACAAACTCCATTAACTCCAAGGCATAACCTTTCAGGCTACATCAACCAAAGCAATTATAGAGTGTCATTGCCCCCTTTTTTTTCTTCTGGGAATCCAGGATCTTTCATATCTTTTATGCATTCTTTGAACCATGCCCAGGGGGATGGTGGCAGTGCAGCTGTTGTAAGGATTCAGGGGACACACACTGGACTGTGTATAACACTCGAAGCACTGGATAGACTTTCCAGACCCCAGAGGTAATGACCTCTGTCATTGAGTTCAGTCACTGTATCATTATTCAATGTAAACTGATTATCTATTGTCCAATATCTAGGCAACAGTAAAAGGTATCAAATATTCTGCCAAGATTTAATTCTTGATATAAAAATAAACAAACATATCCATTTCATTAGTATGCAAATTTGCTTTCATCTTTAATAACTGGTAAATTATATGTGTATCAAAGAATTGTTTTATAATAAATTTCTTTATGATTTATTATCAGTAAATGTTTGATTTATATGTCTATTTTATTTACCTAGGATTGTATAAAAAATTCTCAGGCAAAAAGAGGTTGCAAATGGAAAAAGTTTAAGACAAACTTAGTCTCTAGGTTCTTGATATTTGTCAGCATCCCCTGCCATTTTATCTGACCTAGTAACTGCCTTGGTGCCCAAGAGACAGGAAGTCCCTTCTTTAAACATCATTTACATTTCAGCAAGGCTAGCATCTTCTGCCCTTCTAGACTATCCAGCAGGCACTCCCATGGAGCAAAATCCATAAATCATCTGAGATCAGAAGATCCTGAGAATGGAGTATATTGTATTATTTTTGGCAAATTTTGCTAGCAGCAGGAATCAACCCCAATCCTTCTGCAAATGTACCGTATACCAATACAGACATTATTTGATGTCCTCATTTGCTTGCTCCACATGTCCATTACTCTGGAGATGATAAGCCCTAGTCAGCAAATGCCTTGACAATCTTATAGATATCTCTAGAACCTCACAACGACCTCACTTTAACTAAAATAAACAAGTTGGGAAGCCATAAAGGCAGATCACTTCCATCAAAAAGTACCATTTGATTTAAAGAGTCGAAGGCAGCCTGCAACATAAAATCACATAAAAAGATCAGAAATTTAGAGCTGGAAGAAACCTTAGATGTCATCTTTTCATCGATAGATGAAGAAACTGATAAAAAGGATATATCACTTGTTCAAGTGATATAAGAAGTGGTATAACTAGGGTTTGAGGTTGTTGTTTGTTCTTCCATCTTGAAAAGGACCGTGATATCAGGGAGGTAATGCCATGGCATGCAAGTGAATCGGATTTAAAAGAGGGAAGCTTGTGCAAGGTCATTTGCCTCACTTCCCCCTCCAGAACCATCTGGGTTGCCAAATATAGATCAAGATGACTGGAGATGGTCCTGTATGCAGTGTGAGAACTTGGACTTTTCAAACTAAGGTCTTCAACAGGTATCAGTCTGACTGAACCAGGGCTTGAACTCAGGCCCCTTAACTCCAAATCCAGTGAAATTCCCATGCTGCCTATTAATACATCCAAAAGTATTGGGCCACAGTTCTCAGAATGACAATGATTGCTTAAGAACAGTTGACCTAAGGGCAGCTCAGTGGCACAGTGGATAGAGCACCGGTCCTGAAGTCAGGAGAATCTGAGTTCAATTCCGGTCTCAGACACTTAAGCTTCCTAGTGGAGTGACCCTGGGCAAATCACTTAACCTTTATTGCCAAACAACAACAACAAACTCCGCTCACCTTTTCTTCTGAGAATACAATATTTCCTTCAAAATACAGCCCAATGCCACCTTCTACTTTCTTATGTATGGGGAGACCACATGACTTACTGGATAGAGTTAGCCTCCTTGTCAAAAAAGAGGGAAGCTTGTGTAAGGTCATTTGCCTCACTTTCCCCTTCAGAGCCAAGTCTTGCCTCTGATACTGGCTAGATGGCCCTGGGCAAACCTTTCAGTGCTCAAAGGAGCTTTCTAAAACTTTAAGGGGCAGAGAAGGTGCCTACTTACATTGGTAGTGGCAATTTTCTTGTCTAAGAATTTCCTACACATTGAAATTACTTATACAATCATTATCCATATATGTGTGTATGTGTATGTATATATGCATATGCATATATATGTTTATATATAGGTAGATACATAGGTAAATCATAGGTGGATAAATGATTGATAGATACAGATATATGGCTTCCTCCCACAGAATATTAAGTTCCTTGAAGGCAGAGACTGTTTCATCTTTGTCTATACATTCTCTGCTCTTGGGCATAGTGCTTAACTCATATTAAGTATTTGATTGATTGAATAAATCTTTGAGGGTCCCTAACTCTCCCCGCCCAGAAGAAAGTTAATCCCTGATTGTATTGGTTTAGGGACTTCTGAACTTTTCGCCTCCCATAATCAAATGTGTCTCTTCCTACCCTTGTCCAGTTAGACACTGATCTAAATTGGAATTTACACCACCACTGTCAAGTCTAGGAGGATCATACACACTGCTAAGATGGTCTTTAATTCCCATTCTTTATCTCCTGGCAGTGCCTTCTTCCAACCCAGAATTACTAAGAAAATTCAGTCACATTATAGAAGCACCTAGAAACTTGATCATCCAACCAGCACTGCTTAGATCATATCCCGCCTCCAGTGAGAGTAATTCAGCCTTACTAGGAATTCATCAGCAGTACCAGGAATTCATTACAGTTGCACAGAGAGTTCCCTTCCTTCAGCATTGTAATGACTAAGTTATTATGGAGTTACAGCTCCTCCAAATCCCACTCTCCAGAAAGCTAACTGAACCTCCCCAACCGTAAGAGATCAAGTCAACCAAACTGGAGAGGCTAGCATCTGCTCTTTGTGCTTTGCATACAGATAGTGATACATTCGCAGTTAGAGGTGAAAGGAAGAGGCAGTTATAAAACATGAATGAGTTGGTCATGGTTAATAATAACCATGGCTAATATTTATGTAGTGCTTGCTTTGTGCCAGGCACTGTGTTAGGCACTTTAAAATTATCTTATTTGAGCCACACAAGAACCTTGAGAGGCAGGTGCTATTATTATCCCCATTTTACAGGTGAGGAAACTGAGGCAAATAAGGGTTAAGTGACTTGCCTAAGGTCATACAACTAGTTGGTCCTCACAACAGTCCTATGAGGTAGGTGCTATTACTATCCTTATTTTACAGGGGAGGAAACTGAGGCAAATAGGGATTAAGTGATTTGCCTAAAATCTCACAGCTAGTATCAGAGGCCATATTATGTATGTGTATGTGTGTGTGCGTATATATATATATATATATATATATATATATATATATAGTATATGTCAGGTCTTCCTGACTCCAGGCCAGAGCTTTATCTACTGAACTGCCTAGCTTCTATTAGTACTAAAAGGAATCCTGCCACAATATCCTAGAACTGAACCCTCATTCAATAGTTTCCTAAGTCAGAGCACAATCTACATCATCCCTCATGGAGAGATTCTGGCACTCTAGGAGAAAAAAGGAGATGAAGTCTAGTATTGTTATATTCCATTACATCAAGTCTTTCCCAAGGCAGGGCAGAACAACATTGCATTAGAGATTGTAGCCTTTAGTTGTCTCAGAAAGTTTTCATTTATTTGTTTGTTTGTTTTTATTGAAGACAGATTCTACCTACTTCCAGAAGAAGGGAAATAAGCACCTTCCACATTCTAGATATAATACCATACTCTTTAGAGACATATTGTTGGGTCCTCACAAAAGTCCTATGAAGTGCTAGTATTATCCCTATTTTACAGGTGAGGAAACTGAGGCAAACAGCAGATTTTTTAAAAAAGTAATTTGTCTAAGGTTATATAGGTAACGGTATCTGAGTCTGTATCTGAACTCATCTTCCTGATTCCAAGCTCAGAGTTCTATCCACTGCCTGTAGACAGTTACCAGAAGGCTGGTCTTAGGCTAATGGTGCAATACTGACCACAACAGTATTATACAAGACACAAAATGGGATTAGGGGAGAGAAAATACTGGCACCAAATTACTCTATTAGGTTTTTTCCTTCAGAAGTTGGTGTCCTAAGAAGACAAAGAGTAGCCTATTCACTCAGGGCTAGTTTTAGGGTAGACCTTATAATGCAACCAAACACTTATCTAGACCCTAAAAGCTCAATGAGGTCTTACCTGCCTCCTCAAAACAAGCAAAAAGACAGTAAAATTTCAAAGTCTTTCACTATATGTTGCCCCATTGTGTCCATAATACAAACAGAAATATGACTTAGCTCTAAGCAGTTCTAGGTTTTTCTTATAAAAGCTAACAGGCTGAAATAGCACTCCATTCTTCCTGTTGCTTCTGCCCTGAGTATTTATGTACCTTCATATATTAGAAGACCAAAGTCATGTCTTCCCACTTCTCCACAAGTTTTCCCTTTTCCAGGCTAAATACTTCCAGTTCCTTTAATCAATCCATATGGCAAGAGGACAAGTTTCCTTGCATCATATTCTGGATGTGCTCCAGCTTGTCAATTCTCCTCCTAAAATACGGTACCTAAAAATGTGCTCCTCTGCTTGACATCTGCCCCAATTCAGATAGTTACACTCACACCAGGCTGACCTATTTCCCATCCCCCAAACATATCTTCTATTTTCCTATCTTCCTGATTTTGTTTATGTCATTTCCTTACAATGCCCTCTATGCTCACACACAATTTACAACAATGTTCTATTCATAAAAATTCATATCTCATTCATTCTCTACCTTAAAAACATCCTTCCATATTGTACTTGAGAAATGATAAGTTAGTCTTTGTTGGAGGTCTTCCAGTGAGGAGGAATTCATCTTAATTTTTGAATGGCTCTGATTCTTAGAAAGTTTTTTCCTTATGTCAAGCTTCCACCAATAAAAACCAATGGTTCCTACTTCTTTCCCCTGGGATCAAACATATAGAATATGACCATGGAAATCTACTGATCATACTAATCATAGAATGTGACACAAAAAGAACACCAATTCTTGGTTCACAGGACCAGGGGATCAAGTCCCTCCTCTACCAATACAACATTGGATAGTCTTCATTTTCTTATTTGCAAAAAAGAGGGAGTTGATCCTATGAATCTTATAATATGAGGTGGAAAGGCCCCTAGAGATCATCTAACCCAACTTTTTGCTTTTACTGTGATGAAAAGTGAGGCCCTGAGAATCAAAGTGACTTACCCAGCATCATACAGTAAGTTAGAGGCACATCTAGGACCCTGTTCAACACTTTGCTCTTATTGAATACATGTTGGTCCATCAGGATGAACTCTGATCTTTTGCAATGTTCTCAAAACACCCCTTCATTAATATATTATTCACCTCTTTCAAAACTCAGTTGAAATTCCCCATTTTCCACAAATCTTGATCACCCTGTCTGAAGTCTTTTTTTTGCTGATCTATTGCTCCTTTACTCAAAGGGCAGGTACCACACAGATGCTTATCATCTCTCCTCTACTAGACCCAAATTGCTTGAGGACAGGGACTATGTCATCTTCATTTTTGTGTATCCACCACACAGTAGGTGCTCAGGAGTTTCTGTGTGAATGATGATTATTGTGATGTGGCTGATGGTGACAATGAAACCCGCTTTTTCTCCTCCAACAATCCTTGAGTTCTGTCTTAACTGTCCTTGTGTTCGAGGAATGACTTTTCCCCAGAGCCAAATTTCTTATGTTTTAGAAATCTGTGCTTTAAAATAGAGAGAGCTGTACACTAACCTTATAGCCTTGATTAATATCCTCCCTTTGTTTGCCTCATTATCGTGATTAGACTCTGCCCGTAGCATAGCAACGGCTAATTGTGGGTTGGTTGCTGAGTGCATAATTCCCTCTATTAAAATTTTATCGAGGCTTAATTGTACTCCTTTTTGCAATTGCGGATGCTTCAAAGTTTCAGAGGAGAGGGGATGTGGTTAGTGGGAGCTTATGATTTTTTAATCTCGGCAAGTACTGTACAGCCCTGCTCTTGAAGACTACTGACCTTGAGGCAGTTTCCATGAAGCCAGAGAGAAGCACATTATTTATTTATTAACACAGCAAGAGGTTTGCAAACAATCCTCCATGTCAGGGTAGAAAGCATATTGCAGGTCAAATGCCATTACAAAAAACCCCAAGGGATGATCTAAATAGAATTGCTGTACTACAATATATATTTTTGCATGAGTTATGGCTCATAAGTAGAAACATGTCCTTTCATAGGTGGGTACCTCTTCCTTCAAAGAATAAGTTCAATTGATTTCCAATGATCTCCTTTTGATATTTGGACCAGATGAAAAGGCCAAAATATTTTTAAAGTGAACTTATAATACACATCTAAAATTGTCCCCTCAACTGATGAGGAAAATCAGTTAGAAAAGCCCATTCAAAACTACTTTAGAAATTTGAGCTTTGAATGTCATTTAACTGCTCTGAGTATCAGTTTTCTTGTCTACAGTGGTTGGATAATTTCTAAAGTCTCTTCAAGTCCTAAATCTGTAAGTCTATAATCTTGTCAGCTTTTCTTGGATCAATTTGAAATACAACAGAACTAGCTCCTAGTTGGGTATGTTCCATTTATGAATTCTTCCTGACTCAAGTCTGAGCTAATAGTCCTAAAATGTTATGATTTCTTTAGTATGGGGAAGTTGTGAATAGGAAAAATCCCTCTAAAAATTCAGGTCAGCCTTTCCTATGCATTTTTAAAACTTAGAAAATTGTTTCTAATGGTTCTGAATGGCCTCACATGATCTTTCAAATTTGAAACCTTCCAACAGATATCTCTTCCTCCACTTGAGTATGTATCCAGTCCAGCTCTACTGTTTTCCAGGCAAGCTTGGAAATATACCCTTTTATTAATTCCTTCCACAAAGCTCATTTTGCAATGCTCATTCTATTTTAAAATCTTCCTCAATTACTGCTTCTACTTCCTTGAATTAATGAAATCTTTGAATTTCACCAATGTACCAAATTCCTGACAAGTCTCTCTGATGAGACTATTCTCTCTCTCATCTACCTAACTCATAGCATCCATACAAGGGTGGACATATTCCTTGCTTTGTGCAGCTACTTTAAAGCCAATTTTTTTTTTGCGTCCATTAATCAACATTCTCTACTCTTATGAAGTTTGTATCTCCTAATTATGCTACCTCTTAAAAGTCATCTATCAACCTCCAATAGATTTTCTACCTTTCTCAGCAACTTTGATACGTGGCTGGATTTTTTTCTTTATCCCATGAATTGATATTACTCACCAACAAACTAGAGATACAGGAGGATAGGCGTTCTAAATTCTGACCTTATATTTTATCATCACCCTTAGGGACCTCCTACCTTCAGCTACTTACCCTCATAGTCACATCTTAGAATTTATCATCGTCTAAATTGTTCCTTCTCTAAGATCATGAACTGTGAAGTTACTCTCTCCCAAGTCTCAAATCTTCCTTTTAACTGACTATTAGACTGCTCTACAAGGATGAAGAAATAAAGCATTTAGGAGGCACATAACTATGTACAAAGCACTGTGCTAAGGGCTAAAGATACAGATAAAAGTAAGAGTATCTCTTCTCAAGGAGCTCATATTTTGATGGGAAGACTACACAAGTGTAAGTCTTCAGCTATAAGTAAGATGAAAAGGTTCCATTGCCAACAGGGAGTCATTAAGTGGTTCTGACCAGTGGAGCTCCATGAACAGAGCCAAGAATTATTAATATTATCCAGGCAGATGTGTATGGAATGAAATGCAATGGGAAGAACCTGAAAGACAGGAAAATGGTTAGCAGCTTTTGCAATAGTTCAGATAAGAGATTAAAAAGGCCTGAGTTAGGACAGTAATTGTTGGATTAATAAGGAGGGAATAGTTACTAAAGAGATTTAGTTGAAAAGACTTTAAGATGGGATAGAAAGAGAGAGAAAGAGACAAACAGAAACAGAGACAGAAGCCGAGGCAAAGGAAGAGGAGATGCAGCAGCAATGCAGATGATAATGCTCCTACTTTAAGCTAATTTCCACTGGTGAATCTATTAATATCCTAAACTCAAACCCAAAACTATACTCTCCTCACTCTACTCTTTACCCCAAGTTCTCCATTCTTCACTATATCTCTCTATCAACAGCAATAACTCTATTAGTATCTTTATCTCTATCAACTTCAATCACCCACTCAGGCTTAAAAAATCCTGCTTTGACTCCTACTATCTATGTGACTTTGGGGAAGTCACTTAACTTAATTCATATGTAAATAAAGGCTTTTGGATTAGATAAACTTTGAGGTCTCTTTCAGTTCTAAACCTTTGATTGTATAGCTTATGGCTCTTCCTCCTGCTCCTCTTCCTCCTCCTCCTGTCTCTGTCTCTGTTTCTGTCTGTCTGTCTGTCTGTGTCTCTCTCTTTCCCATCTTAAAGTCTTTTAAATTAAATCTCTAATTTCTTTAATAACTATTCCCTCCTCACTAATCCAACAGCTACTGCCCTAATTCAGGCCTTCTTAATCTCTTATCTGAACTGTTGCAAAAGCTGCTAACCATTTTCCTGCCTTTCAGGCTCTCCTCATTGCATTTCTTCCCATACACATCTGCCAGGATAATCTTAATAATTCTCAGCTCTGTTCATGTGACTCCACTGATTAGAACACTTAATGATCCCCTGTTGGCTGTTTTTAAAAGTCCAAACAATTTGATCTGGCATTCAAACCTTTCCACAATTTGGTTCCAACCTATCCTCCTTGTACCATTTTTTAAAATGTTTTTTTTTTTCCTTATCCCATTCCCCTATAGGTTTTCTGTGTTCCAGGAAACCACAATGATTCACTTTTGTTCCCAATATATTCTGTCTTCCTGTTTCAATAACTTTATTCCTATTGTTCATCAGAATGTTCCCCCATCTTCCCTTGCCCCATCTTTACCCCCACTTCCCCTCAACTCTATTTGTTGAAATCTGACACATTTTCAAATTCCATCTCCAATACCATCTCCTCCATAAAGTTTTCTCTGATCACTATTCCTTCTCCCAAACCAGAAGAGTTTTTCTTGTTTGAACTCTCATAACACTTTTAAACTTCCTCAGTCACTTATAGTCTAATCTGTGTTTTAGTTATTTGTATACATAACTACTATTGGATTTAAGGGGATAGACTGCTATATCCATACTCTTTCCAATAAGGGGCTCCTCTCAGTTTTGGTCCCACACACATGGTCCAGACTCAGCAAAATCTGGTTGGTGCTCCCCTCACACCCTGACAGCAACAGGGGAAGATGGGACAGGATGCTGTGTCAGATGAAAAGGAGAATCAATTCTTTTCTATCTCTTCCTATGGCTCTCCTATATGGCAACTTTGATCATGACCCATTCAAATTTACTACAAGAGACTTATTCTGTTCTATCTCTTCCTATGGCTCTCCTATATGGCAACTTTGATCATGGCCCATTCAAATTTACTACAGGAGACTTATTCCCCCTACTAAAAAACCTGTTCTGTAAGGACAGGAGATGTGTTTTTGTATTTCCCTCAATGATCTGTCTCTGGTAGGTTCACAACAAATGTTGGTGGAGTAGATAAAACTGTCCATAAATAACTTCCAGTCACATGGCATGTCAGCCATAAAAAGAGTGGAAAGAGGCAAAGGAACAAGCATTTATTAATCACCCACTATGTGGCAAGTCATTGTGCTAGGTACTTTATAAATATTATCTCATTTCTAATGTAGACTAGTTCCAAAAATAAAAGATCAATGTTTATGGTTTGGATATTTTAACTGTCATTAGTATAACCAGGGAGATGGTAAGGGAGAATGAAGGAATTATGCTTTTAGACACAATGAAATCCCTTTCTTACTACTCAGATTCAATGAAGGGAAAGATTTCAAGAATGTGTCAATGGAGACAATGAAGTCAATGGATTCCATGGGACTAGGGCTGGGGAAGGCATTCTAGCACACAGTAGAGCTTGGAAGAAAGTTTGTAAATTAGTCTGGGCTGAGAAAATAAAGATGACAATAACCTAATTTTATGGAGACTAGCTAAAAACTATGTTTGATTAGTGAAGTGGGAGAAATTCCATAAAGGTGTAAAGTTTTGGATCTTGAACCTCATTCCTAGTTCAGGGGAAAGTTATTGCATGGCAGAAAGAGAGTGAACTCCATTGTGAGGAGAGGGAAGAAGAATAAAAGAAGATGATGGTGAAGATGGAGGAAGAAAAATAGAAAGAGGTGGAAGAAAAATAGAAAGAGGTGAAAGAAAGGGAGAAGGAAAAGAAATAGAAAAGGAAAAAAGGGAGGAAAAGAAAGAGAAAAAGGAAACTAAAGAGAAGAATGAGAAGAAGATGGTGGATTTGTAGAAGGAAGAATAGAAAAAGGAAAAGAGGAAAAAGAAAAAGAAGAGGTAGAAGATGAAGGAGAAAAATATGGTACTGCCGGTGGAGTTGGTAATGAAGGAAGGGGAGGAGGAGTGATGAGATGATAATGTGACATTTGTTTTTCTTTACTGGTTTTACATTTTTGACCAGCTTTTACCTCAATACTTCAGACTAAACAATCCAATGCAGTAACAGCCAATTTTGTAAAGATTGAAATAAGGTCACCGCCCCCCCCCCCATAAGACCCTAATACATGTTGGTAAAGTGATTTAATAAATGTTCATTGATTTTTAATTTAATTGCTTAATGTTTCACAAATGTAAACAATTTTGTTTATTCTATCTTTACTTTTAGAGAGCTGGTTGATATTTGCTCAGTTTAGCAAATAAATAAAAATATCACAAAATAAGATTTCTGTCCTCAGCTCTCTTTTCTTTTAACTCTATATTTTCTCACTTAGTGACTTCATATCTCCCATTGGGTCAATTACTCTCTGTGAAATGATTCATAGATCTATATTATCTATCCTTTATATTTCTCCTGAGCTACAATCTTACATCAGCTACTAATCATCTTTAAGACATCTTGAACTGAATGTCCTATAGTCATCTCAAAGTCAACATATTCAAAATAGAACTCATTATATTTCCCCACAAACTTTGCTTTCTTCCCAAATTCTCTATTAGTGTCAAGTAATTGTAGCCTCAGTATCATCCTCAACTCCTCACTCTCACTCACCCCACATATCTATTCGTTGCCAAATCTTGTCATTTCTCCCTTTACAACAACTCCCCGATTTTCTCTGTTCACATAGATACAATCCTGTTTCAGGCCCTCATTGCCTTTCATCTGCACTATTTCAGGAGCCTTCTAATTGGTACCTTGCCTCAAGTCTCTCCTTGATAACCCATTGTCCACTTAGTTGCCCTAAGACATACATCAGTTAGTTGCAATAGCTCCCTATTATTTCCAGCATCAAATATGAAGTCTTGTATTTGGCATTTAGAGCTCTTGGCCCCTTCCCACTTTTCTAAGCTCCTCAGGTTTCAATCTCTCTCTCTATTCACTCCATAGTTTAGCTATAAGAATGGGATCTAAACCAAACCACTCTTTTTTAGTCTTTATATTTATTATATTAATTTATTAATATAAAATATTAACAATATACCATCAATCTTTTTATTAATTAGGTGAGGACATATCTCAATCAATTAATCACTCATAGATCTTGGATTAAGTGCTAAAAGGCCTTCAAATTGGATGATGTCAAACAAGAATTGTGTTCAGACAGTCTGAGGAAACTTGGCCATGTCCCAGGGATTGTCTATAAATTGCCAAGTGAGCTGAGGAAGGCTTGCTTTGAAATAGGAGCAGGTATGGCATTCTAGCACATTGTTGAGGAGAAGAGGTAGTACTGAGTTGGGGCAGAAAAGAGAGATGCTGCATTGAGAAGAGGCATCCTACTTGATGTAGCTCCAAACAGAAGACCCAGCCTGAGAGAAATACCAAAAAAAGGTCAGCTCTTTCTCTATCTTTTCCCAGTATCAGTCTGTCTACAAACATTCAAATATAAACTTCTCTCACATTATCCAAAGATTTCCAACCAACAGTCAATAAATATTCATTAAATGCCTCCTATGTGCCAGGCATTGTGCTAAGCAGGAACTGGGGGTAAACATAAGAAACGGAAAAACAGTCCATGCCCCGGAAAAATTTATAATCCAATGGGGAAAGAATACATGAAAGGAAGCTAAAAGGAGGAGAGGAAGTGGAAACTGAATTTTGCCAAAACCAGAAAGAGGCCAGAGGTTAAATAAAGAAGAACAAATGTAAACTTAGGAAGAAAACTCAACCTCTGATCAAATATTTGGAATTTTATCAACTGAAGACTCAGAGCAATTGTGACTGAACTCATAATTTTTTGTCTAAAATAAACTCACTAGAGATGAAGAGTAAGGAACTCTAGGGGATATTACATCATATTGCCCCTTAGGGTTTAATCAAGATAATTATCGTAATAAGCTGTTACCTAGATACAGTGGCCTATTTGCAGTTCTTGAACACAACCCTCTGTATTGGGCTTAGAGTCAGGAAGACATGAATTAAAAGCCAGATTCAGACACTTACTTATGATTATGAGCCTGAGCAAGTCACTTAATTTCTATTTGCCTCAGTTTCCCCAACTATAAAATCATGATAATAGCACCCACCTTGCAGAGCTGTTGTGAGGATTAAATGAGACTAGTTGCTAATACCTTTTCATCTAAGATTGTCTTGTATCTATTGTCTTTTTTCCTCCCCTCCCTATTCCTCCCTCTTTCCCTTCTTCCCTCCCTCCATCTCTCTCTCCTTGTTTTCCTCTCTCCCTCCCTCTCTCTGTCTCTCTCTCTCTGTGTCTCTCTCTTTCTCTCTCTTTCTCCCCTCTTTGTCTTTCTCTCTTCTCTCACTCTCATGTATCTATATATACATATACATATGTGCATACACACACACACACACACACACACACACATATATATATATATATATATATATATATATCTAGATAGATAGATATCTTATTTGTACCTACCTAGTTACATGTTGTCTCCCCAAGTAGAATGTAAGCTCCCTGGGTTTTTTGTTTGTTTGTTTGTTTTGCCTTTCTTTTCCATCAGTGCTTAGCCCAGTTCCTAGAACATAGTAAGTGTTTATTAAGTGTTTAGCATGTGTACTAGCACAATAAGTGCTTGTTGACTTATTAATCTTACATTCTCTTATTGAAGAACATAATGGAGGAAATGAAATAGCACCTGAGACAGTCCCTGACTTACAGTCTCGTCATGAAGTTAAAACAAGGAATGAAAAAGTAGAATGTTAAAATGCAATTTTAAAAAATCAATAAGCATTATTAAGTGCCTAATATATTCTAGGCACTGTTCTAGCCTCTGGAAAAAAAAGTAGTTAGAGTGCCAAGTTTAGAGGCAGGAACACCAATCTTCCTGAGTTCAAATCTGGCCTTAGATACTTATTAGCTGTGTGACTTGAGCAAGATCAAACTTAACTCTGTTTGCCTCAGTTTCTTCATCTGTTAAATGAGTTAGAAAAGCAAATGGCAAAGCATTCCAGTATCTTTGCAAAGAAAATTCCAAAAGAGTTCCCAAAGAGTTGCACACAACTGAAAAATGACTCAACAACAACAAAAAGGGAATATATTGGGATATGACAATTTTTTAAATGGCAGCAATATATGTGTGTGTCTGTGTCTGTATTTGTACATATAAATATATCTTTTCTTAACTATAGCTTTTTGGGGGATGGGGGATAAAAGGGCAGAAAAGAATAAAGTAAATAAGGCACACATCAGAGAACAAAAGAACAATTTATAAGGAAGTAAAGAACAGATGGATACTCATGAATATAATTTCTTCTACTAATATGTATACTTTCTTAAACTGGTATTCGTTGTTATATATTTTCAATTCTCCCTGATGTTCTGCTGGGCATGTAATAATATTCTCTTTTGTTTTATTGCATTTTGCTTTGTATTACTTTTCTATTTTTCTTTTTTGCTTATTCCATTTCTTCAAATAAAATAAATTTTGGAGAAAAAAAGACATCAATAAAAGCTTTCATAAAAACCCATGAATCCAAATAACTGGTCTCAATGGTAGGTGGGACAGCTCCAAAACCAAGACCTTGACCTCATTAGCACTGGCCAACCAGCATGCCATAATTCCTTTTCCATACCAACCACCTACAGACAACACAGGCTTCTGGAGCTAGAAAACTGCCATTATACAATCTGGAATATTTCTTTCTTGTGAAGGTAAATTCAGCAAGAGCTGATGAAAGTGCTATAAACAGAAGCATTGATTTTTTTTTAAGAGTATTAATAGATCTGAATTACACATGGTCTATTGGATTCTTGGAGAGAATATTTCACAACATCCTGTCAATATACTTTTTTTTTAATCCTTTGACAAATGGAAATGAGAAGTTGAAGGCTGCTAAAGTAATGGGAGTCATTGAACAGACAATGGTGACATGCTTGGGCTATACAGCAATTATTCACATTTAGACAGAATTTTGCTGAACATTTTTGTTCATGAAGGGAAAAAAGGAATGGAAATTTTTTTTTGTTACAGAACAGGAATTAAAGGCTAGATGGGAACATATGGTGGGTTCAAGAAGGGAAACAGAGGTGAAAATTAAACTCTACTCTGAGGGATGCAAAACACAGTGAGGTTCTCTATTCTTTAACCTTGCCCAACCCAACATTTTGATACAGGGTAAATTTAAATGAGCATCAAAGGCAGCCTTAAAGAGAAAATAGTGATTCAAAAAGATAGCTTAAGGTAGGGTGAGGAGAGAGATCATAGCTCAAAGATTTAGATCTAGAACAATTAATCCAATTTCCTCATTTTATAGATGAGGTGATTAAAGCCCAAAGAGCTCACACAGGTAATAAATGGCAGATTTGGAATTCAAATGTAGGTCTTCTCGCTCCAAATCCAAAGCTTTTTCCAAGACAACATCGGGCCCACCATTTTGTTTTGGATCAAAAAGCATGAGAAGCTTTTTAAAAAAATCATTACCTAGTAGCCCCATAACATCCTCCACCAACTGCTTCCCAGATTCACTGCAGTGAAAGGCCATTTTGGAGCCCACATTAATATACCAATGTACAACAAGTCAAGTGGGCAGAGTCCTATTTTGTAAGTAAATGGCATTCATTAGTGTGGTAATCACACATGGCATTTTCTGTTTCTAATGGTCTTGGTACATAGATATTATTCACTTAATAATCAATCACTGTCAACAAATTACAGGATGCAGAGAATGAAATTAGCAAAATGAACTATGGATGTAAAATTCATTTGAAATTCAATTTAGTGACAGCATTAGCTTTCAATTAGTCTACCCAAGTGTTTGAGCATCTTCTTTTCTCTCAGATTTTTCTATAAATGTAATTAACCTTTTCGATGTTAAATTGAAATAGGATTGGGTGACATCATTATTACGGAGCACCTGATATTTTCTTTGGGTGACATACAATTAGATGGTGACTTTAAATTAGCAGACTAAGAGAGCATTGGAATTATCTCTGGAATTTAGGATCATGAGATTATATAGATTGAGGAGTAATAGAAGGAAGAAATCATCTGGTCCAATCTTTTCATTTTTCTGATGAGTAAACTGAAGCCCAGAGAAGTTACATGACTTCTTATGGTCAACTTAAGTAATAATAACTACTTAATAATTGCTAGCATTTATAATACTCTTTAAAGTTTGCAAAGCACATTACAAATATTATCTCATATTTCCTCCATAACAATCTTTGGAGGGAGGTGCTATCATCTCCACTTTACAGATTAGAAAACTGAGACAGAAGATATGACTTGACCGGGATCACACAGTTAGTAAATATCCTAGACTGAATTTGAATTCAAGTTTTCCTAATTCCAGCCAGACCCAATGCTCTAATCCACTATGTAATTTATCTGTAACCAAGGTTTGAACATAGGTTCTCTAGACCAAAATTTCTTAAATTGTAGATTGCAAACCTATATAGGGGTCACATAACTGAATGGGGGGTTGGAAATTATGATTTATTATCAGTATATGTTTGATTTATATACCTATTTTATACCCTGGGTCAATTTGTTTCTGTTGTTCAGTTGTTTTGCAGTCATGTCTAACTCTTCATGAACCTCATTTAGTGTTTTCTTGGCAAAGATACTGGAGTGATATGACATTTCTCCAACTCATTGGACAGATGAGGAAACTGAGGCAAAGAGAATTTGCCTAGGGGTCACAGAGCTACTAAGTATCTGAAGCTGGAATTGAATTCAAGAAGATGAGTCTTGGGGTAGCTAAGTGGCGGCAGTGGGCAGAGCACCAGCCCAAGAACCTGAGTTCAAATCTGATCTCAGACACTTACAACTTCCTAGCTGTGTGACCCTAGTCAAGTCACTTAACCCCAATTGCCTCAGCAAAAAAAAAAAAAAAAAAGAAGGAAGGAGGAGGAGGAGGAAAAGGAGAAGGAGGAGGAGGAGGAGGAAGAGGAGGAAGAGGAGGAGGAGGAGGAAAAGAAGGAGGAGGAGGAAGAGGAAGAGGAGGAGGAGGAGGAGGAAGAGGAGGAATCTTTCTGACTCCAGGCCTTGTACTCTATTCACTAGACCATCTAGCTGTCTCACTCCTTGCAATACAATATTCTAACCTTCTTGCATTAGAGGGGAAAAAATATAGAGAAGCCAGGTAGGATGTTTTATGTGTAAAAAAGTCAAGAAAGCCAGTTTGATTGAACCTTAAAGCCATGTGAAAGGGAGTACTGTATAATAAGAATGGAAAGTGATGGAAAGAGAACATAAGATGACTAGAGGGAAGTGGGTTGTTGCAGGGAAAAGATCTCTCTGCCAGAAATCAGTGAGCAAGAAAAGGCTCAAATCTCATTTCTTTTACTTCAACAAGTTAACCAACTTGCCTGGACCTCAGTCTTCTTTCTTTGTGAGGTGACAATCCAATATAGGGATAAACTGATTAAGAACCCTTTAGGTGCAGGGTGCTCTGTTTGGAATACAAAAATAAGAATTCCCACAAGAAGCTCCTATTTTTACTATAGATTACAACATAAAGATGATAGGTTTGAAGGTATAAGGAGACAGTGTTCTGGCCCAACCCCTTCAAGAGTGGGAAAATGGAGGCCCCAGAAAAGTAGAGTGTTCAAGATCACATAGGCACTAAGTGGCAGAATTGAGGTGTCATAAATGATCCAAAACTAGAAAGAATCTAGTCATCCCCATTTCACAGATGAGGAAGCTGAGGCTCAGAGAAGCTAAGTAATTTGTTTAAGATCATACAGGAGTAAATATCTAAATGCAGAATTTTAATTCAGTTCCACTCACTTCAAAACCTCTATTTTTATCCCTACTACAAAGGTCCTCTGATTTCTGGTTTCAGAGTGAGCCTACTTTTCTCCTGAACTACCAACCTCTCATACAAGTCAATAGAAGGTAATTTAATAAGTAAGACAGCCCTAACAAATCGGGGAGAAAGGTAGATATTTACATATAGCTTTTTTAGTATTTCCCATTAGAATGTAAGTACCCTAAAGTAAAGATTGTTTCATTCTTTGTATTCATAGCCCCGATTGCTAGGGCTTAAGAGACAGTAATGTAGGCTTGTTGATTGATTGACCCAAGAGGTAACACCTGAGCTGAGACTTTGGAGGAAAATAAGGATAATTAACCTGCCCTGGCTAGCTCACAGAGTTGTAATGAGAATCAATAAGCAGATATATGGGAAAGCATTTTGAAAACTGCAAAGTGCTATGCAAATGTATGATATTATTAATGCAATAGCTTCCTTGCTGCTCTTACTGCTTCCAACATTTCTTATTTCCAGGCTAGGCTGCATATCTCTGCCAGACTTTTCTCCTTTGCCTCTTTATTCAAAAGCAATCAGTGACTCCAGATGTCCACAGGAAAAATTCAGACTCCTTAGTCTCACATCCAAAGCCCTATACACTCCCCACAAAGTACCCTCCTGGCTTTATCATCCCTTCCTCCCTTATATGTTAACCCAAAATGTTCTATTGATGGATCCCCTCCTTTCTCTTCTTTTCTTTCTTTTAAAGCTATTAGGGTTACATGACTTGCCCAGGGTCACACAACTAATAAATGTTAAGTGTCTGAGTCAGATTTGAACTTAAGTCCTCCTGATTCCAGGGCCAGTACTCCATCAATTGTGCCATTTGGCCACCCCTTCTCTTTCTTTTTTTTGAAGATTACATCTCAATATGTTGTATAAATGATAGCTATTTTTTCTTCATTCATTTGATCCCCTAAAGAAGAACCAGAATCAGTGAGAAAAGGCAAAGAAGAAAATTTAGCTTCAAAGTTGGGAAAAACTCCCCAATATTGAGACCTGCCTTAGTAGGTCTTCCAGCAAAGGTTGAATGATCACTTAACAGGTACATTGAAATGGAGCTTCTATTGAGCGTGTGAAATAACTCCTGAAGTTCCTTCTAGTCTATGATTCTGGGTGATTTTGTGACTTTTCCTCTGCGCTTTATCCCTTGATTTTCTTGCATTTCCTTTGACTTCTCCCAGAGGTTCCCTAGTGGAATTGTCCTCTACCAATACCCTAAGTCATCCCCAGTCTTGCCTTGAGTACCAGAATTCCTACTTACATCCAGCTCTGTTTCTTTACCGTTTTGCATTGTTCTTGACTTTGTCATATGGATGTCTCCTATGTTCCTATTTGGTCCACTGAGAACAAAGGCCATGTCTGACTTAACCTTCTCCGTGTTCATTACTGTGTACAGCACTGGAAAAGTAGCAAGTGTTCAATAAATACTAGATGACAAGTTGGTTAACAGCTGCCTATGAGAGCCGGAAGGGACTTGACCATTATTTTTCTCAAATCCTCACTTTCACAAATGAGAAAATAATCTCAGAGAGAAGAATCAGCTCACAAACTGCTAACAAGTATTTCTAGACATGCTCTGGCCCCAGAGTAGTCACAGGATTCCCATGTGTTGGGCTCTTCTCTCTGTGTTGTCTGAAGGTGGGTGATGGACGCTGGGAAAAAGAGGGAGGGAAACCTGTTCCTTAGGAACTGTGTGGGTGGCTGACTTAATGGAGGTTTCTATCTAATATTTACCTCTCAGATACAGGCTCACTCAGAAACCACAATATATTGACAAGGCCGGTTCACTTTAAAGCAAGAGGGGAAGGGGTCTTGTCAGTGGTGCCTGAGATATTCTGGGCTCCAAACCACATCTCCTGCTATCACAAATAACCTCATTATTACAAATGATCTCATTATCACCCTGGACCTACCTAGCCAGAAGGTCTAGGGAGGGGGCTTTGAGAGGCCTCCAGAGGGATTTCAGCCACAGGTCCATCACTGTGAAGAATTGTGGAGAACAAATAACATTTAAATATTAAACCTTCATCCCCAGGGAGATGCTCTGGTTGCAGACTCCTGGCAATTAGCCTGGGACCTGCTGCTAGTATCTTCGTTTGCATGGTGTAAAGTGAGTTTGCCAGTAACCGTTAGAGACTTTAACTAGCGACTCTTCTTGGGAGAAATTCTATTTTTGAGGTTCCTTATATAAAGGACATCCTCTCTCACTCTCTAGTCAGTAGAAAGAGCATTGCAACTATTCATATTGCTCTGATGAACCAAGAGTTATGGACTACCAGGCTTCCAGGGAGAAGGAGGATAACCAGGATTTATCACATCTCCTGCTACTGCATCCTCAAGATCTTAGGGCCCTTGCTCTCAATCCTACTACTATGACCTCCCAAAAGTTGGCCATAGTCCTGTTCATTACTAGGACACCCGAAGGAATCTTGGGCCTTTGCAAACACCCTCCCACTAAATTCTTTTATATATGTTGTCTTCCACAATTAGAGTGTGAATCTTTGAGATCAGAGATTTGTGTGTGTGTGTGTGTGTGTGTGTGTTAAATTTACATCCCTAGTACTTAGCAGGGTGCTTGGCACATAGAGTAAGCTCTTAGAAGAGTGTCTTCATTTGTGTACTTATCACACAGATTGAATGTCCTCTATTTCAGTCCCCAAACTCTCAAACCATCTTCTTCTTCTACCATTGAACAGCCCATAAATCCTACCAAACCCAGAAATCCTTCTTAGATTACCTAACCATAAGATTCCCTTTCATCCACTTTTTGCCACCTTTTTCATGTAGATCATTCAACTAAATGTGGTAGCTTGGTGGCTCAGTGGATAGTGTTGGGCCTGAAGTCAGAAAGACATCTTCCTGAGTACAAATCTGGCTACAGCCTTTGATAACTATGTGGCCTTGGGCAAGAAATTTCACCTTATTTACTCCTTTCCACAATTATAAAATGAACTTGAAAAGGAAACGTTAAACTCATCGTGTTTGTCAAGAAAACACCAAATTAAGAGTCAGATATAGCTGAAAATGACTGAACAACATACAAATAAATTCTTAGAAGTGAGAGACTATTTGAAGAGATGAAGATAATAGGATGATTTGCCATTTCCTTCTCAAGTTCATTTTACAGATGAGGAAACTGAGACAAACAGGGTTAAATAATTAGGCCAGGATCACATAGCTACTATGTGCCTGAGACTGGACTTACACTCAGAAAGATCAATCTTCTTGATTCCAGGCCTGGAACTCCCTTTACTGTGGCACCTAGCTTCCCTGTATAAATGCTAACTATTATTATTCTAAGCCATGAAGCAGAGATTTCACACAATGAACTCAATACACTGAGGAGAAAAAAATTTCCATGTGGGAAGCTCAATAGGAATCAGAACCCCAAAACAGCTTGCTAAAGACTTCATGTACATGATTTCATTTGCTCATCACAATTGTCCCGTGAGTTAGCTGCTATTATTATCCTTGTTTTCAAATGATGGAACTGGGTCTCAGAAGGCTTAAATTATATTCCCAGGACCACAGAGCTAGTCAATTTTGGAGGCAGGTGTCTCTCCACTCAAAGGGCTACCTCTTCTCTAGCTTGTCTTCCTCGGCACCTGAATTTCAGATCTTTGAAAATGCTCCTGAAAGGTCAGAACTACCGGGAAGCCAGTCGTCCGGGTTCCCACTTACCTGATCAATTTTTTTTCCCTTCAGGTACCAATCTGGGGTGAGGGGCCCTGTTACATAATTTAACCTACTCACCACCTTATGTTGATAATGGGCAAGTGGGTGGAACCCATCCATAATTTATGGGCTTTCTGGCAGCTCAGTGGGCTCCCTGCCAGAGATGGCAGTGGGGTTTCAAAGGGATTGCAGGGCTTTGAAAGGTTTTGCCACAGGCCTCTTTATCTGAAGTGGTAAGTGCAGCATCTGCTGCTGATTTTGTCTCCCTCATCCTTCCTGGGATTCTGTAGTCCTTGGAAAAACCTGGGAAGTTGAGGAAAGTTTCACTTCAGCATCTTTTTCTTTCCTCTTTCCCTACTCTTCCTCTTATCCTTGTCCTGACATGAATCTCAGAGCTGCCAAGTCCTAGTACTCTCTCCTCTCTCCATTTATAAATAGTTGCTCTCAGGGATAACAGACTGAGAGCTCCTTGAGGATGGGCCTAAATCAATCTCTCCCCCCATCTCCCCCCCCCCTCTTTCTCTCTGTCTCTCTCTCTCTCTCTTTCTCTCTCTCTCTCTCTCTCTCTCTCTTTCTCTCTCTCCGCCTCTGTGTGTGTCTCTCCTTCTCTGTCTGTCTCCGTCTCTCTCCATCTCTGTCTGTCCCTGTCTCTCTGTATTTCTCTCTCTCTCTCTCTCTGTCTCTCTCTCTCTGTCCCTCTGTATCTCTCTCTGTGTGTCTCTGTCTCTGTCAGTGTCCCTTTCTGCCTCTGTCTCTTTGTCTCTTTCTGCCTCTGCTCTGTCTCTGTCTCTTCATCTCTGTCTCTGTCTCTCTGTCTGTTGTGTGTGTGTGTCTGTGTGTGTGTAAAATCTCCCACTGATGGTACCTTCCTCTAAGATTACCTCCCATTGACACTATGAAATCTTATTTGTACATAGTTGCTTGCATATTATTTCCTTTATTAAAGTGTGAATTCTTTGAGGGTCGGGGAAGTGTTTTTGCATTTCTTTGTCTCTTCTGCTCTTAGCTAAGTTTCTGACACTAAGTATGTAGTTTTGTTGTTATTTGGTCATTTTTAAGTCATATTTGATTCTTTGTAACCCCATTTGGGCTTTTCTTTTATATATATATATAGCTTTTTATTTACAAGATATATGCATGGGCAATTTTTCAGCACTGACAATTGCCAAACTTTTTGTTCCAATTTTTCCCCTCCTTCCCCCCATCCTCTCCCCCATATGGCAGGTAAACCAATACATGTTAAATATGTTAAAGTATATGTTAAATGCAATATGTATATACATATACATATAGTTATTTTGCTGTATAAGAAGAATTGGACTTTGAAATAATGTACAATTCACCTGTGAAGGAAATCAAAAATGCAAGTGGGCAAAAACAGAGGGATTGGAAATGCTATGCAGTGGTTTATACTCATTTCCCAGAGTTCTTTTACTGAGTGTAGCTGGTTCTATTCATTATTGAACAAATGGAACTTATTTGGTTTATCTCATTGTTGAAGAGAGCCACGACCATCATAATTGATCATCATATAGTATTGTTGTTGAAGTATATAATTATCTCCTGGTCCTGTTCATCTCACTCAGCATTAGTTCATGTAAGTCTCTCCAGGCCTTTCTGAAATCATCCTGCTGGTTATTTCTTACAGAACAATAATATTCCATAACATTCATATACCACAGTTTATTCAGACATTCTCCAACTGATGAGCATCCACTCAGTTTCCAGTTTCTGGCCACTACAAACAGGGCTGCCACAAACATTTTTGCACATGAGTCCCTTTCCCTTCTTTATGATCTCTTTGGGGTATAAGCCCAGTAGTAGAACTGCTGGGTCAAAGGGTATGAACAGTTTGATAACTTTTTGAGCATAGTTCCAAATCGTTCTTCAGAATGGCTGGAATGTATTCACAATTCCACCAACAATGTATCAGTGTCCCTGTTTTCCCACATCCCCTCCAACATTCTGCATTATCTTTCCCTGTCATCCTAGCCAATCTTACAGGTGTGTAGTGATATCTCAGAGTTGTCTTAATTTGCATTTTTCTGATTAATAATGACTTGGAGTATCTTTTCATGTGGCTAGAAATAGTTTCAATTTCTTTATCTGAAAATTGTCTGTTCATATCCTTTGACCATTTATCAATTGGAGAATGGCTTGGTTTCTTATAGATTTGAGTCGATTCTCCCTATATTTTGGAAATGAGGCCTTTATCAGAATCTTTCACTGTAAAAATGTTTTCCTGTTTCCCTTCTAATTTTGTCTGCATTAGTTTTATTTGTACAAAAGCTTTTCAATTTGATATAATCAAAATTTTCTATTTTGTGATCAATAGTGATCTCTAGTTCTTCTTTGGTCACAAATTCCTTCCTCCTCCACAGGTCTGAGAGGTAAACTATCCTACGTTCCTCTAATTTGTTTATAATCTCATTCTTTATGCCTAGATCATGAACCCATTTTGACCTTATCTTAGTGTACGGTGTTAAGTGTGGGTCAATGCCTAGTTTCTCCCATACTGATTTCCAATTTTCCCAGCAGTTTTTGTCAAACAGTGAATTCTTATTCCAAAAGCTGGGGCCTTTGGGTTTGTCAAACACTAGATTATTAAGGTTATTGACTATTTTATCCTTTGAACCTAATCTATTCCACTGATCAACTAGACTATTTCTTAGCCAATATCAAATGATTTTGGTGACTACTGCTTTATAATATAGTTTTAGATCTGGTACAACTAGGCCACCTTCATTTGCTTTTTTTTTTTTTTTCATTAGTTCCCTTGAAATTCTTTTTCTTTTGTTCTTCCAAATGAATTTTGTTGTTATTTTTTCTAGATCATTAAAATATTTTCTTGGGAGTCTGATTAGCATAGCACTAAATAAATAGATTAGTTTAGGTAGTATTATCATCTTTATTATATTTGCTCGACCTATTCAAGAGCACTTAATATTTTTCCAGTTGGTTAGATCTGACTTAATTTGTGTGGAAAGCGTTTTGTAGTTTTGCTCATATAGTTCCTGACTTTCCCTTGGCAGATAAATTCCCAGATATTTTATACTATCGGTAGTTACTTTAAATGGAATTTCTCTTTGTAACTGTTGGATTTTGTTAGTGATATATAAGAATGCTGATGACTTATGTGGGTTTATTTTGTATCCTGCAACTTTGCTAAGGGTGTGTATTATTTCTAATAGCTTTTTAGTAGAACCATTTGGGCTTTTCTTTGCAAAGATACTGGAGTGGTACTCTGGCTCATTTTACAGAAGAGGAAACTGAGGTGAACAGAGTAAAGTGACTTGCTTAGAGTCATACAACTAGTAAATATCTCTGGCCAGAGTTGAATTCACAAAGATGAGTCTTCCTGATTCTAGGTCCAACACTCTTATCTGCCACCCAAGTGACCTCATAGTAGGTGCTTAAGAAATGCTTATTGACTGACAGACTTTCCCTGACAAAGTTTAAATTACAGACACTAAATATTTTCCTGAATGAATGAATGACAGTAATAATAAGTAACATTTATATCTAATTGGTCCAGGCACTGAACTAAGCATTTTATAGCTATCATCTCCTTTGAAGTGGGTGCTATTATAACTCTTATTTTACAGATAAGGAAACTGAGGCAGATGCAAGTTAAGTGACTCACTCCAAATCACTCAATCAGATGGAATCTATGGGGAGATTTGAATTCAAGTTTTGTTGATTCCAGTCCCAGAGCTCTATTCACTGTGCCACATAGCTGAATGAATTCTGCATGTAAGTCACTGGAATTCATATTAAGATCCATCTAGAAAGAACTGTATAGAGATCATCCAGTCCAACTTTTTTTATTTTACAGACAAGAAAATGGAGGCTTAGAAAGGTAAGATTTGGACAACAAAGAGCAGAACCCAATTTCTCTAACTTCAAACTAATACTTATTTCAGTTTCATCGCATTTCTTCTTTATCTGGAGAGCATTTGCACTTTAAACCTCATCCTTTACTCAGGAATGAATGAAGGACTTTGAAATACCAGAGTGTGAGTGGAAGAGCTATACCCTTGAGACCTGTAAAATCAGATTGAATGATGGGGAATGCTTCTGCTGCTGCACCCTAGCCCTGATACCTCAGTTTCCTGAGCTTCTGGAATCTTTCAAATGCCATGATTTTTAGTTTCTTGCTCAGTTACAGACAGTGGAAGTTTGCTCAATAATAGAAAATGAGTTCCATTGTTTCCAAGACAAAAAAACAAAAACCTCAGCTATTTGGAAAATAAGCATGTTATTTAAGATTATTAATAAACATATTATTCATTGTAAGTATATTTGGCACAAATATATGCTGCCTGGTAGGGGTGGGAAGAGTGTAGCCAGGAAAGAGACTCTAAAAACTATGACACTGCCTCATATTATGATAGTCATTGATCCTTAATGTTGTCCCAGGCCAGACAACACATTGTCTGCCCCAGTTGGGTATGGTCAGCTGATGTGATGAAATTTGGAGGTGATAGAGATAGGAGAGAAGAGAAGGGGATACAGAACCCCAATTCTCTATGAGGATGACCTGCCATCAATAGTGCCTCTGACTTGGGGCCCTTGGTCTCTTAGCCAGGTGGTGGACAGGTGGTCTGCTGGAGTGAGGGATATTATTTAGCAGAAAGTGGACCCAGGCAGAGCTGTGTGTAATAGTAATAGAAAACCAGGAGTTTGGCACTCAGGCTTACTCCCTCCACATGGGGTTGACATGGGTAGACCAGCAAATGTTTAACAACAGGCTAGAGGTAGGCAAGAGTCAGGAATATAGCCTTAATCATTTTCCATCACTTTCTTAAGTCTAGACAATCAATAAAACAGTAAATCAAGCCCCAATTTGTAACATTTGCCTATTTCTGAGGTGTGAATGCTCACACTGAAAATTTAACAGTCTATCTTTGTTTTGTTTGTTGTCGTTCAGTCCAATTCCTGGTGATCCCATTGAGGGATTTCTCAGCAAAGATACTGGAGTAGTTTGCTATTTCCTTTTCAAGTTCATTTTATAAATGAGGAAACTGAGACAAACAGAATTAGAGGGACAGCTAAGTGATTATTCACATATATGCCTTATTTATATATCTTAACACTTCCATTAGGTTGTAAACATCTTGAGAGCAAAGACCATAGCTCATTGACATTTGTAATATCCCCAGAACAGTCCATTACACACAGTCACCACTTAATACATGTGTGCTGAAATGAACCATCGGTCATTTATACTTCAATGGAAATGAAAGATCTGAAAGCAGAATTTGATAGTAGTAGAAAGCAAGAGAACCAAAGTATTCTGGGTAAAAAGGGATGATGATTTCATAGCCCGCTTGCCCTGAGCTCCATTATCCCTTTATTATTAAGTCAATAAGCATTTATTATGCACCTCCTATATGCCAAGAAAGTTCTCTCTCTCTCTCTTTTTTTTTTTTTTGGTAAATAAGTACAGGGATTTAAAGAACACACATATTGTATGCTACTATTTGATTCTTTTTTTATTTTCTTATTTGCTGTAAATTCCTGCTTCCCACATAGGGGGGAGTGTTTTGAAAAGAATAAATATCATAAATAGATACATATGCATCAAATCAAAGAATGCGGCCGAATCTAGTAGAAAGAGCCCTAAGCTCTTCAGAAGCCAAGAGAACCCAGTTCTGGTCTAGCCTCTGCTGTGAATTAGTTGTGTGATCTTAGGTAAGCTGAAATATCTCATCATGTTGGATTTAGAAGGATCCTTAGATATCATCCAATGTAATTCACTCACTTTTTCCTGAGGAGGATTGTTGTTGTTCAGTTATTTCACCCTGACTTTTTGTGACCCCATATGGGATTTTCTTGGCAAAGATACTGGAGAGATTTGCCATTTCCTTCTCTGGCTCATTTCACAGATGGGGAAACTGAGGCAAACAGGGTAAAGTGATTTGACCAGCACCACATAGCTAGTAAGAAAGGGTCTGAGGCCAGGTTTGAACTCAGTCTTCTGGCTCTATGCACTGCATCACTTAGAGCACCTAGTGCCAACTTTTTGTGTGTTCTGTTCACTGATCCACCTACCCTTGGCAGAAGAGGGGAAAGAGGTTTAGTTAATAGCAGAGACTGAATTGAAACTGTAGGTGTTCCACATCCAAATCCAATAACCTTTCCACTATACTCACACTGCTTTTTATATAACCTTTGAGCCCCAGTAGTCTTACTTGGCAAATAAATGGGAACAATCAATACTTTTTTCCCTCTATGTCAGACGGTTTTTTTCATAGTCAAATGAATTAATGGAGGACAAAGACTTTAAAAAAGTATGAATGTGGCAGAAAGAGATAGAGATAGAAGGAAAAAGAGAAAGAAGGAAACAGAGACAGAGAGACAGCAAGAGAAAGAGGCAGAAAGAGACAGAAAAAGAAAGAGGCAGAAAGATAGAAAAAAGAAAAGAATAGGAACTGGATCTGTAATTTCATTAGAACAAGTATATATGAGTAGTGTAGTGTGAATAGAGTGTAGGACTTCAAATCAACAAAATCTTAATTTTATTTCTGTTCCTGCCTCATTTACTTAGTGATATAACTGTCTACTTCAGTTTCCTTATCTGTAAAATGGGGATAATAATTGCATCTATATCTCAGGATCATTATAAGAATAAGATGGTATGATATATGTAAAAGTATTTCACAAAACTTAAAGCCTTATATAGACATTAGTTGTAATATCTATTATTATATATTGTGATTGTTATTTTTCAGATGATCAGATAACTAGAGGGGAAGCTTGGAGCCTGCATCTGTCTGTGTGAGCAAGACTGGCTCCAGTGAATCTGAAGAGCATGCTCTATGACAAGAGAGCCAGCAACAGGGAAAAGTTACATTAACAACCATTTATTGATGCCTGCTGGGCAGCTCCTGTCCCTGAACTAAGGTGGATCCTGTCGTTGATAAATGTCATTGAGATTCCTGGGAAGAAAAAAGGAAGGGAAAGGATAGATGGGGCAGAACTAATGGGAACATTTTGGTGGATTCCAGGCAAGCAAATGTCCTTGAGCAATGGAGTTACAAACTGCTCATCTGGAAGCCAAAAGGCCCTGAAATACTGCAGACCTCAGCTCTTAATGCCGTCGGAGCTTGGCATTCATTGAATCCAGGGTTTAGTGTCCTAATGAACAGCCAAGAGGGAAGAACTCTGACTGCTGCAAGTGTGAAATTGCCATTTTCTTCCAGCCAGGGTGTCTCATTTGGAGGAGAGTGGTAACGGTCATGGACTTAGGAGAGAGAGGGAGGGTTTTGTTTTGTTTTTTCAGTTCTAAATGGCCATTCACTGGAGGATGGGGTTCCCAGGCTGACTAAGGCTCTCTATGTGGCTCCCTTTCAATGGAGTTATACATAGGAATTCTGGCACCTGGAGTTAATTCAGTTGGGGCAGGCTGTATAGAGAACAGTCTGCCATCACTAGATTAAATTTGGGAGCAGTCAGCCCTTCCCTAAGAAAATATATTCCTAGCCTGGCAATGACCTTTGATCCCCAACCCCAGGAGGAGATGGGGGGGTGGGGGAAGCAGGAGAGTTGGAAGGTACAGCAGTACAGGAAACTGCTCTGGCATAGGATTTGACTCTAGGCAGAGAACTTTATATATATATATATATATATACATCTCTGTGTGCCTTCACATATGTATGTGTATGTGTGTAAAACGGTAGGTAGGTAAAATAGATAGACTTCCCTTCCATCTTGAGGGAGGGGGTGGGTTCCTTGCCCTCAAGAAAAAATTATGCATGCACACACACACAAACACATATATACATACATATATATATATATATATATATATATATATATACTTATTTGTGTGTGTTGTAGTGCTGTATGTATACATAGTATAGGTACCTAGAGAGAGAAAGAGAGAGAGAGAGATATGTATATACAATTATATATGTGTGTATAGAAATTGTGTATATATAGAGTATATATGAATTATATATACATATGCAGAAACACATAGACAAATACAATGGATATACCAAATTTATACAACTCTCTATGTATAAAAATTATGTATATATGTGTGTATATGTTTATATGGAATTGTGTATATTTAGAAATATATATAAAATATATATACCACATATTTAATTGAATATGTTTGTATATATAAGAATTATATATATAAATATATACTATACGTATAACTGTACGTGTATTTCAGTACTACCCTAAAAATAATGAGGAAATATATAAAATGCCATTATCTATTTGGAGAGGAAGTATAATGTGAGAAACGTCCCCCAAAGCATATGAGACCTTGTCTGGTCTCTCTAAGTATCAGTACCTTCTTCCTAAATAATTTGCTGCATTAATTTTGTATGTGAATTGTCTATTCTTATATATGTTCATTTTGTTTCTTTGATGAAATATGAGTTCCTTGAAGGCAGGAACTTTCTCTCTTCTTTTTCTTCTTCCTTCTTCTTCTTTCTTTCTTCTTCTTCTTCTTCTTCTTTTTCTTCTTCTTCTTCTTCTCTTTGTTAGTACTGTGGCTGGCATGTAATAGGCATTTAATAAATATTTGTGGATTGATTGATCTTGGAATTCCCAAATAGAACAGTGCCCTAAATAAGTGGCTATCCTGCTGAATCCCAAACCTTTACTTGTAAAACTAACAAGCAAAAAAGAAACAAAGCTTAATTTAAAATGGGGAAAGGCAACATATAAAAGGAAGATGAAAAGGTAGAGAGGTGAGAAGAAGGTACCCATGTAGAGGAATAGTGAAGAAAAAAGTCTGAAGAGTCAGAAGTGGAATCCATAGAGGAATAGAGTAACTACAGCTGGGTACTTTCCTCAAATGGAGATTCCAGAAGGAGCTGACCAATCAGAGAAGGTGTTTCAGGATCTTTCAAGGTATGCTCTTTCAGGATGAGAACACTGTGGAGGTTGGAGATTCAGTAGCAAACTACAGAGAGCCCTGACTTTTTTCCTCCTAATCCTTCTTCTTTCTCCTTCCATCCTCCATTTCCCCCCATTCTCTTGCTGCCTTATTCTTATTCCTTTATCTTCCTTTCCCCCTTCTGTTCTTATTCTCCTACTTCTCCCTGCTTCTTTTTTTCATCCTTTCTCTCCTCACTGTCCTTCTTTCTTTCTTCCCCCTTCTCTTCTTTCTTCTTTCCCCTTCCTTCCTCTACTTCTTGCTGTCCCTTTCCCCTCTCCCTTTTTCTTCTCCTTTTCTTCTCTTTCTTCTCTCTTTTCTTCTTCCCACTCATTATTTCTCACACTCCTTCCTTCTCCTCCTTTCCAGTACACCAAGTTGTCAGAAAATACATCAATTTGCACTCCACATGTCCATAAACAGATCTCTAAGCTTTGAGGGGTTTTTGAAGAGGAGAAGTATCTGTCTTTCTTCAGATGAATAAAGCTCTAAGTGGCTTAGTCTGGATACAGCATTAAGCAGGGTTTTGTCAGTGACATTATCAATTTAAAAGCCTACTTCCCCCCCCCCTATTTCTGGCACATTGGGATAGTGGCGGAGAGAGGAGAGGAAAAGTATAGTGTGAGGTACAGGAATAGAGGTTTTACTTCCTCTCCTAATCTCCGGATGTGGGAACAGGTCTGGAGGCAACCATTCTGAATCATCTGTTGTGTAATAACTAAGCTGTCAATGATACTACCCTTCCCTATTCTGCAGAGTGGAATATTCTCCAGGGCAGCATTTCCTATTATCCCTCAGAAATAATTCACTAACCTAGTGAGCTTTTTATTAGTCATACTAGGTAATCTTGACCTTCTCAGACTTTAAGAGCTGCTAAGTTGCTGAAAGGGAGAGGAAAGCCGTTTCTGGAGTTCCTGGATAGTCAAGTATTTGCCTGGGCCCGGAAAGAGTGCTTTCTAATGTCGGTGGGGAGAAGATCCAGTGCTCATTACCACCACACAGAATCAAAGAATTGGAGAATGTTCGGGGTGTGGTTAGTTCATATAGTTTCTGCTCTCTGCTCTCTGCTCTCTCCTCCCTCCCCTTCCAACCTTGCAATCTAGGAACATAGATTTCAGCAAGATTAGGTTTTTTTTTTTTATCCAGAGCCACATAGCAGCAACAGACCCATAACGAAAACTATCAACACATAATTTCAGAGTCACAGACCTGGAAAGTACCTTAGAGAACATGTCACTCAAATCTCTTTTTCTTTTCTTTTCTTTCTTTCTTCTTCTTCTTCTTCTTTTTTTTTTTTTTTTTAACAGATCAAGAAAGTAAGGCCAGAAAAGTTAAATCACATATGTGATCGGGCACACACACACACACACACACACACACACACACAGTTACAAAGGAAGTAAAAGACAGAAAAGGGACTTCAGCCCAGTTCTGGCTTCAGCAGAAGGGTTCTTTCACTTGTAAAACTCCCTCTCCCAAGTGGCCGTATCCCCTGGGATGCTATAAGTGGACATGACTTTAGACAAGGACATGACTTTAGACAAGACTAAGTACAAAGTGAGTAAGAGAAAGAATAACAAAGTGCAAGGTGAGAACTTCAAATGGCAGATGGGGAAACACTTACCCCCTCCCCAAAGCTGCAGGATTATGAGGAAAATTCTCCTCCCCAATCCAATGCGTCCCTGGATTTCTCCAGAGATTGCTAGGCGTGTGCTTCTAGAATGAGATCCTTCTCTCCCTGGTTGACTTGCTGTTACCTTACTCTTCACTTGAAGATTCTATCATCTATCCTAATCTGCATAATTTCTCTAGTTTCTATTTTCTACTTCTTTGATGAATATATTTGCTCACTATCCATGATTGTCTTTTATGCAACAAATATTTTATGGGAAGGAGAGATGCGGGCCAAGAATAAGCTATTACCCTCCATGCTTTGGGTGAATGTTTCCCACATAAATCAATCAGGAAGAATGACTTTTTTTCCTGAACTCTTACATGGATGTTGTGCCCCTGGACTACAATTCTAGGCCAGTACCTTTCTTGGAGATCAGAGAGTGGAGAAGTAAACAGCCAGCCATGGCCCTCCAACCCTGCCCAAAGGTGACAATCATAGTCTTTCTTGGAGATGTCTTATCTATTTAAACATCCCAGGACCATTTGCCTCAGACACATTGTACTACCTTTAGCCCTCCTCTTTTGATTCTTTTTAACCAGGGTCATATATGAAAAAAAATTTAATTTATTAGGGCCAGAAAAAAATATTCTTAAATGTAAGTAACTTTGGAACAAAGAGTTTGTTGTTATTGAAAACTTTTAGTCATGTTCGACTCTCTGACTTAATTTCAAGGTTTTCTTGGCAGAGACGCTGGAGTGGTTGGCTATTCTTTCTCAGTTCATTTTACAGGTGAGGAAACTGAGGCAAACAAGGTTAAGAGGCTTATCCAGGGTCACACAGCTAATAAGTGTCTGAGGTTAGAGTTGAACTCAGGTCCTCCTGATTCCAGTGTTAGTGCTCTACCCAGTGCCATTAGTTGCCCCAGAGACAAGGGAAAAGAGAATTTTTTGTTGGGACCCATGTATTTCATAACAGGACAACCTCCCACTTGTTTTGGGCTCTGGTTACACCACGTACTGCTATCCCTGTGCTCACATTATTCCCTACTTGGATTGCCTTTTTTTTTTTTTTTTTGTCCTTCTAGATCTTCCAGATCCTATTCCTCCTTAGATCAAGTGCTGTCTCAGTCATGAAGCTATCAGAGTACAACTTTACAGATCTTAGACCTAGAAATCCTTTGAACATCAAGTCCACCATTAGACATGAGGAAGTTGAGTCCTAGAAAAATTAAATGACATAATACACACAATTGTATATTGGCCCCAATTTCAATGTCCCTTCCATCATACAAGAAGAGACCTCTCCCTTCCTTGCATCCCTTATAGTCTGTTCTATACAAATCCAACACGATTATATTCTGTTATTATTAGCTGCTATAGGGAATTCCCTGTAAGGAAATTTTCCGTATTGGTGCAGAGAGCTTCCTGCGCCTCTGACAGACTCAATGACCTACCCAGGATCACACAGCCAGGATGTGTTCAGAGGTGGGGCCTGATTCCAAGGGTGGTTCTCAGGTCATTATGCTTCTCACATTCTGCCAGATGGCTCTCCAAATGTTTTGTGTTTTCCTAGCAAAGACTGCAAGCTTGTCAAAGGTGGAACTTGTTGTTCCCCTATTTTATATGTTCCCCGGTGCTTAACAGAGACCTAAATACAGAGTAAATGCTGAACAAATATTGTTAATTGTTGGCTTGTTAAAAAGGAAAACTCTAGCCAAATTTCTGCCAGTCCTTTCTTTGTCCTACAGTTTATCGTTCCTGACACCTTGGGCTTTGCCACCTTTTTCCTACACAAGATCTACTGTGGTCCTCTCCATCACCAGTAACCCCTCCACTCCTATCTGCCCCCTACAAATTCACTTTGTAAATATTCTGTATTTACTTATTGGTGTGCCTTTGTTTTTCCCAATCAGATATATGCACGTTGAGAATTTTCTTTTTGGATCTTTGTTTGTCTAGCACCTGACACGATGCTTGGCATACAATGACAATGTAAGTGTTGAATGAATAAATGAATGAATGAAATATTTTGTCTTCTTCTATCCAAGCATATTAGCAACACATCCAGAGTTCATTCCATTCCATTCTCTCATCCAGCTTCTCTGCTGCCCTGAATGTTTTATATGGCAGGGGATCAAGCAGGGAGGCCCCAAAGTCTGGGGTTTTGTTGGTAAGTCTTCACATGTATTTAACTTGTCCCACAGGATCCCCTGGGGAGGGATTGTGGAGAGAGCTGCTATGAAATCTTCCCTTTAAAGCTGCCTGATGAATGGCCAGCCACTCTCTAAATCACTCTGGTGGAAACCTTTGCAACAGATTTCCTAGATTTAATTCTTTAACTTCTAGGCTGTCTATCTTCTCTCCTTTTATGACCTCCTTTTCCTCAGCTTCTTTCATGCTAATCTCATCTTTGGTTATTTACCAACTAGATCTCTGATGATTTTCTTAATCCTCATATATTGATCAAAAATTCATTCTTCACACCCAAGATAGGATGTCCAGCTATCGTCTCAACAAATCTCTTGCTCTTTCTTTGTCTCTGTCTTTGTTTCTCTATCTCTCTCTGTCTTTGTCTCTCTGCCTCTGTCTCTGTCTTTGTTTCTTTTTCTTTCTCTTTCTCTCTCTATCTCTCTGTGTCTGTGTCTGTGTCTGTCTCTCTCTCTCACTTTCTCTCTCTCTCTTTCTCTCTCTCTCTCTCTCTCTCTCTCTCTCTCTCTCTCTCATTCTTCTGTTCCATTCAAATCAACATTTATTGGGTATCTTCTCCATGGAAAATTGATTCAGTCCTTGTCTTTACAGAACTTACAATCTAAAGATTCCTTTTCCAGGAATTTTCTCTAATTAAGTCCCTCTACTCTCACCATGAGCAGCGAGGTGGTATGGTGGATAGTGTGCCTGGACTGAAATAAGAAGACTTATCTTCCTGGGTTCAAATCCAGCTTCAAATACTTATTTGCTGTGTGATCCTGAGAAAGTCACTTAACTCTATTTACCTCAGTGTCCCCAACAGTACTATGAGCTGGAGAAAAAAATAGCATACTTTAGTATTTTTGCCAAGAAAACTCCAAATGGGGTCATAAAGAGTCAGAACTGAGTATCAACAAGCTTTCACTATTCCTTTACCCATAAGTATTTAAGTAGTTACTTAGAGGGCACTGAATTATTTTGCCTCTTTGTTAGACAACTTTATAAATATTATAATCTTATGTATATTCCATATACCCTAAATGTATGGGGTTTTCTTTTTAGGTGGACTGGATTCACACATGAGTTTTACCATTCCAAAAATAATGAGGGATTCTTGTGATCAGAACTGAGCAGCAACAAGCTTTCACTATTCCTTTACCCATACATATTTAAGTAGTTACTTAGAGGGCACTGTATTATTTTGCCTCTTTGTTAGACAACTTTATAAATATTATATTCTTATGTATATTCCATATACCCTAAATGTGTGGAGTTTTCTTTTTAGGTGGACTGGATTCACACATGAGTTTTACCATTCCAAAAATAGTGAGAGATTCTTGTGGTTTAGCACATGCATTTTCTAATTCCTTAGTAAATATCCTTTTCCTAAACACACAGAGGCAACAAGAACAATGCTCAAATTTCCATACTCTGAGGATGTTCAACAAATTGTGTTGACTGACTGACTGATTTTAATACAAGTTGACATTTTGGCCCGGGAGGATGAACTCCCACTTGCTACCATCTGCCTTGGCTCCTGCATTGGTTAGAAATGCATACTTCCGAATCAGACAGAATGTACACAACAGAAAACCATCTACATAATATCATTTGAAGGTTCCTAAATCCCACCTGCCTTTGAAATTCTCTTCTCAATCTAAAATTATCACCATTAGAGTCGAATGATTTGAGTATCAAATACAGCCACATTGCTCCTGAGGGTGGCCTGAACCAAATTAAAAGCTATAATTTTTATTCCTTCAATGTAATAGCAACAATGATGGTATCAATCATGACAAAGATCCTAAAGAATTTTCTTCTGTGAGGCCCCAGAGTAATAATGAGACCTCAATTTTTTTAATGCCATTGGGAAATGTTAACAAAGTAATACAAATACAATATGACATAGATATGTTAATTTGTAGTTTTCTAAGCAATTTGGCACCCAAGGATCCATTTCTATCTTAGTTGCCACCAGGGAATTACAATTTATCCAGAAGTATCTTACATCCTTACCACCTACCAGTTCCTTCTTTTTCTTTAAAATAATATATAATCAGATAGATCTTTCTCCACAAAATTTTCCCTAATTCCTCAGCAACAATTTCTCCCTTTTCAAAACTCTCTATTGTCCCATATTCACTTATACTATAATTAGCATTATAAATACCAGAGAGGATTACAGCAAAATTTTGAGTAGAATAATAATGAAAGTAGAATTAGGTAAAAATGTCAGCTGAATAAAAAACAGATTGAAGGGTATTGAAACCAAGCTAGGTACTGGTTAGGGAGTTATAATGTTAGTATGACATGAGACAATAAGGGCCTAAATCAGATAATGTCAATGGTATTAGAAAAAGAGGGACAGATAAGAGAGAATGAGGGAAAGAAAAAAGGCAAAGGAAAAGAAGAGAAAAAGAAGGAGAAGAAGGAGAGGGAGGAAAGGAAGAAGATCAGAGAGAGGGAACATGAGAAGAAAAAAGGAAAATGGAGTGAGGGGAGGGGAAGAGAGGGAAGAAGGAAGGGGAAAGGAAAGAAATGGGGAGAGAAAAGGGACAGAGAGAGGATCCTAGGAAGGAAGGAAGGAAAGAAAGAAAGAAGAAAGGAAGAAAAGAAGGAAGGAAGGAAGAGAGGGAGGAAAGGAGGGAGGAAGAGAGGAAGGAAGGGAGGGAAAGAGAGAAGAGGAAAGGAAAGGGGGAAAGACTAGAGTGGAAGGGAAGAGGCACAGGGAGGAAAGGGAAGAGAAAGAGACAGAGACGAAGAGACATGGAGATATGATTCAAAAATTAACAAGATTTAGTGACAGTGTGTATAGCATATGTATGGTGGGGAGGACAGGAGGAATAAAAAATGAATAAAGTATTTATTGCCTAGAAGAATGGTGATATCATTAATGGAACCAAGATGCTCTTGTATGGTGAGAAGATGATGACTTTTCCAAAGGAAATGTTGAATTTTATGTGATGTCAAGACATCCAGCAGACAGTTGAAAATGCAAGAATGAGGCTTGGCAGCTACTCTGGCCTTCTCCATAACCATCTCCCTGCTCTTGGTAAATAAACATGAAGGATTACAGAAGAATGTGTTTTTGCTCCACTGGGTTGTTCTTTGGTTCTTGGGCAAGAATACATGAATTCAAAACCACATAATTTATGTGTTATGTTTCTTTTGGCTAATATTAAAAGCAGGACATCCTTAGCTTAAGCCAACTGTGACCAAACAAGGGACACCTCACATCAAATCAATTAGTGAAGTTTCATCAACAAAAAAGAAACAAACAGCCCTCCCCTTGTTAGAGATTTCTATTTCTGGAAAAGCCAATCCTCTCTTCCATCTTTGATGTGGCAGAGGCAGTAGTGATGAGCAAAGGAAGCAAAACAGTACATGAATGATGATGGAAAGAACAGGCCAATCGTTTTTCCACAGAGTCACCAAGATAATCTTCCTAAATCACAAGCCTAAATATGTCACGATTTTCCCACCCCATGCTCAATAGATCTTTTTGTCTTTAAAATAAAATAAAAATTCCAGCTTGCCATGTTAAGCCTTTCTCAATTTTATATCAGCCTGAACTTTCTGGACTTTCATATTAAGTCTTTCATGTATCATATGTTCCAGTCAAAATGGCTTACTTACATGGAGCTCCCCAGTAGCCTCCCACATCCAAACCTTTTTCTTCGTTGTTCTCTATGAATGTGCTTCCTCCTTACCTCCTTTTTGCAATACCTGACTTCCTTCAGGGCTTAACTCATGTGCCAACTTCTACATGAAGTCTTTCCTGACTTCCCTAGTTCTCAGTACCCTTTTCCTTTTCATATAATTATGTATAATACTTATTTGCATGTTTTTTCTAACTCTCCTATTCCATCCTACCCAGTAGAATGTAAATTCCTTTAGGGCAAAGGACCATTTTTTGTTGTTTTGGTTTGGTTTGGTTTGTGTGTGTGTGTGTGTATTTGTATCTCCAATGCCTTGCATATAATAGGCAATTAATAAGTGCTCATAGATCTGGATTGGAACATTGATCTGGGATTTGGGAAATTTTGGTTCTAGTCCTAGTTCAATAATTTTCTCAAGTAACTTTGAGTAAATCTTTTGCCTGTTTGGGCTTTAGTTTCCTCATCTGTGAAATGCGCAAAAAGTTAGACTAATTGATTTTTAGTTTCTTTTTAGCTTTAACAAACTACTATTTATTACCTTTTAAATTCTGCTCTTATCCCTGACTTTGTACCTCTGAAACCCATATAGTTGATGTGAAACATAGTTAGCTCTTAATAAATGCTGGTTGGTTGACTGATGGGCACAGATACTCAACTTCAGCATCCCTACCCTATCTCCCAGCTTGAGCAAGTTTTTGCCTGCTGTTCAAAGAGAACCAATGACATGAGGAGAAGGAGGATGTCTTGATTTGCAAGTGCTGGATTTAGATGAAGCAGAGCAAAGTTATGAACCTCACTCTCTCCTCCAGAGTCTTGCAAGTCCAGTGACAAGACATGGGTTGAGGCAACTGACTATGGCCCCAAAAAGCAATGGGAGACCTTGATCTTTTTAAGCAAAGGTCTTTCCCAGTTCTCACTTTGTCTGAGACAATACCCATTCAATAATTAAAGGCTAAGTAAGAATTGAGGCAAAAATGGCCTACTTTGCTTTCAATCTGAGTCAATCTGAGAGGGGAAAACCCTCCTGGGTTTCAAACCAGAACCAAAACAATTGCTATTAAGAGGCACTTTGAGCTAATAAAACACAAACAAAGAGCAAATGAGACTTGGACTGGGACTTATTATTGGCTGTGAAAGCTGGAGTGATTTGGGTTTAAAGGCCTAGTCAAGTAGTTCCATTTGAATTCCTGTGGGCTTTATCAAAGCCTGGTTTTTCAAAGGTATATTTCAAGAAATCATAAATGAAACTACATAAAAGAATTAATTATCTTAGTTTTTCAGGGGAAAGAATAAATAAATAAGGAAGAAAAAAATCTAACTCCCAAACTCCAAGTTACCTTGCAAATTATAGATCAAAATTTATATTCCTTTGGATGGTACAATCAATAGGGCAGATAAGGAAACTCCTTTCTCCATCCCCATATTCTCACTACACCAGTCATCTTTACCTCCTGCTTCTTGGCAGCCAGAGTAAGACTGAGCCTCCCCTGTTAGAGCCACATATCTGTGGAGGTTGTTTTATGTATGGGGGGAGAGGGTAAAGGAAATGTACAGATGGCATGACTGCCCACTCCTTCCTCCAAAAGCCTGAGGGACAGTTCCTGTCTGCCACCTCATTGTTGGTTATTCTCCTTCTCTGTCAACAGCTGCCAAGCCCCACGGCCTAGCCAATCAACCAAATGATCTTTTTAGTCCATGAATACTATGACTGTTTTTTTTTCCTAGCTCTTCTTTCCTGTTGTTTTATGGTGAACCTTTTAAGGTGTTTTCTTTTTCCCATTAAATGCTAGGTGCAGAGTCATTATGATCATCATTATCACACTCTGAGCTCATTTGGCCTCTCTGTACCTCAGTTTCCTCATCTGTAAAATGAGAAAGATCTGTCAAATGAGAGAATTGGAACAGGATGGATACAGTTAAAGTTCACACCATATCTGACAATGGCTGCACCATGTCACCACTAGCCTGAAAGACCTTAGTTTTAATTTTGACACTATATCGTGTGAGCTTGGGAAGCCACTATCTCCTCTCTGGACTTCTGTATTATCCTCTTCTATAAAATGAAGGAGCTGGACTGGGCTAAAATCTCTAATGTCTCTTCCAGCTCTGTCATTCTGTGATTCTTCTGCTTATTGGGCAACCCAACTGGATAGCAACATCCCACCAAGAAGAACTTTGAATGCCTTCCCTTCTTGGAGAGTTTTTCATTGTCAATGGTGCAAAGCTGAGAGTTCAATTATATGCAGTTGACTACGGTTCTTTAATGATTTTATGTCAGTTCTATAATTAAATTGTATGCCCCTTAATTAAGTGGCGTGGTATATTGCACATTTTTCTGTTATTTTATCCTTTCCCCCAAACATCCTGGTCATCTAGCTCAGGCCCAAGCATTCAGAACATCAGTTGATTGATTGAAGAAAAGTATGGTAACAATTACTTTGTGTCCCCAGGACTGAATATTTGATGGACAGGGAGAGAGAACTCATGAATGATCTTCTTTATCTATCTCTTCTGTCTTAGGTAATTGGCTAAGGAGAAAAAAGGTCACTGGACTTGGATAAGGACTCGAATCCTGGTTCTACCAGTCTTTTCATATCATCTAGCCTGAGTCTCCTCATTTGTTAAATGAAGAAAATAATATTTACACTGCCTACTTTGCAGGGTGGTTAAAAATAAAATAACATGTATAAAGATGCTTTCTATAGCTTAAAGAATAATGCCTTGCACATAGTAGGTACTTAATCTGTATTTGTTGAATTGAATTATTAGGCATATAAACCCAGTGTCCTCTTAAAACAAGGAGCCCAGGTAACACATCCAAAGTCTCTTGTTTCTCTGGCTCCTTGTCCTCAATCAAGGTGAAACATGGCAGCTACAAGGTCTGGCAATCCTCCAAGAATAACCACAATTTCCCTTTTCAAACACTGGGCTTTGTGAGCTCAAAGTCTATGCTTTTCCCACTGTCTCATGCTTCCTCCCAGAGAGATTTATGAACTATATGGTTCAGTGTGGATGTCAACTCACAAAGTATCTTAAATTTGGTGTAGCTTTAGAGGAGGCTACACTTGGATACCCCTGAAGCTGCACAAAGCAGATGGAAAAGAAGATCAGAGATGTAGTGGGGAGAAGATTGGTTTGGAGTCAGAGCATCTGGATGTTACTCTTTACTGGTCTGAGCTGACTTCACCTCTCTAGGCCTCGGGGAATTCATCTGGAAATTGTTCTTTTTAAATTTTTTTCTTTTTTTTTTATTAAAGGGTTTTATTTTCAAAACATATACATAGATAATTTTTCAATATTGACCCTTGCAAAACCTTTTGTTCCAAATGTTCCCCTCCTCCCCCCCACCTTCTCCCCTAGGTGGCAAGTAATCTAATATATGTTAAACATGGTAAAAATACATGTTAAATAAAATATAGGCATATATATTTATACAATTATCTTTCTGTACAAGAAAATTCAGATTAAAAAGGAAAAATGAGAAAGAAAATAAAATGCCAGCAAATAATAACAAAAAGCATGAAAATGCTATGCTATGGTCTACACTCAGTCCCAATAGCCTTCTCTCTGGGTACAGATGGTTCTCTTCATCACAAGATCATTGGAATTGGTCTGGATCATCTCACTGCTGAAAAGAGCCACATCCACCAGAATTAATCATCATATAATCTTGCTGTTGCCGTGGACAATGATCTGGTTCTTCTCATTTCACTCAGCATCAGTTTATGTAAGAATTTCCAGGCTTTTTTGACTCATCCTGTTGGTCATTTCTTACAGAACAATAATATTCCATAATATTCATATACCGTAACTTATTCAGTCATTTTCCAAATGATGGCATCCATTCAGTTTCCAGGTTCTTGCCACTATGAAAAGGGCTGCCACAGACATTTTTGAATATGTGGGTCCCTTTCCTTCCTTTAAGATCTCTTTGGGATATAAACCCAGAGGAAATACTGCTGGACCAAAATGCACATTTTGATAGTCCTTTGGGCATAGTTCTAAATTGGTCTCCAGAATGGTCGGATCAATCCACCAACAATAAATTAGTGTCCCAGTTTTCCCACATCCCCTCCAACATTCATCATGAATTTTTTCCTGTCATCTTAGCCAATCTGAGAGGTGTGCAGTGTTACCTTAGCATTATCTTAATTAGCATTTCTCTGATCAACAGTGATTTAGAACATCTTTTCATATGACTAGAAATGGTTTCAAGGAAATTGTTTTTGATGATCCCCAAGAAACCTATTTTCAGTTCTAATTATATGTCAATCCAGTCTTCTCTCTGACTTCTAGTGTGAGTTTGGAATTCTTTGTGTCTCATAACTTCCTTGCCAGTCATGTGGATATCTTTGTCCACCTCCATAGAAAAATCTAAAGGGGAAAAGAGAGAGGGGGGAGGAAAGAGAGGGAGCAAACATTTATTAAATACCTAGTATGTGCCAGGCATTATGCTAAGTAAATACTTTACAAATATTTTCTCATTTGATCCTTTGGGAGATTTGTTTTCACAAGAGGATGCAGAAAGATGACTGGAATCACAAGATTTGGGAGTATCATTCTTGTGTTGAAATTGAGCTTTTTTGGCTGTTGTTGGTTTTGATGAGAAAGTTGGTAGGTAACAGATCTTTGAGTTCATTGGTTGGGGAACTCCAAATAAGATCATTTTCTTTACAAATGCAGATCAACAGATATTCCTCAGCTTTTATGATCTTTCAGAGTTGCTAGAACACTGAACCACATGGCCAGTCCAAGGTTAATCCTCCATCCCTTCTACCAAACCATCTCTTAATTCTGCTTTAGCAAATCAAAATTAGGGTTCCATCCCAGTCTGAATGAAAAAGAGATGATCCTGGTTTCCATAAACCGATGTGACGCAAAATCATTCCCTTGCAATAGCAGTGAAATGACTGTAATATCACTGTGATGGGTATGTCATTTTTTAAAATACAGGGACACTGGAACAAAAATACCTCCAGATACTTTGAAGTCCTGGAGTCAAACAGTCAGTAGTACTGAGTGTAGGCAAAACATTGTACTATTGTTGTTGAGTCACTTTTCAATCCTATCTTGCCCAGAATCACACAGTTTTGTTGTTGTTCATCCATTTCAGAGTCGTTTGCTATTTCCTTCTCCCCTTTACTTTATGGATGCAGAAACTGAGGCAAACAGGGTTAAGTGACTCACCTAGGGTCACATAGCTAGTGAAAATCTGAGGCCAGAGTTAATTCAGAAAAATGTTTTCCTGACTCCTACTGTGCCCTACCTGCCTCGGAGACTTGAAAAGCACCTACTCTCCTGAATCCAGTACAACAAATATAATTTTCTGTTAATCATTTCTCCAAAGAGAATATATATGCTTTCAAGCAGCCCATCTGCCATCATCCCACATATTCTCAACCTCCACTCCTTACTGCTTTCTCCAATGTTGTCTTTAACTTTTCCATTAATCTCTGCCTCCTCTTCTGACTTACTGATCTGTCAAAGACACAACCCAATCAACAGCAGCCTTGGTACAAAAGTGATGACAAACTCTTTAACAACAGTTTGAACTAAGAGAGATTCCAAGTTTATAATCCAAGGAGTATTCTTCAGCCAAGAAAAACTAATCTTTGAAACAAAGTACAATGGAAATAAAAATGTACTAGCAGAAAGAAAAACTGGGTTTTCCTCCACTATCTTCAACTAAACTTACTGTGTAGACTTAGGAAGGTCAGCCTTTCTGAGTCTTTTGTCCCTTCTAAAAATACTTACACCAAGAATTTGTGACTTCACCAGGCAGATGATTCTTTCTACCAAGGAAGATTGAAGATGATAGCACTTCTGTGACTAGAGGCAGGAGATAAAACACTGGCCTTAATATCAGGGAGACCTGAGTTCAAATAAAGCCTTCGACATCTTAGGCAAGTCACTTAATTGCTATCTGCTTCAATTTCCTCATTTGTAAAATGGGGAAACAGGGAAGTTAGGTGGATACAGCATCAGGCCTGAAGTCAAAAAGTCTCATCTTCCTGAGTCTTCCTGAGTTTAAGCCTAGTCTCAGCTGTGTGACTCTGGGCAAGTCACTTAATCCAATTTGCTTCAATTTCCTCAACTGGAAAATGAGCTGGAAAAGAAAATGGAACTCTAAATATTTTTCCCCCAAAAAAAGCTCCAAATGGGATCAGAAAGAGTTGGTCACAAGTGAAAAGATTAAACAACAAAGAACAAAATAGGAAAAGTAATAAAGGTAGCATCTGCCTCCTAGAGTAATTATGAGGGTCAAATGATATAACTTTTATAAAGAGTTCTGCGAATCTTCCTATATAAATGCTAACTATTAGGTAGCTATTGTTGTTGTAGTTTGTTTGTCCTTCATTCTCGAAGAGAACCATTACATCAGGGAAGTGATGCCATGACTTGCAAGTGAATTGGATTTAAGTGAGGGAAGCCTGTGCAAGGTAACTTGTCTCACTTTCCCCTCCAGTCATCTGGGTGCAGTGGCCAGATATAAATCAAGAAGACTGGAGCTGATCCTGGATGCAATGGGAGACCTTGGCCTTTTAAAATTAAGGTCTTAAACAGTTTGACTGAAGCTATACCCATTCAATGATTAAGGCTAGGTAGCAGTTGAGGCAAAGAATCTCCTCTTTCATCTAGTCCAAAAAAATCTAAATGAATAAATGAATGAATTTGGGAGGGGAAGACCCTGATGGTTTCTGGTCAAAGCAGAAATGATTTCTATTTATATTAAATCTGAATCATTCTAGACCCAAACTATGATCAAATGGGGCTTGGCCTTGAACCTATTGGTAGCTAAGTAGAATCAGGTTGGTTTTGGTTTATTTAAGATCTGGTCCTTAAGAAAGAAATCTAGTCAGTAAATGGGTTCTTTCTTGCTTGCTTCCTTCCCTCCCTCCCTTCTTTCTTTCTTTCTTTCCTTCCTTCCTTTTTCTCTTTCTTTTCTCCTTTCTTCTTTTCCTTCTTCTTTCCTCCCTTCCTTCAGTTCTTCCCTCCCTCTGTTCAAATATGGTATCATACCCTTACTTAACAAATACTCTTAAAAGATAGCTATTATTACTTAGTAGATAAATCCTAGGAAGATGCCTGAGACATGCAAAGGCCGCTTGCCTAGAGTTAAACAGGTAGTAAAGGTCAAAAGTTAGATTTGAATTCAGGAAGTTCTAATTCCAGATTTACCTTCCCTCCACTAAACCTCACAGGCTCAAGTGCCTCCTTTGTCCAGGGGGACACAGCTAGCTATGCTTGGAGGTTAGATTCTATACTAGAGGTTTTCCAAGGTCTATTTGAACTTCACATTCTATGATTTGGTGACTCTTCTCTCCAAAGAGATTAAGGAACAACAGGCCCTTAGCTGTCTATTTTAGGGCCCAGTTTTGTATTAAAATTTGATTACTCCTTAAACTGTGCAATCAGATTTCAAGGTGCTATTAAATTTATTGGGAATCTAGCTGTCTATTATGTTTTATTATATTTTAATGATCTTATGATGATACTTTCAATGAGCCAGAGGGAAATTTGTAGGGTTTAGTGCTAATATGAAAAGGATGGTCTATAGCTGACAATGGAGGAGTGACCTCTCCTGCTATCCTCACATCAGGCTTGGGGAAAGTCAAATTCTATCCTCAGGAATGTCATTCCAAATTGGGTAGAGTGACTGCCATAATATTTCTGGGAGCCTTGAAGTACTGTTGAGGAATACATACATTTAAAATAGATTAAGATCCCTACTAATAATCTCCCAAAGAGAAAGATTCCTATGGAGTAGAACTAACTCTAATTCTGGAGTTGTCAAATCAGGGGAACTCAGAAATATAATCCCAGGATTTAAAGCTGGAGATTTTAGAGTTCATTTAGTAATCTATCCTCCTCAAGTGACCATATTGAGGTTCAATATGAAAGGTTAATTGATTTGTAGAATCACAAATTTAGTGTCCTTAAAGGTAATCTATTCCAATCCTCTCATTTTACAGTCAAAGAAACTGAGGCAGACATTGGTTAGGCAGAGTCAGGTTCATACAGTAAGTGTCTGAGACTAAATTTGAACCAGCTCTTCTTGATTCTAGAGCCAATACTCTTCCACTCTAACACAATGCCTTCTCATGTTCATACAAGAAGCTAGTGGCAGAACCAGCAGTCAAATCCAGGTTCTTTGACTGCCCAAAGGACATTCTGTTGCCCCATGCTTCCAGTACTTGTTAAGTCATTATGAAGATGAGGAAATTGAAGTTGAGAGAGAAAGGATGGACTTGCCCAGGCTCACACAGTAATCAGTCTTAAAGCAGGGAGCCACGTATTCTGAACCAAAATTGAAGGCTCTTTCCCCTGGATATATGACTTGCTTCCTATAAGCCTCATAATCATCATGGTAACTGCTGCCCCAGTTCTTGCAATCATTAGAACTGACATATGGGCCATTAGAAAATATTGGCCAAACAGCATTGTGTTTTAACTTAACAGAGAGCAAGCCCATCTTTCTTGATCTCTGCTCACAAGAGACTCAGGAATCTATGGTGGATAACAGTAATATTTTCCCCAGCCCAATTCCTGGGTAGGGCCTGAATCTTATTAAACAAAGGCTTGGTGAAGTTCACATTGTTGACTAAACCTAACTCAGAATGGAAAAGGTCCCGGTCAAGAGCTCATAGCAATGAGACAAAATCAGCAACTGGGAAATTGAGTTGAGAATTGAAAGGGCCAGAGTTATGAGGCCATGTCTGAAGAATAAACTGGGTCATATCCTTACTTCTCTGGGCTTGATTTCTCCATCAGTAAAATAGGGAACTTGCCATATCAAAATGAGGTCAAAATGGGTACATGATTTGAGCATAAAGAATGATACCATAAACAAATTAGGAAAGCAAGTGATAATTTACCTATCAGAACTTTGGAGAAGGGAGAAATTTATGACCAAAGAAGAGCTAGAGAACATTACAAAAGGCAAAATGGACAATCTTGATTACATTCAATTAAAAAGTTCTTGTATAAACCCAACAGAAACAAGATTAAAAGGGAACTTCAAAGCTGGGAAAAAATCTTTACAGCCAGTTTTTTCTTATAAAGGTCTCATTTTTAAAATATATCAAGAACTGTGTCAAATTTATAAGAACACAAGTCATTCCCCACTTAATAGACGGTCAAAGGATATGAACAGACAATTTTCAGATGACAAATTAAAACCCTCTATAATCATATGAAAAAATGCTCTAAATCACTATTGATTAGAAAAATTCAAATTAAAACAAGTTTGAGATACCATACACCTCTCAGTTTGGCCAAGATGACAGGAAAGGATAATGATAAATGTTGGAGGGGATGCGGGAAAACTGGGACACTGATATATTGTTGGTGGAGTGGTGAAATGATCCAACCATTCTGGAGAGCAATTTGTAACTATGCCCAAAGGGCTATAAAATTGTGTATACTCTTTGATCCAGCAGTGTTTCTACTGAGCCTGTATCCCAAGGAAATCATAAAGGAAGGAAAAGGACACACCTATACAAAAATGTTTGTAGCAGCTCTTTTTGTGGTAGCAAAGATTTGGAAAATGAGTATATGTCCATCAAATGGAGAATGGCTGAACAAATGGAATATTATTGATCTGTAAAAATGATGAATAAGCTGACTTTAGAAAGGCGTGGAAAGATTTACAAGAACTGATGCTAAGTGAAACAAGCAGCACCAGGAATACGTTGTAATAATAACAGCAAGAATGTGTGATGATCAACTGTGAAAGACTTGGTTCTTCTTAATGATTCAGTGATCCAAAGCAATCCCAATAGACTTTGGATAGCAAATGCCATCTACACCAAGAAAAAGAACTATGAAGACTGAATATAAACTATAAACTATTTTAGAGTTCATTTAGTAATCTATGCTCCTCCTATATATACTATATTTCTTTCTTTTTTTTTATCTCTCCCATGGTTTTTCCCTTTTACTCTAATTTTTCTCTCCTAGCATGATTCATAAAGTAAGGTGTATTAAAAATAAATAATTTTTTTTTTAAAAATATGGGGCTTGGATTAGATCAAGATTCTTAACCCTTAAAGTGATATAGATCCCCTTTGTTAATTTGGGGAAGTCTAAGGACACATTCTCAGAATGTTTTAAAATGCATAAAATAAAAACATAGGATTACAAAAAAAGAAAATTACATTGGAAATGCAATTATCAAAATATAAAACAATCTAACTAGTAAATGTACTTGCCTTAGTTTCTTCATTTGTAAAATAATCTGGCAAAGGAGATGGCAAAACACTTCAGGATCTTTGCCAAGTAAACTCTAAATGGGATCAGTCAGACATGACTGAAAACAACAACAAAATTTCAGAGTAGTAGAAACAATATTTCAAGATATTTACAGCTATAATATGAAAATACCTGTGATTTCTATTGATGATCAGAATTAGAGGAAATATTGGATTTCAATTAGCTATTAGTGAAAATAAAGATGCAAAATTTAGCTATTCAGATGCACAGACCTCTTTTCAAAAACCCCTGACTTAGAGACCAGATGGGGATAAAGATACAATATAAAGTATTCATCATCAAAATTACTTGGCATTGGTTAAAAAAAAAAAAAAGAAGTAGTTTTGTTGAATGGACTTGATAAGCAAGAATTAGAAGAATCAAGCACAATGGGTTAGTGGACAGAAGCCAAGGACAGAAACCACCTGGGAAAGCTTACATTTAATAAGAATTTCCTGGAAAACTAGACATTTGACAGAAAATATCAGTATCTTCTGATATATATACCATAGTAAGCTCCAAATAGATATACCACTTAAATATAGAGGTCACCATAGTATATAAAGAGGAAAGACTTTCTCTAAACTAGAGAAAAATTCTTAACAAGCAAAGGATAGAGGTGATTAAAAAAAAAACTAGACAATTTTTACTATGTAAATTTTTTCTTGTTAATTTTATTTTTATATTCTGAATTTAACAGATACAATAAAATCAGCATTCCTATATACAAAGTAGAACCAAAAATAGAATTATAAGTGAAATTGTAAATTTCTATACAGTTTGATTTTCCTTTTTTATAATAAATTTGATGTATAACTTTCAAAATAGTTCTGCTTGTCTGTTTTGCTGTCCATTTCTGTGCACTTAAAAATGTTCCAGTGATTTTTTTTCTTTTTCTCTTCTTTTTCTTTGCAACTCTCTCCCTACTCTCTTCTCTTTTCTTTTAACTCCATATTAAAAAAAAAAAACCTCTAATACAAATATGCATAGTCAAATAAAACAAATTCCACATTGGTTGTATCAAAATGTATGTCACATTCTATAGCTTGAATCCATCATCTCTCATCAGGAGGTAGATGCCACTTCATTCTATAATCCTCTGGTTATTGTTTTGATCACAGCTCTTAAGTCTTTCAAAATCATTTGTCTAAGCAATGTTGTTATTATATAAATTGTTTTCCTGGTTCTGCATACTCTGCATCACTTCATACAAGTTCTCTCAGGTTTTCCTAAAACTGTTCCTTTCAGCATTTCTAGGGAATAATAAAATTTCATTACATTCCTATACCATAATTCAGCTCATTTTTTGTACCATTTTAAAGTCCATAGGAAAGGTGGCCTAGAAAAACGCTCTGTCTTGAGTCAAAAATGCAATAAATCCTTTCCTTAGCAGTATTAAGTAATTGTTCTCTACTAAACCAATTCTAACTCCTGCCACTTGCCCTCAGTTTTGCAAGCATAAGATTTGGAGTGTTCATTTTTCAAAAAAAAAAAAAAAACTACAGTATTTTTCTACAATTGGGGAAAAGAATGTCATGGGAAGTCAGAGAGACAATGGACTAGGAATAACCAACTATCTGGGCCTACATTATAGTTCTGGCTACAATGAGGAATGGGTGACCTTGAGCAAATAATATCATCTCTGAACTCCAGCTTCTTAATCTGCAAATTAATGTGTACCACCTATTTTAAAAAAAATCCAAATGAGGCAATAGATATAAAAGTGCTTTAATAGTACACAGTGCAAGAGAAATACAAATTATTATTATTTAAATGCTCTTCTTTTCCTACTCCCACCAACTCCCTCAAGTGTAAATAGTGGCATTTGGTCCAAAACCATTAGGTCATGGAGCCATTTTTCAAAATGCCAAATGTCCATGTACTCCGATCCAAAGTAATCATGCCCTTTTACTGCCTCTGAGTCATAATGGGGGACCTAGGGAGCTCCCAGGATGCGCCCTTTTGACTTTATTGTGAACTTGCAGAAATCATTTCTGAAAGCTGAACAACATAAGCCCTCTAATGCCATGGCGACTCAGCTGGCCTCTGGGCAGCTGCCAGGGATAACCACAGTGTGCTAAATAATGCTACATCTGAATTATTTATTGAGAAGACAAATGACTCATTATAGCTAAGTCCATCTCTCACAAAGTACAGAGGTAGTGAAGGAGATGAGGTTATAGTAGGGATCCTTAGTTAATGGCACCCATCATTAGGACCCGGGATGACTTTGGAACTTACAGATAGATACTGAATCTTACAGTTAAATTCTAAGGAGTTGGGAATAGCACCAGAATGGGACCTAACCCTTTTATTTTTTTAATTGATTCTTTCTGCTTTATATATGAGGATTTTTCCATTGTTGCTAATCCTCATTCCCCTACCCCTGAACCACTGAACCCAAATGTGATAGTGAAAAACAAGCAAAACTATTGTTTCTACGTGGATAAGGCAGGCTTGAAAGGTTTATAAATTTAGCCCGTTCTGTCTTACCTGTCTGTTGCAGTAACTGAGCCTTCATTTTAGTAGTAGTAGTGGTGATATAGTAGTTACAGTAGTGGTGATGGTAGTGATAATGGTAGTAATTGTAATAGAATACTAGTAGCAGTAGTAGTGGTAGTAGTACTACTTTTGGTAATAGTATATAGTAGTAGTGGGAGGAGAAGGAAGAGAAAGTAGAGGAATAATAGGAGGAAGAGTCAAAGTCATAGTTTTCATTGTAATAATAGCTAGCATTTAAATGGAATTTAGAAGTTTTCATTTTCTTTTATTTTTTTCAATTACACATAAAAATAATTTTTAACATTCATTTTTAAAATTTTGAGTTTCAAATTCTCTTCCTTCCTCCCTCCTCTTTCTGCTCTTTGAGAAGGGGAGAAATTTGATATAGGTTATACAAAGTACATTCATGCAAAACATTTTTCTATTACCATATTATTAAAAAACACAGACCACATTCTATATAGTATTCTTTTATGATGGCAAAAAAATTGAAAATTAAGGATATACCTATTCATTAAGACATGGCTAAACATGATGTGGTATCTGATTGTAATAGAAATATTATTTTGCTTCAAGAAATGATGAACAAGATGCTTTCAGAAAATACCTGGGAAGACTTATATGAACTGATGTAAAGTAAAGTGAGCAGAACCAGGAGAACATTATACACAGTAACAGCAATATTGTATGATGATCAACTATAATAGACTTAATTATTCTCAATAATACAATGATTTAAGATAGTTCTAACAGACTTATTATGAAAAAAATGCTATCTACCTTTAAAGAAAGAACTGATAGATTCCAAATGTAGATCAAAACATACTTTAATTTTTTTTTAATTTTTTTTCTGGTCTGTATATTTATGTGTAATATATGTAATGTATTTATATATATGTTTATACTATTTTTCTTTAATCTTTTTGGGGTACAGTGCTAGTTATGGTATTGTTGAATCAAAGACAATGCACAGTTTGATAATGCTTTGAGAATAGTTCTAAATCATTCTCCAAAATGTTTGGATCAGTTCACAACTTTATCAGCAATGCATTAAATGTCCTAATTTTCCCACATCTCCTCCAATATTTGTCATTTTCCTTTTCTCTCATATTAGTCAATCTGATAGATATGAGGTGATGTCTCAGAGTTGTTTTAATTTGTGTTTCTCTAAACAGTGATTTATGTCATTTTTCATATGACTATATATAGCTTTGATTTCTTCTTCTGAAAACTGCCAGTGTTTATTTTTTGACCATTTGTTACTTTAATGTTTGCAAAGTGTTTTTCAAATATTACCTCATTTGAGATCACTAGGAAGAGTGTACTATTATTATCCCTGTTTTACAATTGAGGAAACTGAGACAACACTTAAATGATTTGTCCAGGGTCACACACTAATAGATATCTGAAGCTAAATTTGAATTCAGGTCTTCCTGACTCCAAGTTCAGTACTCTATCTACTGTATCACCAAACTATCTTTGTATAACATACATGATTTGCCTGCAAAGAACCACAAAATCTCAGAATCAAAAAAAGACCTCTGAGGTTGCCTAGTCCTACCCTACCTAATAAAGAAAGCTTTCAACAGTAATCTTTCACAAGTAGTTATTCACTCTTACCTAAAAGCCTCCAAGAAGACAAAACCCCTATGTCCAGAAGAAGTATCAACTTTTTGGATAACTTGGGAGCTTAGGAAATTTTTCCTAATATAAAGTTGAAATTTTTACACATTGCTACTAGTTTTTACCTTTGGACCAAGCAGAACAAGTCTTATTTTTCTTCCATGTGACAGCCTTTCAGATACTTAAGATGGTTATCAGCTCATCACATCCAAGTATTGAGTGTTTTCAACTGATCTTTCCATGGAATCATCTTCAGGCACCCTCATCTTTCTGGTCACACCAATCTGAACATCTTCTGGATCATCAGTGTCTTCCAAAAATGTAACACTTAGAATGAATCACACTATTCAAATAAAAGAAGAGAAACTTGGTATAAATTATCCCCAAAGTACAGATAATTGGTAAAAGATGCAGATGTAGAACAAATTCATTGCATTTCCTTTAAAATAGCTAGTTGAACTAATGTACTTGTACAAATTTTTCCAAGTTGTACAAAAGAATAGGAAATAAATCTAATTGCTAACATAACTGGCAGTGCTTTGAATAGTCTCAAAAGAAAAAAAAAGTATTCAGCTAATTTATTGCCAAACTTAAGTAAAATGGGTGAAATTGAGTTCTCTCTCTCTCTCTCTTTTTTTTTTTTTTTTTTTTTTTGACCTATACCTTTCATGTTCTGATAGGCATCTAGGTGGTATAGTGGATAGAGTGCCTGGACTGGAGTAAGGGAGACACATCTTCCTGAATTCAAACCTGATCTTTCTAGCTGTGTGATGCCGAACAAATCACCCTGTTTGCCTCAGTTTCCTCATTTGTAAAAAGAGCTAGAGAAAGGAATGGCAAATCACTCCTGTATCTTTGCCAAGAAATCTCAAAATGGGGATATGAAGAACCGGACATGATTGAATGATGACTAAACAACAACAAATTCATGTTCTGATAGAGGAGCTAATCATTAGACAGATATATTTATCAGAAAAGAACAATAGAACAATCAAGGTTCTGAGAGCTAGACTTTATGACATTAAAAATATGTCCATCTTTAGAAGTCATATTAAAGGTATGGCTTTTAAAAGTCATGGTTATTAAAAATCATATTAAAATTAAATTAAATTAATTAATGTAATTAATTACAATAAAATAAATTTTAAATCATATTTAAAATTACAAATAATATTAAAAAGGATCTCTCATCACACATCTTTTGTGTTATATCCTTGGCACCTTGCTGTCAGACACTGGGACACTACAGAAATGGGAGGGAGAAGTGGCAGGTGTTGCTACTTAATCAGAAAGATTTTCTCCCTGCCTCTCTTCACAGGCACACTTGACAAAGGAGGAATCCAATTCATTGCAATTCCACATGGTGAATTTTAGTACATCAAGCAGTAGACAGATGGCCACTCTGTATGATAAGAGGTTATGAATATATAAAGCAGGCCTGGGGGGCAGGGAGTTCTGGAACATGATAGGAAGACAGTGATTGTGAAGGATTATTGTCTAATTTCTGATATTGTCTATTAGCTATCTTAATATAATTTTAATGTTGTTTATTGTCTAATGTTTTGGTGAGAGAATAGTAGCTAGGCATGAAGGGAGCACATAGAGATAGGAAAGCTGGAAGAGTATGTCTTGGATCTACTTCTTCTGTATGGATTGTCCCACTGGGTAACTCACTGTGGCTTTGTTGGTCCTTCAGTTTCCTTATATGTAAAAGGAATGGGTTGTGTATATGTCCTGGGACCCCTTATACAGAAAATATCAGCATTTTGTAGCACTGATAAGAGCTATAAGATCATATTCTGTCCAATACAGCTTCTCTAATCCATGGATTAGCTCAGCTGGACTTCAGTTTCTGTTTTTGAAGGTAAATACTTAAAGGTGAAGAGGTGCCTACCCTTAGTCTCAATTCAAAATGTCAATAGAACAGAACAATTTGCACATTATAGAATAGGATGTTCTTCAACTATTTTAACTCATGACCTCTTCTTGTCCAAGAAATGTTTACTCAACTCCAGATATATAGGTATATAAAATAGCCATACTAGTCAAATATTTGCTGTTAATAAATCATAAAAAACATTTTATGCCATCTATATCCAGAGAGAGAACTGTGGAGACTGAATGTGGATCGAAGCATACTATTTTTACCTTTTTTTGTTTACCTTTTCTTTCTTGTAGTTTTTCTTTTTGATCTGATTTTTCTTTCACAAGATGACAAATACGGAAATTTTTTTAAGGATTATACACATATAAACTCTATCAGATTGCTTGATGTCTTGGCAAAGAGGGAAATAAGAAAGGGAGAGAGAGAAAAAATTGGAACTCAAAGTCTTACAAAAATGAATGTTGAAAACTATCTTTACCTGTAATTGAAAAAACAAAATATTGTAGAATCCAAATAAAAAGAAATTTATTTTTAAAAAATTCTTTAGTACACATATAATTTTACTATTTATTTAAGATGAAAGCAAGTTTGTATATTAATGAGATGGATGTGCTTGTTTATTGTTACATAAAGAATTAAATGTTGGCAAAATGTTTGATACTTTTTACTGTTGCCAGTTTTTTGTGACTCCCACATTCAGTTACATGACTCACAGTTTAAGAAGCTTTGGTATAGAGTAAGAAGGTGAATAATTAAAAATGAGGAAAATCATCCAAGAAAAGTATAGGGGAATAAGAATAGAGGAGCACAGTTGTATGAAGAGATTACATATGTGGCAAGTAATTTTTAGATTGTAAGCTCCACAAAGGCAGCATGATAGGATGGAATCAAGCCCTAGACTCAGACTAAGGAAGACCTGGGTTAGAATCCTGCCTTTGATAGCTACTGATTTCTGTGACCTTGCACTTCCTTTTTCTGATCCTCAGCATTACAATCTGTAAAATGAGAATAGCACCTATCTCATGGGATTGTTAGGTGGACCAAATGAGATTTTGTGGGTAAAGTGCTTTAAAAACTATGAAGTATTCACATAAATATGTTATTGTTATTGTTTCATCTAAACTTTGTATCTCTCTCAGCAAGCTTCTGCATAATAAATTGGCACTTTTTAAATGGTTGTTGAATTAATGAGTGAATGAATGAATGAAAATGAGGGTTGTTCTAAATTGGAGTTCTTAATCTATAATTCATGGAAGGATGTCCGTGAATAGATTACACGGGGTCTTTATTTCCACCATCATCTAATAGAAAATTGGCATTTTTTAAATTATTTAAAATTATTTTGGGTCCATGACAAAAATTAATAAATAAATTAAAAGATAAGAATTGACTGGTCTAAATTCTGAGCCAATGAATGAATGAACATGTGAATGAATGAAGATTCCTGGAGAAAAACGTCAGATACACAGTACAGCACATATGGCTGGCTATAGATGTAAAGATCAGAAACTATTAAAAAAAATTGTTAAAGAAAAAAAAGCCTACAATTCTGTCAGAAAATACTATGACAAACAGCCTGACCTGTGTTTAGTGGGATATTCCTCAACATAACCTAGGACATTCTCAACCTCAAACATTTTAACCAATTGGTTAACGTTTTGTTAATGATTTGTTAATCTGTTAATGATTTTTGCAATCATATTGAAATAATGGATTCCTAAATTCATATGCAGAAGATGCAACTTGATGGCTTCCATTAGTTAGGACAACAATAAAACCACCTGTTAATATTGGATGCTATAGCCACTTAGATAAATAGTTTCATTGTAACCATCAATTCAAAATGAAGTAACACTGCTTTTTCAGGGAAGTGTAAAGCAAAGATGCTTTGAAATTCAGTGATTTATGGCTCAGTCATCTGCAAAATGGCAAGAGTTTTTATTTACTGTAGAAGATGCCTGATGCATTGGAAATAGTCATTATTTGGATCAGAAGACCTGAGTCTAAGTCTGGGGTTAATGCTTATTAACCATGTGACACCCAGGAAGTCAGAGTATTTAAACAGTTATAAAATGGGAGTGATTCCAACCCTCCCTATGAAGATAACAAAGTTGGAAAACCTTTAAATGCTTTGTAAATCTGAGTTTTTATTATTTATTTCCTGGGAACTGTCCCAGGTATTGCACCACAACACATGTAACAAAAGAGTATTGACAAATGCAGGTTAACCACATAATGGAAAGGACACTGAATCTGGTATCTGAATCCCAGCTCATATGCTTCCTTTCTGTACAATTTTGAACAGATTGCAAACTTCTCTGGATCTCAGTCTCCTCATTTGTAAAATATGATAATTGAGTCAGATAATTTTTAAGGTTCTATCTGAATCTATTGTTTATTCCTCCTTTGATTTGGCTTGAATTAGCTTGTTTGGGGAAGGGCCATGGCAGGGAAATATTTGGTTAAAACTAAATATCTAGGTTGTCATTCAAGAAAAAGAGACTTTAAATATAATTCATTAAGTACATTAAATATAATTCAGTCAGAATTGCCATCTGCTTTTGCCCTTGTTACTAGAGGTGCAACATAAAGGTTAATCACAAAGAGAACCCAGGGCATTTACCCACACTACAGCTCCCCATCACCAAGTGACAATTAGAAACTCCCTATGAATACCAATGTCCATGATGAAGCAATGCTTTTACCAAACCAGAGACCCTTTATGTGATCTCTGCCCTCCATTCATCATTGGGCTGACAGCCTACAAAGCTTTATATTGAACATTAGGATTACTCAGTATAGTGGAAAGAGTTCTGAACAAGATGTTAAGGGAGACCTCAGTTTGCATTCTAGCTCTGACATTTACTGTTTTGGGTGAGTATCCTCATCCCAAGTGATGATCAAAGCCACAACTAGGAGATCTGGTATGCAGGTCAAATCAAGAAGTGAATATGTGGAGGAGCATAGAAGAGAAGCAGGACAGGGAGTTTATCAGTACAGTGCAATCTAACAGCCCTTGTAGCAAGTGAAGACTAGGAGAGAGATAATTGGGAGGATAGTAAAAGGATGTGCAAAGGAAAGTCCTCCCAGGTCCTGCAATTAAAATGGGCAATTCTTAGGAGGAGGACTTGGGTAAGACATTGTAATAGGAGTGGAGCAAAGAAAATTCTTTTGTCATAACAAGTAACACCGAAGAGGAAGCAAAGAAAGGGTAAGCATTAGCAAGGATTTCATAGATAACAGTCCTTGTCAGGTGTCTGAATTCACACTGGAAACTGCTGGGGAAGAGGAAGAAAAGAAATAGGTTGGAGTATAGTAAAAGGAGCTGAAGGAGTAAGCCTTTTATGGCCAAAGATAAGCTTCAAAAGAGACAAAATTTTCCTAGAATTTCACAACAATGAATCCAAAGAGAGCCATGAGGTGTTTGGGACAGGGAGAAAGGTTATTCTTGGATTTAGTACCCTGATGAAAAACTACTAGTTGTTCTATCTTATTGTGACTTTGGGGATAATTGAATGAGCATTACCTACTGCCTCTGACATTTACTAGTTGTGTGGAAAGTAGTCACAACCTTTCTGTACCTTCGTCAACTCTTTAGGAATAGATAGTATATAATCCATATATGTGAAGAGCCTTGCCATAGCAGTACTCCATGAAACCTTCAGGCTAAACTCTGGACTTTCTCTACCTTGCTCCAAAATCCTCTTTACTCTGGAAGTTCACTCCAGACTTGATTCACTCATTGGAAGTACCACCTGAATTGTGAATACATCCAGCCATTCTGGAAAGCAATTTGGAACTATGCCCAAAAAGTTATCAAACTGTGCATACCCTTTGATCCAGCAGTGTCTCTACTGGGCTTATACCCCAAAGAGATACTAAAAAAGGGAAAGGGACCTGTACGTGCCAAAATGTTTGTGGCAGCCCTGTTTGTAGTGGCCAGAAGCTGGAAAATGAATGGATGCCCTTCAATTGGAGAATGGTTGAGTAAATTGTGGTATATGAATGTTATGGAATATTATTGTTCTGTAAGAAATGACCAGCAGGACGAATACAGAGAGGATTGGCGAGACTTACATGAACTGATGCTGAGCGAAATGAGCAGAACCAGGAAATCATTATATACCTCAACAGCGATACTGTATGAGGATGTATTCTGATGGAAGTGGATTTCTTCAACAAAGACAAGATCTAACTTAGTTTCAATTGATCAAGGATGGACAGAAGCAGCTACACCCAAAGAAAGAACACTAGGAAATGAATGTAAACTGCTTGCATTTTTGTTCTTCTTCCCAGGTTGTTTATACCTTCTAAATCCAATTCTCCCTGAGCAACAAGAAAACTGTTCGGTTCTGCACACATATATTGTATCCAAGATCTACTGTAATCTATTTAACATGTATAGGACTGCTTGCCATCTTTGGGAAGAGGGCAGAGGGAGGGAGGGGAAAAATCGGAACAGAAGTGAGTGCAAGGGATAATGTTGTAAAAAATTACCCTGCCATGGGTTCTGTCAATAAAAAGTTATTTAATAATAAAAAAAAAGGAAGTACCACCTGTTATAGGCTCACCCTCTGATAGGATGGCTCCTCCCAGAATCTCCAGAGAAGGAAAGCATGATGCCAGTTACATCTTCTTTCCTCTTCAATCTGTACTGACTTTCTTTACCATGTCCAGAAATTGGTAATTTTCTGTCCTTTCAGTTAACTATAACATATAAAAGGTTCATTAGTTTCTGGATAATTAATAACTTCATTAATTATGACTAGTGAATAATTAATAAAAGCATGGTCATTTGTCTGTTTCTCAAAAACCAAAAGACCTTTTCTGGAGGCCTCTTCATGCTTAAGCACCCTTGAACTAGTGAGTGTTCCTAATAGATGTCAATAAATTCTGATTGGCTGACAAGGATTGATAGAATGAATATTATAATAAGAGATGGAGCGATTCTAATGAGGGGCTGGGGAATTAGTATTGTGCTATTGTGATTTTGCCACTCTTACTTATCTCTACCCAGATTACTCCCAACCACAGGCAATATATAATATATAAAAGGATCTATCTTCAACCAAGTTTGTCTGAATAAAACACAATAGCCAGATTTATCTAGATTCGATTTTTTTTTTTTTGGCTGAGGCAACTGTGGTTAAGTGACTTGCCCAGGGCCACACAGCTAGGAAGTGTTAAGTGTCTGAGGTCACATTTGAAGTTCAGGTCCTTCTGACTTCAGGGCTGGTACTCCATCCACTGAGCCACCTAGCTGACCCTTTCTTTACTTTTTTTAATCTGAACTAAGAGTTCCCATTTGGGTGGAAGGAGAATGTTAAAATCCAATCTCATCATAGGTCTTATTCTTCAAAGGCTGATTTGACCTAGTAGAGAATGAAGAAACAGGAAGGTTAAAAAACAAACAAAACAATAACAAACCCACAAACTCGGATCTCCCAGTAATTGGTGATTAATATGAGAGAAATAATTTCTCTTATTCCTTTTATGTGTTATTTTCCCCTATTAGAATGTAAGTTCTTTGAGAGTAGAACTGTATCCATATTTGCCATACTTAGCACAGTACCAAACATGTAGAAAGCTTAATAAATGTTTTTTGAGTAAGTGAGTGATTAAGTGGATAGATGTGCTGACATTGACTATTTAGCTCCTAGGGCTGTTAATACTGTTAGGAAAGGTCATTCTTTTTTAAAAAACCTTTAACATGCTATAGAATTGTCATTGTTGGGTTTGTGGGGTTTTTTTTAAACCGGGCACTAAGCCTATGGAGGTGGAAGATGAAACAGATTTTCCTTCAGCATACATGGGCAGTGGCTTGAAACATCTTTTGAGACATGGAAAGAAATCCATTGTGATGTATGAGACAGTGCTGGTTTACTTTTATTTTAGTAATTCTCAGAATGTCCAGATAGGATAAATCCCAACCTACACACAAGATAGATGAGGTATAGGGTAATGAAGAGATGGGCACACAGCTAGAGGAAGAATAGGAAATCAATGGAGATCTTGCTTTTCAGACTTAAACTTTAATGTCTCTATAATTATATTGTTTCATTTAACATTTACATTTTATTCCTGGAATTGAAAGCCAGGAGACCTAAGTTACTTACTAGATGAGAATTTAGAATCAGAAGCTCTTCTTATCTATATGATCTGGTCAACTCATTCACCAATTGGGGTTTCTTTTCCTCATATGTAAAATAAAGGCACTAAAACAGGCCACAAAATTTTAACCCTGTGTGTGTGTGTGTGTGTGTGTATGTGTGTGTGTGTGTGTGTGTGTGCTTCCTGAACTCTCATTGGCAGTATGAGGAAGCCTTTGCATCCCTTCTCAAAATAAGTTTTCAAGTAGATAAAATAAAATTCAAAAAATTGCAAAGAAAACCAAAAGATAATGAAAATAAAGATTTTTCCCCAGCTAAATTCATAGACCTCATGAAATTTCTCTGCAAATTCATTGTAGGGTCCATGGACCCCAGGATAAGAGTCCCTGAGCTAAATGATCTTTCATTCTAAATTTTTACACAGAGGAGTCTCATAATGTATAATTGATCTTTTATGGCCTTCTATTTGGTTCCCCTGCTTCAAGTCTTTCCTCTGTCATACATTCTCTACACCAGTGATGTCAAATTCAGGTAATAACAGAGGTCACTCATCCATTCAGAAATATCTCTGTGGGCCCTATGTTGACTAAGTTTTAGAATGTAATGTTTTCTAGTTTTTGTTGTATTTTTATTTATTTTATCAAATATTTTTCAATTATGTTTTTATTTGATCTGGGGTCTGGCTGCATGGGATTGGTGGGTTATACATTTGACATTTCTACTCCACACAGCTGCCAAGTGATATTTCTAAAGTCAGAATTTGACCATGTCATTCCTCCTACTCAACAAATTCCACTGGTGCCTCATTATCTCTAAGGTTAAATTCAAACTTCTATCTTTGGCATTTAAAGTCCTACATAACCTTTACTGCCTTTGCAACATTATTAATAGCCAGATTTTATACATGTGTAACACTTTAAGGCTTTGCAAAATGCTTTTACATATGTTCTCATTTGTTTCCCACAATACTTCTATGAAATAGATGCTATTATTTTCATTTTACAGATGAGCAAACTGAGGCCAGGAAATGTTAAGTGACTTGACCAAAGTCACACAATTAGTAAGTGACTCAGGTCTCCAAGACAAACACTCTATCACCTGTGGCCCTCAGCAGCCTCATACGTTACGGTCCTTCATGAATTCTACAGTCTAGTCAAACTGGCATTCCTAATATTCTTTACATGTGATCATCTCCAACCTCTGCAAGGCTGTCCTCATGCATTCTCTTCTCACCTGTACCTCAGATACCACTTCTTGGTTCCCCTTTATCAAATTACTTTGTATATATTAATTTGGCATAAACTTATTTGTGTAAATATTATCTCACTTCATAAAAATATGATGTAATTTAGTGCAAAGACTATCACTTGTGCCTTTGTTTCCCCAGTACCTAAGGCAGAGCCTGACTTATAGTAAGCATTGAATAAATGTTTATTGGATAAATCATTTGATATATAGAGGGTTGGATGGCCCTGGTCAAAATTGCAAAGTATATGAAACTTGTTTTTAAGCCCCCAGTGTCCATATGAATTTTTTTCTTTCCCCAATGGTGTCCACCCTCCTTCATAACAAGTACTCCTTTTCTACTCTTTTATCCAGCCAGACCTGCTCTCAGCAAAGGTTCTGCCATCAGACACTTACAGCTGGATGTGAATACAAATGACTATGCTCCTCTTCTCAAATATATTTATACTTTAAGACCAAAACCTTTTTCCTTGTAAAAACATTTTAGACATAAATGAACAAAAAAAGATAAATAAGGGTAGCTAGGTAGCATAGCATAGAATGCCAAGTCTGAAGTCAGAAAGTTTAAATCTGGCTTCAGACACTCATAACCTGTGTGACCTGGATAAGTCACTTAACCCTGTTTGCCTCAGTTTCCTCATCTGTAAAATGAGCTGGAAAAGGAAATGGCAGGCTATTTCAATATTTCTGCCAAGCAAACCCTAAATGGGATCCCAAAGAGTCAAACATGACTGAAAAACAACTGAATAAAAGATAGAAGGCATTCCCAGTTACAAGCAAACTCTTACAGTGGAGACAGTCCCTTATGAGGCCTGTGTATAAGGCTAACCCCCAAATCATCCCTCAGTGTCCTCATAAAAGAAGGGATCCTAGATTATATGACTCATATCTCTTACCCATCTTGGCATTTCTGATGTATATACAAGCCCTAGTCATTTGGAGCTTGTTTAGTTTCTGGGTACATGTTTAATTAAAATAAGAACTGCTCACAATCTCTTCTAATAAAATATAGTATGCTCCATAATGATCAACCTGCAAACCATTTTCCTTCACACATAGGAAGCCAAACATCTATATATAGGGTAGAATGTAAATGTTAACAACCTCACAGTTCATCACCTAGAAAAATTCTTTTATGGATATGTAAGTTACAGGAGGTTGTCTAGGCTTATAACTAGCATTTTAACTCTATTGCCTAGTTGTTGAGCAAGAGGAGATTTAATTCTCTTTGTATATGTGTTTGAAAATGGTCTAAAAATAGACTGCAATCTTTTTCATCACAGTGGAAGTGGAATGGTTAAGAGCATTTTGCATTGTTGTTTGTTATTTCATAGGTTGTCATATCCAAAGAATTCCCTACAAAATGGATTTGTGAACTTGAGTAAATCAAAATACAATAACAAACAAGAATTTTACAAACTAAGTTATATAAATTATGCTTAGAAAAATAAAATTGTAGAATTATAGTTTTAGAGTTGGAAGAGTTTTCTGAAACCATGTAGTCCAATATCTTCATTTTATAGATGAGAAAACTTAGACCATGAGAGATGAAATGATTTGCCTTGGAACACAGAGGAAGAATGGCAGAGTAGGGATTTGAATCAAGATTCCAAATCCAGTGCTCTTTTTACTGAGATAGATTGGTCACAGGACAAGAGTGAAAAATAGCCAATGGACCACTCATGGATCAAAGATATTAGTTTTGCTATTGTTATTTAGTCATGTCCAACTCTTCGTGACCCAGTTGTCCATACCGTTTGTGGGATTTTCTTGGTAAAGATACTGGAGGTATTTGTCGTATTCTACTCCAGTGGAATTAAGGCAAATGAAGATAAAGTGATTTCCCTAGGATCATACAGCTACTAAATAAATGTCTGAGGCTGGATTTGAACTCAGGCCCATCATTCTATCCACTGAGCCATCTAACTCTCCCTAAAGTTATCAGTACAGTGTTAAAAGAATTAGAAAAAGGATCCCCAGAACATTAGGTTGTCCCCTCTGGAAGACATGAGAGAACATGGAAAAGAGGGGGATGAGAGGACAACTGCATTGGATTATGACCTACATTGGAGGTAGGGCCCAAAATGATGATATCATAAATTTCATCAAGTACTAAACTAACCTGTGTTCAGGGAAGGAGAGTTAGAGCAATAACATGAATATTTTCATCTTGGGGGGAGGAAAGGAAGGGAGTTATGGTAATACTGAGAACAGTGTAACTGAGAGGGTACAATCATATTTTCATTGCCTTAGGATTGGAGAGGAAAAGTAAGTTCTAACAAAATGCTAACGAGGACCCTGAGGATGGAGAGATGTTGGTGAAAGTGATGGACATGGCCAGGGTATATTTGTTCTGAATAGCAGTTTACACTAGCAGAAGGCTATGCAGAGGAGGGATGCTAAGAAAGCAATATGCCCTATCTTATGCTGATATCCCAAGACAAAGCCTCATTTGCCTTGTGCTAGTTATGACTCTTATAGGTATAAATATATGGGGAGAAGACTAATGTTCACAGAAAGTCAAACTTTACAAAATGCTGTATCACAATTTATTCCCTCAGCCCCACCTATTGACTTCCCTGGCTTCCTTTGGTTATTGCTGTTATTCAGTACCAATCCTATCTTCTATTGCAAGCCTGTTCCAATCCTTCTTAATTCTGACTCCTTCTCTCTGTTAATTGTTTCTATTTGGAGGCAACTAGATGACGCAGTGGATAGAGCATGTTTTTCAATTCAGAAAGGATCTGAATTCAAATGTAGCCTCAGACACTTAACACTTACTAGGTATATGATCCTGAGCAAGTCAATGAACCTCAATTGCCTTGCAAAAGAAAAAAAAGCCAACAAAAGTATTTCCTATTTATCCTGCATGTAGTTGGTTTTATATAGATTTGTTTGGTTTTGTATATATTTGTTTGCATGTTGTCTCCTGTATTGTGATCTGGTACATAGAAGGCATTTAATAAATGTTTATTGATTCCTGAAGTCCTTGCATTTAATGTAAACAAGCATTTAATAAGCATTAGTTGTTTGTCTGCAAAGAATTGTATTATATGTCAAGACCCCCTTGCCAATCTGGAGAAATATATGCACTCTTTTTCAAAATATTTGTTTGTTGATTTGTTTTGAATCATCACTGAAAAAAATGCTAATCAGAGATTAGTAAAAATAAAGATATAATTTTTCCCATTCAAGTTCATGACCCCCTCGCATTCTTTAGGGGATGATGGATCTTGTGTTAAAACCCCCTGCACTGGATAATGATGGGTACAAAGTTTAAATAGCACATGGTATTGCCTTCAAGGAACTTAGGGAGTAAAGATGCTAGCACAGAAGTACTATATAATATTCATGGCAAGTGTATTAGAGTATTACAAAACAAAGTATTCTATAATGTTTGGGTGACATGGTCATTACTAATGTATAGGAAAAATACTTTATTATTTATCATTTATTAATATTGTTTGAATTTAGCTTAATGTGGCTAGAAATTGTCTATCCTAAAAGCTTACTATGCAAGTTTGGGCTGACCTCATATGCTGTAGGGAAAGATGGATGGCTACAGGGAATGCCTGAATTTCACCCAAGTCTTGAGTCACCCAATGCTTGTGTTTTGGATTCCCAAAATTTGAGTGTTCATGCTTACAAGTGATCTTAATTTGAATGTTTATGTTTACTGATAATACATTTGCAAGGATCTTGTCTGGGACTGTCCTTTCTATAAAACTGGTGTGATTAATAATCTCTGAACTCCAGTATAATGTAAACCTCTCTGAAACTGGGAAGGGGAGCCTTCTTCTGACTTTGCTCCATTACCAAATAAGCAAGTAAATTTCTTTCTAAAACTATTTTAGATTTTGGGATATATTCTCATGACTAATACATGAAAGATCAACAAAGGTTTTCTGTAGTAGGGGTATTTGAGCTAGGCTCTCAAAGATGACTAGGGATTCAACTGGCAAAGATTAGGAAGAAGAATACTTTCATCTTAAGGAAGTGTAAAGCAAAACACTAAGAGATGAGAGCATACAGTATATTTGTAGTTTAGAGAGATTAATGCAATAGACTAACATTTCTCCCTGCATTTAGCCTCTTCCCTCCAATGGATCCTTCCAAATAGCTGCCAAAATACATTCCAAAAACAACATTATGACAGTGTCACGCCCCTGTTCAAGAAATGTCAACATCTTAATTGTCTCAAAGACTACCACTTTGGCATTTAAAACAATTCACAATTTATCTTGTTTCAACTTATCTTTCTCCTGTGATTTCACAGTACTCCCCCTCACACTCTACATTCCGGCCAAACTGGTCCTCTTGCTGTTGCCCATATATGACCTTTCATCTCTTGTCTCTATGCCTTTTCCCCAGGCTCTCCTCTGCCTGGAAAATTCTCCCTCTTCACCTCTGAAAACTCTCAGGTTCCTTCAAAAATTCAGCTCGAAGGTTAGCTTTAACAATTAACATTTCTTATTCTTTTAAGTTGTTAGAGCATCCCACACCTCAAAATAGGTTAATTTATTTTGCATACACTTTTTGCATACATGTTTCTTTCTATAGGAATGTAAATCCTTTATATGTTGTGGTGGGGATTGTTTTGGGGCATGGTTTGGGCCAGATAGCCATTAAAGCCCATTCTAATTCCTTGGTTCTGTGATTCTGATGATAGGAATAGATTTAATTTTGTCTTTGTCTCCCTATCTCCTAGCACCAGACCTTGCACATAGTAAACAATTTAATAATAGTAAAAATAATAAATAGTAATAAAAAATTAAAAAAAATGAATTTTATTCAGTAGACAACAAGGAACCACGGGAGGTTTTTAAGGAGACATGATATGACCAGATGTTTTCATAAGAAAGTTTATTCTGGCAGGGGGATGAAAGATAGATTAGAATGGAGAAGAAAAGGGAGGCAGAAAGGTCTATTTTTAAAAGGATAATTGAAACAGTCCAGACAGATGGTAATGAACACTTTTTTAGGATGATGGAAATTGAAGTAGAGAAAAGAGAATGGGAGAAGTTTGACCAAAGCAGAATTAACTGGACTTGGCAATGGATTTGATGGGATATGTAAGGGGGAAAGATGAGTGAATAAACATAGCTTCTAAAATGTGACAGTCAGGATGCTGAGTGCTATTTACAAACAGAGTCTCATTTGATACTCAAAATCCTTAAGGATGGATTCTACTGTTATTCCCATTCTATGATTCAGAAACCTGAGGCAAAAAGATGTACTATATACATCTGGTGTCTCAGGCTGGATTTGAAAGTCAGGTCTTCCTGATCCAGTGTTCCATTCACAGGGCTACTAATTGCCCCTCAACAAGTAATGTCCCAAAGATCTCCAACAAGAGAAACTTGTTACTGGTGATGCTACAAAAAGAAACAATGAAATAAAAAAGAGGAGAGGAGATTTGGTTTTGGATATGTTGAGTTCAAGATGGAGAAATTCATCCTATAAAGTCCTACTGTACTGTTTTGTTACTGCATGGAAGTAAATAGTTTCTTAAAGACTTGACTACTTTGTTGTATCCCATCAAGCCAAAGGTTCCAAACTTGGGCATGGTAATAAATTTTATGTCTATTCTCTGACGAAGCTAAGTAAGTTCAGAGAGGCTTATCACCATGTTGAATGGATAATGATGAATTCTTTGGTCACAAGTATGATATTTTCAAAGATAATTTATAATCTATCTTGAAAAAGAAAGTAATTTAGATAGCATTTCAAGGTTTACAAATCATATTCATGTATTATTTTATTTTATCCTTAATACAACCCTGTAAGTTATTACTATTTTACAGATGAAGAAACTGAGACTGAGAAATTTTAAGTTACTTGCCCTCTGTCCCATTGCTGGTAAGTATCTTGGATAGGATATATATATATTTTTTTCATTATTTATTATTATTAAAGGTCATAGAAAAGACTCCCATTTGTGTCTATATATGCAGTTACCTCATCCATATGTGTGGATAAAAGTGAACTCTGGATTTAATTACAGTAGATCTTTTATCAGAATTCATGATGGGGACTGGGATATTTTGGATAATTGAGGGCTGAACAATTGGTTATTGATTCTATGTTATAATGATCTCCTGATTTACAAATGTATTTGTTTGACTTTGATTAAGAGCTAGTGGATAAATATCGCACTGGAATTAGTTCTGGACCAGTTACTTTGGACCTGGCATATTTATTCTCCAGAACCTAGAAACAGGCTTACCCCAAGTTAAGTGTGGAAGCAGAGAGTAGCCCGAATATTTATTCTTTTTTTTTATTATCCCAAACAAGCATTGAATCCATCTGAATTTTCTAAAAAAAAATTTATTTCTATGTTGTAGATAGATATAACAGACATGGGGATGAACAGATGGGGAAAAATCCAAATATATAAAGTTATGATTTAACATTTCAATTCAATTCCACAAACACTTATTAGATTCCTATTCTAAGCAAAACATCGTCCTAAGCAATGAAGATCCCAATACAAAAAGCAAATGGTTTCTGTTCCCAAGGAGTTTACCTTCTACCTGAGAAGTAGGGGAGGAGATATCAAGGGAGAATATATAAAATGTACAAAGATAAGTAAACACAAGATAATATGAGGAGCTCTTTGGTAAGAACTGGACTCAGGAAAGATTTTTTTGTTTGGTTACCTACTCCTTTTTCCAAATTAGTCAATTATTCTTGGGATTTGTAGAAAATAATTGAAGAGGAGTATTGATTAGATTCTCCTATTCATATTACTTTCTACATCAGCAATTACTTTCTAAAGGAGTTATTTGTGATGAACTAACCACCATACTCAGGGAAGATGGAAACATACTACAAGGAGGAAACTAGTCCATCTAAGACGTTTATTGAAAGATATTCTTTGTAACCAAGAGAGAACTAAGAGGTTCTGGAGATAAATGAGATGTTCTTCCAGACAGTGTCTTGATTAGTTCAAATTTGTCCTGTATGTAGCTCATTGATATAAAGTTGTTTGCATGTTGTCTTTTCCATCAGACTGTGAGCTTCTTGAGGACAAGGACTTGCTTTCTAATCTTTCTTTGAATCTCCAGGGCTTAGCACAGCAACCACCACATCATTGTTGCTGCATTGTTGATTAATTTTCAATTTCAGATTAACTAATGGAGGAAAAGGGGAAAGGATCGGAAAGAAAAAGAGAAATAGTGACAGTTTCTCTCCTTCCAATTGGCTAGAGGAAGAAAGAATGAATGTGTTGGGGAGGGTCCTGACACTAGAATGGCTTTGTATCATCTGTGTGAGCAGCAAGGAGTCTGCCATATCAGACAGTTATTGAGGTAACACAACTCAAAAACCCACTCCCCAAATAGTTTATACATTTTTTTCCTTTTTAAACAAAAAGTCCAATCTTCAATGCATTTAATAATGGTCAATAGGAATAGCCTTTTTGGTTTGCTCCTGAAGCAACAGAACTATATTGCTTTGAGGAATTACAAGTTTTCTCTTGAATTCTACAAATAAGTGCTGTCTTAGATTAAGGTGTAGTGGGGAAAGGATGGAATAGAATTGCACAAGAATTCAATATTATGGAACAAAGGCCTCAATTTGTCAATATAAACTAGATATGTATATGTTCTCTGACAAAATATAGCAGTTTGCTTCTGTTTCATGGGAGAAGGTTGACACTTAATTGCACTTGCAGTTAAAAAAAAATCCTGAGGGAGGATTCTGAGAAAATGGTGGAGTAAGTTGGTAAACTTCAAGCTCTCCCAATTTCCCCCACAAACAGAACAAATTTGTGCCTCAAGGAAAACATAGATTTGTGAAAAATTTGGGGTAGAACAGGGGTAGTTGGGATACAACAAGGGTAGTTGAGATACAACTGAAGAAAAGACCCTGGCCAGGATTAACCCAAGTGAAGTGCAAACACCTCTATGCTAGCTCTGCAGAAACAAATGGAGACCCTCAGATCAAGTAGTTATGGCTAAAGGTTCAGCAGGAACCACAGTCTCACCTCCCCTTGTGGAATCTGGGTCTGAGTCAAGGGAACCTTGACTGATTAGGAACACCAGGCCCAGCTATACTGTGGGACCTGACCCTGGTCTAGAAGGAACCAGCACATCCATAACTGCAGAGGCCGTGGGACTGGGATGCTGCTGGCTGCAGGCACTTGCAGGAGAGTGGAGTTCTTGGTTTGGGGTTCCTGGTCAGAAGGGAGAGCTCAATTGAAACTAGAGACATCAGTCCCCTAAACCCAGGATCAGAGGTGCTTATACTAATAGTTCTTAATAATAATAATAAATAGGCAAAGAAGAAAGGCCACCACCATAGAAACATTTGTTATTATACATTTTGAATCTTGATGTTTTGCTGGGCACATGACAATGTTCTCTTTTGTTTCATTTTGGTTTATATTCTTTTTGTTTTTTTTTCTATTCTGTTTCCTTAAATAAAATAAATTTGGAAAAAAATGAACTTCACAACAACAAAAATTATAAGTACCAAAGATATATTTCTTTTTCTTCTTCTTCTTCTTCTTTTTTTTTTTTTTGCTGAGGTAATTGGGGCCAAGTGATTTGTCCAGGATTACACAGCTAGGAAGTGTTATGTGTCTGAGGCCAAATTTGAACTCAGGTCATCCTACTTCAAGACTGGTGCTCTATCCACTGCACCACTTAGCTGCCCCCGAAGACGTATTTCTATACATTATCAATAGGGGTTTAGAACTAGGAAGGACAGACATTATGAAAAGCACGGGAATACAAACTTCCTTTGTGAAGCTAAGGAAAAACTAAGAGGTTGAGGTGGGGGGGGGGGAGGGGAAAGAATATATTCCCGTTATAGGAAAGGCACAAAGAGTTAGTAGGGATTGTTAAGGTCTGAGAACAATCAGTTGGTCAGTTTAGCAGGAATGGAAAGCATTCAGAGAGCAGTAAAATGAATTAAAGTAGGAAAGGGAAATGGAAGGCAGACTAAAGCTAGGCTTTAAATGTTAGATGGAGGAACTTATATTTCAACTTAGAGGCAATAAATAGCCCTGAAGACTTTATAACTGGGGATGATTTGGTCAAATTTGCATTCTAAGAATATTAATGTGGTAGTTAAGAAGAGGATATATTGGAGAGAGAGAAGACCAGAAACATAGAGGCCACTTAGAAAGTTATTGCTATATTCTAAAGAAGTTACAAGGGCCTGAATGAAGGTAGTGGCAGAGAGGGGATAAAGATACTTATGACAACTACTACTATGGAAAGAGAGTCAAGACTTACTAGCTGATTGGATATAGGAAGTGAATGAGTATGAAGAGCAAAGGATAACTGAGATTTTTAGCATATGTTGGAAAGAATGGAGTTCAGGAAATAAGAGAGTTTGAAATATTGATTTTTTTAGGTGTCATCTGCATAGATATGATAAATCATTGGAATCTGATGAAAGCACTAATAGGAAATAGAGAGAAGAGGACTCAAACAAGTAAGAGTAGAGCAATTCTGTTTTCACTACACAATTTCTACTTCTATAAGATTTTTCACATCCAATCCCTCTCTCTACCCACATACACAGCCATCTCTGTAGCTCAAATCCTCATATCCTCTCTCTCGGATCATTATTGGAAGAGCCTCCTAATTGGTCTCTTTATAGTTTTCCCCCTCTCTAATCTATTCTCCACATGGTTGTCAAATTGGTCACAGGTCTGAGAACATCAGTTTCCTTACTCAAAAATCTTTAGCAGCTTTTGATTATATTTAGAAGAAAAGAGAAAGTTTTCTCTCTGGTATTAAAGTCTTTAGTTACCAGGTTACAGCCCATTTTTCCAGACAGTTCCCATTATTCTGTCTCAGACAGGACACTTTAGCTGAAGTGATCTATCATCTTTTTTTCTCATGCCATCTTCTACAGGAAAACTTCACCAAACCCTCTTAATTCTTGTGCCTTCTCTCTGTTGACTATTTCCTATTTATTCTGTTAAATAGCTGATTTATACAAAATTGCTTGCAAGTTATCTGGCCTATTAGATTGTGAATTCCTCAAAGACAAGGATAATGCCTAGCACACAGTAGGTGCTATTAACTGGTTGATTTTGTACAGGTTATCTCTTCCTCATATTTGAAACACTCTTCCTTCTCATTTGTACTTTGAATCCCAACTTTCTGCAAAATTCAGGTCAACTACTACTTCCTACACAAAGTATTTCCTACCTCCAACTACCTAAATTCCTTTGCATTGCTTTTGAATGTATTTTTTATTGACTTATCTGTGTATATATCACTTGCCTCCGTAGAATGGAGACTACTTGAGTGCAAAATTGTTTTTCTTTCTTTACAGCCCCTTATATGGAAAAATTATATGTATATATTACATATATATGTAGGTGTTTAATAAATATTTGTTGAATGAATGCATGAATGCACAGGGAACACTTTTATTACAAACTAAAAAAGTGGTCACACAGGCTTTCCTTGAATGTCTCCGTTGTAGGAAAACACATTATCTCCTAAGATAACTCATTTTACTTTTTGATAGCTCTAATTGTTAGTGAGATTTTGTCAAAATTAAATCTATCCTTCTGCAATGTGCAACATTGCTAGAATGTTCCCCTTTAAGGAAGGAGCAGAACAATGTAACCTTTCACATGACAGTTCTTCAAATACTTAAAGACTACTATAAGATAGAAGCAGTGTCAGATTTTATATTCTTAGGCTCCAAGAACATTGTAGTCATGAAATTAAAAGATTCTTGCTCCTTAGAAGGAAAGCTGTGACAAATCTGGACCACATCTAAAAGGCAGAGACATTACCTTGCTGACAAAGGTCCAGTAGAAATGCATGACTCTGAGAGTTGGACTATGAAGAAAGCTGAGTGCCACAGAAGTGAGACTTTTGAATTGTGGTTCTGGAGAAGACTTTTGAGAGTTTCCTTGGAAAACAAGATCAAATCAGTCAAAGAAATTAATTCTAGCTATTTATTGGAAGATCAAATGCTGAAGCTGAAGCTTAAATACTTTGCCACTAAATGAAAAAATAGGACTCATTGAACAAGATCTTGATGTTGGGAAAGATTGAAGATCAAAGGAAATGGGGATGGCAGAGGGTGAGTGGGATAGATAGTCTTATGAAAGCAATAAACATGAATTTGAACAGGCTTTGAGAGATAATGGAGGATGGAAGACATAGTGTGCTCTAGTCCATGGGGTCATGGAGAATCAAACATGATTGGATGATTCAACAATAACAACAGCAACAGGACTTTCTATAAAATTCTCCTAGGGCTAAATATCAATTGATTTTCATATAACATTATTTCTGGGCTTTTCAGTATCCTGGGTATTTTTCTCTGGATGTTTTCCAGTTTATCAACTTCCTTCTTGAATTGAATACATTCCTAAAGATGTATAGTCAGCATATTAGGAATTCTCTTTGATCCAGTCCTTATAAGTACCTCTCAATGAAGCCTAAATTAGCATTTTTGGGTGCCCTATCACATTATTGACATTATGGATGTTCACTGCTACCTTCTCCAAATGATTATAAAGAAACCATTTAATAATCTGTTGTAGAACTTTGCTTTGGAACTCCTTGAGAAAATGGAAGAGTGACCTAGACTAGATAGAAAAACGACTAATGATCTAGATTAGATGATACAGATAGATGAAGTGAACCTCAAAATTGCTAAGTGATGGTGAGCAAAGGGTGGACTGAAAATAGTGGTGAGAAGCATGTTTATGACTTCTCTAAGGCCAGTAGGGATTGCCAGGGGTGTAGTATCTTTTGAAAAGAGACAGATTTCTATTACAACCAGAAGGTAGAAAGAATATGAAAAATGGAGAACTAGGATAAAAGGGAATTTGTTAACAATAAAATGGGATGTCTAGAGGGTACAATGAAATAGAAAGCATATTGGAAACAATACTTGTTTTATATTTCTCTTTAAGGAGGCAAGGAAGTCATTTTCAAGACTCTTTTGGTTCAGGGAATAGGGATATAAAAAGCCCAGCTCATAATGGCGGCATGCTCTCTACATTTAGTGAAATTCCTACTGCCTTCTAGTGGGCTTTTCTTATCTGCACTGCTATTACTGTATTGAATTCAGAGACAGAGAAAATTATTATTTTATCTACTGGAAATCATACCTCTTTTAAAAACTTATTTTAAATAAAGTTATTGGGGAAAGGATTCTGGGAAGATGGTGGAATAGGCTAGTAAATTTCAAGCTCTCTTGCTTTTCCCCACTATTAGAACGAATTTGTGCCTTAGGGTCAATATAGACTGGTGAAAAATCAAGATGACTTGGGACAGAACAGAGATCCTCTGGATACAATCCCAGAAAATCTGAAGAGAGACCTGGGGCCAGGATTAACCCATGTGAAGTGAGTGCAAACATCTCCAGGCTAGCTCCACAAAAACATCAAGTGCAGACCTCTCAAGCCAGCTGGGTGTGGCTGGAGCCTTTGCTGGAACCACAGACACTTACTTTCACCTCCTGGATTGTTCAGTCAGGGTCTGAGTCTGGGAAGACCAAGTGAACCTCTGCTGATCAGGAACATCAGGCCCAGCTGTGCTGCTGAGGTGCAGCCCTGGGCAAAAAGGAATTAGTAACTGGTGAGTGCAGAAGCAACAGGGCAGGGAAGCTGATGGCTATGGGCATTTGCAGGAGGGTAGAACTCTTGTTTGGGGGCTCCTGATCAGAGGGCAGAACTGAAGGGAAGCTTGAGGGACCATATCCTCACTCGATGATTAAAGGTGCATATACTAATACCTCTTAAAAAAATAAACTGACAAAGAAGAAAGCATGTCATCATTGAAACACATAATGGGAACAGGGAAAACGAGGGTTCATCTTCAGAGAAGGACACTGAAGTTTAAAAAAAAAAAAAAAAAAAAGCTTCTACCCCCAAAGAGTAATGTAAATTGGCTCCTTGCCCAGAGAGAATTTAAAGAACTCAAAAAAGAACTTAAAAATCAAATGAGAGACACCAAGGAAAAACAAAAATAAAATAAAAAACATTCAAGAAAAACAAGATTATGAAAAAAAAGTTTACCAACTATAAAAGGAGATAGAGTCTCAAAGATGAAAATAATTCTTTGAAAATTAGAATTGGGCAAGGAGGACCTAGTGAAGCTATGAAAGACCAAGAAATAACAAAACAGATTATAAAGAATGAAAAAATAAAACAAAATATGAAACATCTTATAAGAAAAACAACAGATCTGGAGACACAGATCAAGAAGAGGAAATATAAGAATAGTTGGACTGCCAGAAATTATGATCCAAAAGAGAACCTTGAAATAATGCAGGAATATAATCCAAGAAAATTGTCCTGGAGTGATAAAACATGAGGGAAAAGTAGAAATAGAAAAAATTCACTAATCACCACTTCAAAGAGATCCTTTGTAGAAAACATACAGGAATATTATTACCAACTTTTGAAACCCCCATATCAAAGAGAAAATTTAGCAAGAAACAAGAAAAAAACAATTAAAATATGATGGAACTACACCTAGAATTGTACAAGACTTATCAGCAGCTACAATAAAAGACCACCGATTCTGGATTTATATCTACCAACAATCAAAAGAACTAGACCTGTGGCCAAAAATATCATATCCAGGAAAATTATCTATAATTTTGAATGATAAAAAATGGACAATTGGTGAATTTGCAGATTTCCAGGATTTTCTATCAACCAAACCTGAACTTAACAGAAAATTTAACATATAGGAGCCAATATCAAAAATTAATTTCAAGGAACTCAACATGGATAAACTGTTGATTTTTTCTTACATGGGAAATTTATAGCATATGTTTAAGATTGACATCAACAATGGGGAAACTCAAAAGAAAGATTGGGGTAGAGTTAAGGTAGAAATAGTATTATGTCATACAAATGAGGTACAGAGGAAGAATAGACACAGAGGCACCAGACTGGAGAGGAGGGCTCATAGTTCTGAAAACCTACTCACATCAGGAATGGGTAAGTAGGCAACACTATATAAATACCATGAAGAGTATTGCACTCTCTAAAGTCTATAAAGAAATAAGGGGGGAGGAATGGGCAGATGGGGAGGCAAAGGATGAGGAAAGAATGCAAGGGAGAGATCCTTGGGTAGGGGAAGTTTAACAAGGTAAGTTAAGGAATGGAATTCACTTAAAGAGTTAGCAAGGACAGAAAAAACATGTGTGTATGGAGGGGTGTCTATGTGAGTGTGGGTATGTATGTACATATCTACATATGTATATATAAATATATCTCTTCTTAATGGAAGCTTGCTTGAGGTTGGGAGGGATGAAAGGGGAGAAAAGAATAAAGCAAATTACATGCACAGCAGAGAGCCAAAGAACAATTTGCAAGGAAGTAAAGATATTGATGAATATAATTTCTTTTATTAATATATATATATATATATATATTCCCCCCCCACCCCGATCTGGTAATTTGTTGTTATATAGTTTGAATCCTCCTGGACATTCTGCTGGGCACATGACAATGTTCTCTTTTGTTTTGCTTTATTTTGTTTTGTATTCCTTTCTATTTTTCTTTTTTTCTTACTGTTTTTTTTTCAAATAAAATAAATTTTAAAAAATAATAAAGAGGAAAAAAATAAAGCTGATTTAATTTATTTTATTATCCACTAGTGTTGCATTGAATTTGCAGTCCAATTTCAAACCTAAATTCGACTGGTCTAAACTAAACTTTGCTGACAAAAAGATCAGAAGTAGACAGAAGTTGACATGGACTATAGAGGGGTAAGGTTGACAATTTAAAATAAACTTTCCTAGATACTCAGTGGGTTGCAAGGATCACTCAATTCTCCCATGACTTACAATCAAACAATTCTCTTCCACCAAGCAGATGCCCAAAATAAAAAAGTTTAGAAGAATTCTGATTGATTAAGAGGCCTTTATCTTTAAGTTAAAAGACTTGCAAAGAAAAGTACAACAGGTGGTCTATAATGAAATGATAATTGCCTGCCATGAAAATTTCTCTCTATAACTTTGGCATCCTTAAACAGAGAAGGGTATTGAAATGTATTTGCATACTCACCCAGCTATTGTATTTGAAAACCTTCTATTCTATCAGTCCAGAAAATCTGCTTTAGAAGAATCAAACTTAATTACCACTCCACTAGAAAGAGCTAAAGGTCACACCAAGTGATTCCAAATTCTTGCTGAATGAAAAGGAGAAAGGGGGGATGTAGTGGGTGCGATTTCATGTCTTGCCGTCCTTTTTATCTGCCTTGCCTTTCCCTTAACTTGATCTTTCCTGAATTTTCCATGGAGCAATAAGAATATTGTTCAAAATATAATTAAGTGGAATACATATTGAAAGGCAGCATGATCTCCAATAGGGAAAGTTAAAAAGATAAGAGAGTCTTGGGTTCTAGTCTCAACTCTGACACTAATTAGGTTTGTAACTCAATGCACATATATTCCTTATGATTGTGAATATAGTTATCTTTTGTGGCATTGTATTTTTTCAGGATCTGTGATTTCATCAGGATAGGAAATTTCCTCTATCAAATTTTTCTGGGGAGGGATGATAAAATAAGCAATTATGTATCTACTATTGCCAGGCACTATGCTAAATACTTTGAAATATTACTTCATTTGATTCTCACAATAACCCTGGGAGGTAGGCACTATCATTATCCTCATTTTACAGTTGATGAAACTGAGGCAGATAGAGATTAAGTGACTTCTGTCACATAGTTAATAAATCCCAAAGGTTATATTTGAACTCAGATCTTCCTTACTCCACAGCCAGCACTCTATTCATTGTATCATCTAACTGTCCCAGAATATTGGTATCTTCTTTCAAGTTATGCCCTTAGAGAGCTGCTTAGGAACAATGAGAAGTCAAGTGATCACTGATTTGCCCACTTCTTACAAATAGAATCCCAAATCATCTTAGAAAATGAAAAGGCACCACAAGAGGTTTTTAATGAAGCATTATGTTGTATTTTTTAAAAAACTGACTCAAGTAAAGGGTCCCTGTTCCTTTCATCTGGAAATAAATACCAAGAAGGCCCTTCCTTTACAACTTCCCTTTTGGAGATTTTAAAAGAAGCATCTTGGAACAATGGACGTAATACAGGACAACAGCCTCAGAGGATGGTAGGAGATAGTAAAAACAAACAAATAAACAAAAAACAAATTGAAAGAAAATGGGATTGTCTCTTTGTATCCTAAAGGACTCAACAGATTGTACTGACATGAATGGAAGGTACATTGTCAGGACACTAGGCAAGGGAGAAAGTAAATTGCTACAAGCTCAGTATGGATCCACCCAGAATGGAAAATAGTGATCCATTTGAGAGAACTGAGAAAAAGGTCTTTTCTCAGCCATATAAGCAGATCTTTGTGTGGAAAACAAAAATGTAGGACATGGGTGTTAAGCAACAGCAGGTTTCAATGGGTTTGGGACACTTGCTGTCTCAAAAGCAGAAAGGAGCTGTAACAACATCAGCTGTGATAGCAGTGATCAAAGGGGTAGGGAGTAGCAAAATAAAGAAATACAACAGCAAGGAGAAGGGCCCCGATCCCTACTGGGAATAGAGGTAGCCGAGTTGAAGAGATCTGATAGGAGGAGAATTTCTGATGAAAGAACAAGGAGATGCAGAGAAACAATGTGACAAAGCATGTTGGCTGGAGCTTTACCTTCTACTACACACAATGAGGACTACAGAAGTCTCTGAAAGAAAAGGTGAGCTAAGGGAAGAGTCTATTCTTGATTCTGTTGGCTTAGATTCAAATTCTTTCTGTGACCTTTACAATGTAAATAAAGCTGCTTTATATTTTAAAGCCTTGTGAGAGTGAGTGCTTACAAAGAAAGCTGGTGGTTACACTTGGGAGAATACTGAAGATATTGGTAGATGCTGAAGTTCTGAGATTGCACCTGAGTGGAGGCAATGAGTTAGATGAGTGAGAAATCTATACCCAAAGCCCTCCTATGACCCTCAAGGTCAGGAGAAAGTTCTGACACAAGAATTATATAAGCAAGATATACATGATAATTCCCTATTTCCCAGAATAGTGTCTTAACCAAAACTCCCATTCCCTAACCACACTGGATAACAGAGAATTTATAAATTTTAAATAATAATTTTGTTTTTTGTAGGACCATTCTTTTTCCCAAATTCAAAAATTGTCCAAGTTTGGTGACTTCCACTACTTATCCTATAAATAAATCCTTGATGAAATGACTATTTATACAATGCTGGCTATGATCCATAGCTTTTTCATTGAAACCAAAGAAGAATAAAACTTTGGAAAGACTGGCTATTATGCAATATTTGGAAGCTTTCATTTTAGAACCCAACTGTTACCTTAAAAATGAGAAAGTACCACAAGAGATCTTTGAAGAATTATTATATTGAAATGTTTTGAAAATAGATAGTCTAAGTAAAAAGTCCCTGTTCCTTTCATCTAGAAAGAAGGTTTTATATCCTAGGCAGTATTAAGAAATACCTTTCAAGACTTTGGGCTGTGAGGCAAAGCCAAAATGGTGGAGTACAAGCAGGAACTTGCTCAATCTCTCCCTGAACTGCCCCAAATTTCTTTAAATAATGACTCTAAACAAGTTTTAGAGCACCAGAACCCCCAAAAGACTGAGTAGAACATTTTCAAATTGAAGGCAATTTAGAAACTCAGCAGAAAAGGTTGAAGTCCAACATGCAGTCCTGCAATCAGCCTCAGTCCTGGCCCCCACCTCTGAATCAGCAGCAGGGCTGGTAGCTTCCAGATCTCTTAGCCCAGAGACACCAAAGAGAATCCGGATGGTCAGCAGAAAAGGCCTGTGGACCCAGGGTGGGAGCCAAGGCAAAATCCTAGCACAGGCCCACCCGGTCTCACCTCTAACCCTAACTTCAATGAGGAGGGACCTCTGAATCAACAGCAGTTTCTGGACCTATCAGCTTGGACTCACCAGAAAGGACTCAGAAGATCAAGGAGAAGTGAGAGTCTGGGGTGCAGCTCCAGTCAGTGAAGTCCCAGCCTGGGCCAGTACTCTAGATCTTCCAGCTACTTGGGGCAGGGACATACCTAACAGCTCCAGGGCAGGAAAAAATGTATGTGGTTAGATTCCAAAAAGGATTTCTGAAAACAGCTGTACAAAACCTCTGAACAGTTGGGACAGTGCATCCTTCAGCCTGGAAATAAAATTCCCATTTTAAAAAAACCAGTTAAAAGCCAAGTAACCCCCTAGGCAAATAAGCAGAAAACAAAAATAAAGTTTCTGATCATTGAAAGTTATTATAGTGACAAGGAGGATCAAAACACATCCTTAGAAGATGATAACAAAGTCAAAGCTCCTATATCTAAAGCCTCCAAGAAAAATAAAAATTGAGCTCAAGCTATGGAAGAGATCAAAAGGGACTTTTGAAAATCAGGTAAGAGAGACAGAGGAAAAAATAGAGAAAGAATTGAGAGAGATGCAAAAGGAAATACAAAAAGCTAATGGGGAAAAGGATGTCTTAAAAATTGGGAAGGAGGTAGAAAAGTTCACTGAGGAAAATAATTCAAATGGAAGCTAATGACTTTATGAGAAATCAGGATACAATAAAACAAAAACCAAAAAAAAAATGTAAAATATCTTATTGGAAAAACAAGTGATCTGGAAAATAGATCCAGGAGGGATAATTTTAAAATTATTGGTCCACCTGAAAGTCATGATAAAAAAAAAGAGCCTGGACATCATCTTTCAAGAAATAATCAAGGAAAACTATCCTGATATTACAGAACCAGAGGGTAAAATAGAATTTGAAAGAATACATCAATTACCTCCTGAAAGAGATCCAAAATAAAAAAAAAAAAATGACAAATAAAGATTCTTTCCAGACCCCTCCAAATTCCTTTATATAATGACTATAAACAAATTTTAGAGCATGAGAACACAAAAAAGATGGAGTGAGATGTTTTTTCCAGCCAAAGACAACTTAGGTCAACAGGAAAGGTCTGTGCCACAAGGGTGGGAATCCAGTGCTTAGTCCTGGTGCAGGCCATACAAGCAGAGCCAGGGCTCCAGTTCTACCCCCAGTCCAGGTACTAGCAAAATCAAGACTGGGTCTTGGGGCCTCTGAATCTGAATACTCTCAGCCCAGAGACACCAGATTCAACTTGAAAGATCAGCAGGAAAAGTAAGTTATTAGCATGAGAAGACCTTGGAAAACCAGCAAACTAGAAGTGGGCATAGGCAGCAGTGGTGGGGCAGCACCTTCACCCTGGAAACAAAGCCCTACTTTAACAGAGAGTTAAAAGTCAAGTAATAACCTAGGAAAATTAGCAAACAATAAAAAAAGATTCTGACCATAGAAAGGTACTATGGTGACAAGGAAGATCAAAACACACATTCAGAAGAAGATAACAAAGCCAAAGCTCCTACATTTAAAGTCTCTGGGAAAAAAAAGAATTGGTCTCAAGCTATGGAAGAACTCAAAAGAGATATTTTGAAAACCAAGTAAGAAAAGATGAAAATTGAGAAGAAAATTGAGGTGTTACAAAAGAAAATACAAAAATCTAATAAAGAGAAGAATGCCTTAAAAAGCAAAATTGGACACATGGGAAAAGGGGTAAAAAAAGCTCCCTGAGGAAAATAATTCCTTGAAAATTTTAATTAAGCAAATGAAAGCTAATGACTTTATGAGAAATTAGGAAACAATAGAATAAAACCAAAATAATGAAAAAAAAAAGAAAACAATGTGAAATATTTCATTGGAAAAAGAACTGACCTGGAAAATTCAGGATTCAGGAGATTCAGGAGAAATACTTTAAAAATTACAAGCCTTACCTGAAAACCATGATCAAAAAAAGAGTCTCAACATCATCTTTCAAGAAATTGTCAAGGAAAACTGCCCTGATATTCTAGAACCAGAGGACAAAATAGTATTAAAAGAATCCACAAATCACCTCCTGAAAGAGATCCTAAAATAAAAACTCCCAAGAATTTATAGCCAAATTCCAGAAGTCTTAGGTCAAGGAGAAAATTTTTCATTAACCCAGAAAGAAACAATTCAAGTATAGTAAAGCCACAGCAAATAACACAAGATTTAGCAGCTTCTACATTAAAGTATCAGAGGGCTTGGAATATAATATTCCAGAGAACAATTGAGCAAATATTATAACCAAAAATCACCTACTCAGCAAAACTGAGCATAATCCTTCAGGGGGAAAGTGGAAATTCAATGTAATAGAGGACTTTCAAGGATTCCTGATGAAAAGACCAGATCTGAATAGAAAATGTGATTTTCAAATACAGAACTCAGAAGCATAAGGAGGTAATTAAGAAATAAATATCATAAGGCACTTAATAAGGGTTATTCTGTTTATATTCCTACATGGGAGAATGATACTTTAACTCATAAGAACATTATTAAGGCAGTTAGACAGGGTATATACAGATAGAGGGCACACCTGTGAGTTCAATGTGAAAAGATAATATCTAAAAAATATAAAGTTAAGGAATAAGAAAGGAATGTAGAGAGAGGAATGAGAAATTGGTAAAGGAATGGGTAGAATGGTGTAAATTATCTGCAATAAAATAGGCAAGAAAAAGTTTTTACAGTGGAGAGAGAGGAGAGGGGCAAGGGAGTATATGAATCTTATTCTTATCAGAATTGACTCTAAGAGGAGTCACACACTCAATATGGGAATAGAAATCTATCTCACCTTGAAGGAAAGTAGTAAGGGAAAAGGATATGAGAAAGGGGGAGGGTGATCAAAGAGAATGCATATTTGTGGAGGGGGTGATCAGTAGGAAAACACTTTTGAGGAAGGTCAGGATAAAAGAAAAGAGAATAGAATAACTAGGGGGAAATACAATTAGAAATAGTAATTAGGAAAAGAATTTTGGAAATTTTTAACAAATTGAACTTTAAAAAAGGAAAGATTTCTGAGTGATGGAGGCAAAGGGAGATTCTGGAAATAGTTGGGATCAAGGAATATTCCAAAACTTATTTTAGGACCACTTAACAGAAAGAATATATCCTTTAGCTTTGACCTGGATTGTGCTTTGTTTTTGATACAATACCTTTTTTTAAAAAAAGTATATTGTTTTCATAATTTTGCATGCTGTTCTTTGGCTCTCTTCTTTTAGATTCTGTTCTGTGTATCTCTGAATTCTTCATTTTTGTCAGTTTTTACAATGCTATAATGTTCCATCAGAGTCATAAGCCACATTTTATTTAGCCATTCCTTAATCATTGGGCACATGTTGTATTTCCCATTTTTTCTTATTCCAAATAATGTTACTATGAATATTTTTGTTCATATGGATCTTTTCTTGATGTCATAAAGCTCTTTGTGGTATATTAACCTAGTTTGACATCTCTGGTCAATTTAATAATTTTTAACATATTAATAACTTTTTTTACATAATTACAAATTGTTTGCCAAAATAAAATTACCAGTACTACTACAGAGAATTTGTGTAATTGTCTTCCTACAGCTCCATCTGTATTGAATTTTCTTATCTTTTTCTATGTTTGATAAATTGATGAGTATGGGATGATATGTCAGATTTATTTAAATTTTCATTTATCTGATCATTAGTGACTTTGAGCAATTCTTCAGGTGGTTCATAACTGTAAGCTCTTTTGAAAATTGTTCATATCTTTTGACCCATCTATAAATCTTTTGTCTGTATAGAACGTAGTTTTTAGTTTTATGGGTGTGTCAATTACTTTGATTGCTTTTCCTGCCTAAAGTAGGGAGTCATTAAAAGGAGACATTAGATGATGATTCTCAGTAATTTCAGTGCTTGATTTTTATTGTTTGATTGAGAGAGATATATCAGGCAACTTGAAGCCAAAACTTTCAGTCAAAATAGTATAATGGAATAACAGAATGAGGTGGTTAGGATAGGGCTTCTTAAACTTTTTCCACTCATGATTCTTTTATATGACTCTAATTAAACATTTACTGATAATAAATCACAATTTTATGACCCCCTCCCCACATTCAGTTACAAGACCCCCTATGGGCTCAAACTACAGTTTAAGAAGCTGGGGGCTAAAAGACATGGGTTCAAATCATAGCCTCAGTACTTACTAGCTAAAAGACTCATAGAGCAGTTGATAAGGCATTGGCTCTAGAGTCAGGAGGATCTGAATTCAAATTTGATCTCAGACATTTAACACTTACTAGCTCTGTGATTTTAGACAATTCACTCAACTCTAATTGCCTCAAGCAACAAAAATATGAATCATTATAATTATTATTAAAAAATAAGCAAAGAATTATCCTTTTGTGGAAGATTACTGTTGACCTGTTTTAAAATGTTGTTGTTGAACTGTTTAAAAATAGGGGAAAAGGCAGTAAATATCAAATAAGAATCACTGATGACTCTCATGAGCAGCTTTCTTAAGTATAGATTTTTTAAAAAAACAAAATAGAATTTAAATTAATTCTCCTGACTCATATTTTTATCCGAAATGGGAATCAAGGATGGATAAGGTGCTAAGTAAGAGATAGGGAAAGTTAAATAATTGCCCAAGATTTTGACTTGGGAGACTGGATCCTGAGTTTCAATTGGGATGGGTTCTTAATCTGAGGTTCATCATAAATCCCATCCATTTCAAAAAGATTACAAGCTTGAAGGTTAAAAATGTAAAAAAAAAAAAATAAAAAAGGTATGCATGTATGTATGTATATATATATATATATATGTGTGCGTGTGAGTGAGCGTGTGTGTGTGTGTGTGTGTGTGTGTGTAATCTTTGGTTTGGCCAATCTCTAATTGAAATATAGCATTTTATTCCATTTTGAATGGAGTTATCAAATATTATTCTGAGAAGGGGCTCAAAAGCTTTACCAGACTGTCAAAGGGATCCAAGGCATAAGAAAAAGTTAAGAACCCCTGCAGGAGGGCATCGGTCTGATAGAATTGCAGTGAGTCAGGGTCACAATCCTTGAGAGGATGCAAAAAGAAGTAGCTCCATCCTCTGGTGTTAAGAGACCTCAGGCTCATCTTCATATTAACACCTCCTCCCCTTTCAGCATCACCAAGGCAACAAGGACTAGAGTCTGCTGCCTAGCAACTATGACCCCTCCTTCCCTTTTAGACTTCAAACCTTCTTGCCCTCCCCTTACTCCCCACTCCCCCACCACACCCCCAAGGCTGCTCTTTGGGGCTGCTCTTTTCCCTTTCAAGGCTGCCCTTTGCTAATTTCACCTGTACCCAAATGCAGAGGCATGGGAAGGAGTTATACCGGGGAGAAGAGGAATGGGATGGTTACCAGTTGTAGATCCTGGAGATCCATGCTCTCCAGGGATGGCCCTGCAAGAGAAAGTAGAGTCAATCATTCCAGATGAGACGTCTCTTGGTTACTCCATGAGACTCTAGACTACAATGAAATGGCTCACCTACAAGGAAACCAGAATATGACATGGAACTCTGGGCCTGGGACTTTAGGAGCTCTTCCCAATAACAAAGTTGTGAAGATCGTGTATTTTAAAATCAGCGAGACAGGAATTCAGGTTAGGGGAAAATCGTCAGTCTTTATTCTCAGTGAAGAAAGATCGGAGGTGGAAGAGAATCGGCGATAGCAACGTGTGCAGCTGAGTCAAGAAGCTAGTTCGACCAGCAGCTACACAACCAGCAGCTTGGAGTCTTGAACCCAGGCCCAATCTCTCCCAGCTTCTCTTCCTGTCTCTCTCTCTCTGCCTCCACCCACCAAAATCGTCATTTCCTATACAATACATCAGGACTTGCACGGAGAGTGGACAGGGACCATTCTTTATCCAATCATGTATATTAATAGAGTATAGCCCAATTACTATTTAGCCTCACGTACTTGGGACCTCAGTGCATCAACTCAAACCTCAGCCCATTACATCTCCCGCTTTCTTTTATTTTAGAACACAGGTGGTCATGCCATCCCTGACTCCTCAGGGAGGTCAGAGCCCCAAGGGAGGTGATCACAGCCTTCCTAACTTCTCAGAGGAGGTGGTGAAAGCACCGAAAGGAGGTGATCACAGCCTCCTGACTTCTCAGAAAAGGCGGTGAAAGCACTAAAAGGAGATGATCACGCCCTACCTGACATCTCAGGAAGGGAGATGAAAAGCACCAAAGGGAAATGGGGTTGCTAGTGGGTTTCTGGGCTGAAGGGTCTTATTATGCACAAACCCATCAGCATGGGAGGTATTACACAAGCACATAGCAATAACGCAGAGGCTATTATGGATGACCCTCCCCTCAGTCAGTGCAGGCTCGATGTGGTGTAACAAACATGAATTGTACACGCAAGTAGCGGAATAGCAAACAATATAAATCAACATGGTGTTGCAAAAGATCACCAGAAGTCCTAGAAGGTGGGTATGTAAACAACAGTCACACATACACCTTCTTCAGCAGCCAAGATAGTCCAAAACCAATCTATTGTCCATTGTTTCACATGTCAGGAATCCAATGATCCCCTGAGTTTTTGAAGTCCTGCAAAAGTCTTTTATGTGTTAGGGAATCCAATGATTCCAGCAGATTTTGAAGTGTTGTAACAGTCTTATCATTTCTCAGAGAATCCAATGATTCCTGAGAGTTTTCAAGTCCTATGTCTCAGAGAATCCAATGATTCCTAAGGGTTTTGAGTCCTATGGCTCAGAGAATCCAATGATTCCTGAGGGTTTTGAAGTCCAACAATCTTTGATGTCCATGAGTCAAACGCCATAACTGCCACGCTCTTTCAATGGTGAGCACAATCAGCAACAGCACCACCGATATTTCTTGGTCTTCCTTTGTTTCAAAGGTCTGCTCTGTCTCTCTGCGATGGACAAGGTGAATATGGCTCGTTGGCACCATCTGATTCCTTTCTCCACCTGTAGAGATACAAGCAAACCCTCTCCCCAAAGCAGTTAGCCTATCTGGTCCTTTCCATTCACCACTTTCTGGGTCTCTCCACATCACCTGGCAATTATCTAAAGATAGTGGAGCCGCTCGCACTGGACACTGACCTTCGGGTGGGTTATAAAACCTGTCTGCCGGAGCCAGTGCATCTTTGACAAAATCAAGAAGTTAATAGTATAAAGAGCTAGATTTAGAAGTTCTCTAGGGTTACCTGTGGCTCCCCCTTTCTTTTGTTTTTGGAGGAGTGTCTTAATATCTATGTTTCTCCTCTCCACTATTTCCTGTCCTTGAGGATTAAAAGGTATGCCGTGGTGTGTAAAATCTTATACTGTGCACAAAAGTGTGCAAAATGTTTTGAAGTATAAGCAGGACCATTGTCTGTTTTTATTGCTTGTGGCACACCCATAATGGCAAATGCTTGTATGAGGAATTCAGTGACCACTGGCTGTCTCTTTGCTGCTGGCATTGCAAAAGTGAATCCTGAAAAGGTGTCTACCACAACATGGATGAAAGACAGACGACCAAAAGATTTATAATGGGTCACATCCATTTGCCAGATTTCATTGGGTCTCAAACCACGAGGGTTCTTCCTGGAGGCAGTGTAGGAGCGTGAAAGGAAGGCAAGCTGTACAGGCTTTTACTATGCTCCTAGCTTCCTCTCTTGTTATTCCAAATTGTAAACGTAAAGCTCGAGCAGCCTGATGATATTTAGAATGAGATGCCTGAGCTTCTTGGAACAAAGGGGTATTGACCAACAGTTAGAAGGCTATCTGCCTTTGAATTGCCATCAAATATGGGACCTGGAAGTTCACTATGAGAATGGACATGTAATATATAGATCTTACCTGGATGCTTTCTCACTTGCTCTTGAAGTTTCTTAAAGAGCTGATATATATTAGAGGCTGCAAATTTTATTTGGGCTGTGGCAATTCTTTTGTACCACACCTACTGAATAGGCCGAATCAGATATTATATTTATGTCTCCTGGATATAAGTAAGAGCTAGAATGATCCAAGCATAATTCATTCTGCTGAGTGGACTGAAAAGGAGTTCTGACTACTCTCTTTATATTTAGATCATGAGAGTACACAGCACAAATATTATGTTTGGATGCATCCGTGAAGATAGTTGGCGCGCGGGAGGCAGAGAGGGGAGAAGGGCGCGCGCCGAGCAGAGGAGAGGGGAGGAGGCGGGGATGGAGAGTCTTTAGCTAGCATTTGTCCCATTTTAGCCAAAAAAAAAAAGATTACTGGTTTAGTTTTTAAGAAAATAAGTTCCTTATTTGTTTATTAACAATACTCACCCAAGTTCCTGGTCACCAGAGACTTCTTCAGTCCTTGGTGCCCCACGTTGGGCGCCAAATGTGAAGATCGTGTATTTTAAAATCAGCACGAGACAGGAATTCAGGTTAGGGGAAAATCGTCAGTCTTTATTCTCAGTGAAGAAAGATCGGAGGTGGAAGAGAATCGGCGATAGCAATGTGTGCAGCTGAGTCAAGAAGCTAGCTCGACCAGCAGCTACACAACCAGCAGCTTGGAGTCTCGAACCCAGGCCCAATCTCTCACAGCTTCTCTTCCTATCTCTCTCTCTGCCTCCACCCACCAAAATCGTCATTTCCTATACAATACATCAGGACTTGCACGGAGAGTGGACAGGGACCATTCTTTATCCAATCATGTATATTAATAGAGTATAGCCCAATTACTAGTTAGCCTCATGTACTTGGGACCTCAGTGCATCAACTCAAGCCTCAGCCCATTACACAAAGTTATCCCTGGGAACAAAAGTGATACTTGTATGAGGTTCTCTGACCTCACAAAAACAATGAAAATCAAACACCTCTTGTAGTCCCTCCACCCTCACCTTCCAGCATCCCACACATCCCTACTGAATAGGTATCCTTTTTCCTCTCCAGGGGACTTGTACAGAGAAGAGATACTCTCGTGATAGCTGCTTTGCAAATATCTAGATGAGGGAGGAAAAACTGCATGAGGAATAATTTAGACAAAACAATGTGGATCACCATGGAAACAATCTTGAGAAGACACCAGGGAAAAGAAATCCTTGTTAACATTGTTCATGTTTTGCAGATATATCCAATCGCCAGATCCAATTTTGGACCTTTCAATCATATCCCCTTGAAAATTCTAGAGTTAATATAACCACAGGGCACAACAGTTTACACTGAGCAAGTCTCTTTACCCATCTAATAATCTTTAATTAATATAATGCTTTAATTTATGCAATTTACTGTTTTCCCCTTTCTCTCAGTTTGAAATCAGTGAAAGGTCAAGTTACATTAGCAGTGGGAGTTTACTATTGCAGGAGTATTTTAAGCTGACTGAGGAAACAGAGAAATAAACAAATATTTAATTGAAACATACAATAAGGAAAACATGACTTATTCTTTTTTAGCTTACAGAAACTTTCTGGGCTTCCATTTCCTCATATGTGAAATGTGTGAGTTGGTCTATAAGCCTGCAAAGGTCTTTTCCACAGCTGACATTCTTTGATTCTATTAAATTTTAAGAGGGAGACAGAGACAGAGACAGAGACAGAGACAGAGAGACAGAGAATCAATTTTATTAACAATTTATTGCTTGATGAGTCTTTTGACTATCTTGATTTTTTTATGTGATATGTAAGTTGACATTTTCCCTAAGTAATACTGAGCCCAATTTTCCCAACAATTTTCTTTTTGATTTGCCGCTGTCTGGATTATTTGCTGACCTCCTTTGGCAGAGGCTACATGTATTTCTATCTAAGCAAAAGATAGTTATGCTACACAGTGACCTGATCTTAAACAGGTATTCAGGAAACAATTAATCATAGGAGGCATTAATACATGGTACTCCTCCCGATAATCTTTGAGAGACATTCCCTGCTTCCTTGTTTGTCCATTGCACTGTCTTCTCCCCACTTCTGCAATGCACATAAGTACTTTCTTTTTTTTAAAAAAAAAATTTATTAAAGCTTTTTATTTACAAAATATATGCATGGGTAATTTTTCAACATTGACCTTTGAAAAACATTGTGTTCTAAATTTTTACCTCCTTCTCCCCATCACCTCCCCTAGATGGCAGGTAATCCAAAACATATTAAATGTGTTAAATCCAATGTCACATAAATACTTTCTATGCATTTGAAGGACTGGGACCCAGATCACAGGAACTCTAATGCATTTCCAGACTCTCGTCCCCCCCTTTTAAAATCACTTTCCTCTCCAACACATAACATTTAAAATTTTTGTTTGAAAAGAGGACAAAGAGAACCGAGTAGATTTTTCTAGTGGCACTTTTTATGATGAGAGAAAGTGAAGAAGGGCAGAGAAAAACTGCTCAGTTTCTGAAGTAGGATATCACAGAATAGAGAGAAAGAATGCAGAGAAAGAGGGCCAGGGTAAGAAAGGTTACATTAATATGTCTATGAAAGAATATGAAATCTGAAAGGGACTTTATTATTTTCTCTAAACATTTTATTTTAAAGAAAGGGGAAAGGAGAGCCAGAGAGTGCTATAGCAGAACCAGAAACTAGGACCCAGGTCTCTTGACTCCTGGGCCAGGGCTCTTCCTGCTATGCCATGTTATTTCTCTTTTGTCAAATGCCTAAGGAGATATGGATATTCTATGATGCACATCACCAAAGAAATAATGCCATTTTGGAATTACATGGATGAGGTAGCATTACCAAGAGAAGAATGGCCTTTTTATAAAGGCCTTTGGAGGCAGAGCACAGGTTGAGACCACCTAAAGCAATCTACTCATTAATTATGTTCAAAATCTCTTAGAAACAAATCTTTGAGACACCTTGAAACTCATTCCTGAATCTTTTTAAAATTATATAATTTCAGGAATGGATTTCTTCTGTATGTCTTTGGTCAGATCCAACCACTTTCCCCATCTATTTAATTGCCATTTTCACTTCCTCACATATCAGGCAGGGGTGAAAGAATCTAATGACCCTGGTTTTCCTATTATCAATGATGAAGATAGATCACTATGGAAACAGGGGCATATCTGTTTTATTTTGTGTTTATTTGCTGCCTCTGTACTGGCATAAAATTCAAAGAAAAAGGAACACAGGGAAGTGGGCTAGAGAGTGCTAAGGATTTGAAAAGCATTTGTAAATAATTTAGTTTTTGGTTTTCTAAATGTAAGACCCTTGCCCAATGATATATTATCATAGGAACTAAAGCATATTAACTTAATATTCTTGGTATGTGAAAAAGAAGATAAAATAAAATCACAGATATTTAATTCAAATCAGTTTAATAAATATTTATTAAGCACCTACTAAGTGCTAGACACTGTGCTAAGAGGTAAGGATATAAAAAAAGCAAAAGATAAATTTTACTCTTAAGGATATTACAATCTAATGAGGGAAACAAAATGCAAATATATACATATATGTATACATACAATAAATATATACAAATATATACACACACACACACACACACACACACACACACACAAGCAACTGGGAAATAATTACAAAAAGGAAGACATTGAATTAAGAAGGCTTCCTGTAGGAGACAAGAAGCCAGGGATATCTATAGTTAGAGTTGAGGATGGAGAGAACTACAAGTTTTAAAGTCAAAAAAAAAAAAATAACAGGGAGATCTGACTTTGACGTCAAAGGACCAGAGTTCAAATCCTAATCGTATCCTTTTCTATCTTTTGACTTTAGGCAAGTCATTGAACTTCCCTGAGCCTCAATTTCCTCATCTATAAAATGAGGGAAGGGGTAGACTAGTTGAATTCTAAGATCCCTTCCAGCTCTAAATCAATGAAAATGTAATATCATTAAAGGCATGATTTTGTTATGTATTTGCCTTTGGAATCTAGCATTTGGTATAGTTAATGTTTACTTGAGAAAAGTTGGTAATCACTACATTGAAGAAAAGGTCTTGACAAAATAATGTTTTCCCCTAACTAGCATGAAAATATTACTTTCATATAAATATTAAAAACTAACAATAGAAAAAAAGAGAAATAAAAAAAGAAAAAGACAGTATAGAAAATAACTACTTCATTCTGTTTAATTAGACTTATTATTTAAAGTAATGACACATTCGACTCCATGTATTTATCACTAATTAGTGGTTAATGTACATATACAAGTGTATACAATCATCAATTAGATCTTTCTTTGAGACTTTACATCAGATTCAGAACAAAATGTTGCCTACTTCCTTAACAATACTAACCTTTCCATCTGTACTGTTATGCTCCATTCCTGTTCATTTCCTCTATCACCTCTTCTGGGATCTTTCATTAATTATCCGTTCTCTCTCCTAGATGTTTTTCTAAAATAATATTGACATATTTTGTTTATACATTACCAACACTTAACAATGAACGCCTCCCCAATACCCCTCTTAGAGAGCCATGCCATAACAAAGAATAAATTAAAAAATCAGTAAACCTAACCATCACAAAAGTGTGGTTATCTACCATGTTCCACACCCATAGTCCCCCACCTCTGCAAAGAAGAAAAGCACATGCCTTTTAATATCTCTTTTTGTGGCCAATCTTGGTCATTATAATTTTACATTAACTTTTCATTGTTTTATTGTTCTTTCCATTTATATTCTTCTAATCATTGTATTTATTGTTTTCTCACCTCTGCTTACTTCACTCTATACCCATTCATATAAATCTTCTCATACTTATCTCAGTCAGAGAAACAGACATTTTAGTAATTTTCTTTGTATAACTTCAAAATGCTTTCCAGAATGGTTGGACCAAATTATAGTTCTACAAATAAAGCATTAATGTGTCATTGTTGAATTGAATTGAGAAAATTTAATTCCACACTTCCAGCTTTGCTAATTTGCTGGATGTAAAGTAAATCCTCAAAATTGTTTCAATTTATATTTTTCTTATTATTAGTTATTCAGAGCATGGGGTGGGGTATGGTTGTTGTTGTTGGGGGAATGTTCTTATAATTCTCTTGGATCTTTTCCTTTCCATTGATTCCAGAGGTTTGAAATGAATTCTGTTTCTCCCTTCAAATATCAGCTCCAATGCTATTTTCTTCACCAAATTTCTCTTGAATCCCAATTGAAAGTGATCACTTTTCCTCTCTCCAAATTTCCCATTTTATTCTTTCTGAACCTCTGCTTTGCATCTTTCTCATTTTCCCTTATATTATACTTATTAGTGTTTCTTTCCTTCCTATTAAAATGCAAGCATCTTGAAGCAGGGCCTATCACATCTATTTTTATATTGTCTTTACTAAGATGAATGCCTTGTACTAGTAGACACTTAATATTTGTAGCTTAACTGAAATAAAACATGTTTTCTAGATGCTACAAATGTTCCCCTTTGTCTTTTGGATGGCTTAAGAATTCTTTATTTACTAGAGCAATAGTAGTTCCTGGGTGGGTATTAGAGTCCACAAGAATTAAATCAGAACCAAGGTCAAAGCATCCTAATCATTCATGAGGTAGTGCCAATAAGAAAAGTCAGAGTGTAAATGATGTCTCTGGGGAAGAGCTAGAAATAAAGCCTGTATAAGTCTAAAGGTCATTAATGAAAGGCTTTGAGATGAGAGAGCTTATTCCAGGTGAATAAATGGATTTAGTGCATTAGAATCTTCTAACCAGGCTTAAGAGAAGAACAATGAGATTGCACTGGGCAGCTGGCAGGGTGAGGAGGAGGGAGAGGAGAAGCTTTAGGACTTGCTTCAAAATTTATACCTACTTTTATCTGTATTCCCAGCACATCTCCCCTTCAGCTTTGCCACCTGGGCTTTGGTGCCTGTAACAGTGACAGGCACATCAACATAAAATGTTCAGGTTGGTTGCAGAATGAAAATAAAATATTTCAGTAGATCACATTTCCAACCATGGAAGATTTCTGCTGTTTTCTGCTTTGCTTCTGCTACCTGGGGGCCTCTGCTTGCCTAGGACCCCTAGACATGTTACCAGTGTGTAACGGCTATGTATTCTGACTTATTCTTTGGCTCAAGTAATGAAGGTGAACAATGTTGGGGGTGGGGTTTGTCAAGGTGGAGGATAATACTTAAGTCTGAGAAACCTGTTTTTTAAATTTTTTTTTTAGACCTAGCAGCTGTCCAGGAATATTGCTATTCATCATCAGATATGGAGGTGAAAGGGTTTTCTTTTGTTAACTCTAGAGGTGACCAATTTTGAATTTTGATCTTTTTGATGTTTAGGAACTACTACTTGATATACAGTAGGGAAAGCCCTGCATCTGGAATCAGTGGACATGAGGTTAAATATTGGCTCTGCCATTCACTACTTTAGTGACCTTGGGCAAATGGTTTCCCCTCTCCAAGCCTCAGTTTCCTCACCTGAAAAATAAGAACTTGGATTACAAGATCTCTAAGATCCTTTCTGATCTAAAAACTATAATCCTAAATATTAAAACTATAATAAACAAGTATACTTATTTGATAATTTCTTTATTTTTCCTTGGTGGGGAAAGAAAATTAGCTCAATTGTTGTTTGCCCTTTGTTTTAGAAGAGGATCAACAATATCATGGGGTGATTTTAACTCTTGGAGAACCAAATTTAAGAGAAGTAGAACAAGACAAATTGTTAGCCTCACTTTCCCTTCCAGAGAAGTCAAAGTCCAGTAGCAAGACAAAAGTCAGGATGACTGGTGGTGTCCAGGGATGTAGTGGATGGCCATGTGGTTTCCTATATCTGATCAAGCTCTATAGGCTCCACCTTAGAACAAATTGTGCTCAGTTGTTCATTCCTCTGGAGGAAGTCATGTCATCCATCAGGAAGCTTCCTGTCTGATTAGGAGGAGTATAGAATTACAAGAATGAACCAATTAATTCCATCAGAAGATTGAATTTTTTATATATCATTGAATTTCATAATTACCTTGTGAAGTAAGCACTTTGGATAAGTTCAATAGTTCCCTATTTCCTCCAGGCTCAAACATAAAATTTATTTGATTTTTAAAGTCTTTTACAATCTCTCCCTTTCCTACTTTTCCAGTCTTTTCACACTCCCACATGATGTGCCTTCCTTCTGTAACTGAGACCTAAAACTCGTTGGTGTAGTTCTCTCTCCTTATTGATGGAGATCAATGGCCTCTGTCTGCAGGAAGGACAAGCAGAAATTTTGAGGGCAGGAAAGAAGGGAGATTTCCTATCTTCAAACTCCTAAAGTCTCCCAACACTCTTTGAGTCTCTTCCATCTAGTCTCTTCCATCTCTGTTTTGAGTACTTCTGACTTCTAGCTTTGAGAGAGATGCTAACCCTACTTCAGGTTGCTGAAAGGAAAACAAAATCCTGGGAAGCTGACATCCAAGTTGATAGTTTCCATCATATCCCTCACTCCAACTTGCATATTAGAGACTTTTGGGAACTTCCTTTTGCGTGAGATCTCACAATCTCTCTTGACTAAGCTGAGTTACCTTGCTCCCAATAAAAGAGCTCCTTCAGTGTATATTGTCTGGTATATATTTCCCTGTGAATGTTTTATTTGATTTCTGTTTTATTATTGACTTGGATAAATGAAGTCCTTTGCTATTTGCTATGTGTGTTTATTGTGGAACTAGTGGGAAGGGAGTCAAGCTTTGCATGTTGAGCTTAGGTTATTGCTTCCTCAATAATGAAATAGCAATCAGAAGTTGACTGGAATATGAAAACCACTTCCCCTAGTCTAGTAATATTTAAGGGAGCAGAGATATAATTCTAATCCCCCTACTTTTATGCACACACATACTCCCCTCTTGCCAGGAGGGGAAACAGGAAATCAAGGTCAGAGGCTAACAACTCTGTTGTCCTCAGAGAAAAAGGTACCAGGTTAGAATTATATCCACCCATTCACCTTAAATATTCTTAGTCTAAGGAAAATAGACTCCCCTCTCCTTCTTCCTCTCCTGTCTCTCTCTGTTTCTCACTCTTTGTCTCTCTCTGTCTCTCTCTCTCTGTCTCTCTCTCTCTCTGTCTCTTTCTATCTGTCTCTCTTTGTCTCTCTGTCTCTGTTTCTCTGTCTCTTCTCTCTGTCTCTGTCTCTATCTCTGTTTCTCTCAGAGCACTGTGGCTAAGCTACTGGTCTTAACCTCCTGCTTTCCCTCCTGAAAGGAATTAAAGCCTCCCTTGGAGAAGATTGAAGAAGAGATTTGAGATAGCTATTCTGTTCCCTCTGAACCACAACTATGAAACTCTTATGCCACATATTGGAGGGTACAGCCCTTGCTATATCTCTACTCTGTGTCTTTACCCTACCTATCATCCACATCTGGAATGCTCTATTTCCTCACCATTACCTTCTGCCTTTCCTAGATTACTTCAAGACTCAGCTCAAATGCTACCTTCTAAAGGAGGCCTTTCTTTTCTGTCTTCTCCCTATCCTCTCCCACCCCATTTCCCACTAGTGTCTTTCCTCTGAGACTGCCTTCCATTTTATACTGTATATATAGCTTTTATAACCTTTCCTCATTGTTCTATTCCTGAGATAGGGACAGAATTGGTGACACTTAAGAAAGATCCTGGTCTTTTGACTTCCATATTCTTTTCAGGTCCCTGAAGGGAGAGAAAGACTCTTGGGAAAAGCCATCATACAGAAGAACTTATGACTCCATTATCTATTCCTAATTTAATATATTAAAGACTTCCCTCCTGAGTGGGGAGAACTGGGATTCTTTCTCTTGATTGAGTTGAGATCTCTCATTCTCATTGGGAGAGCTCATTCATTCTGTGTTTTGTCTGATACATATTCTCATCTACATATCTTGGAAGTATATCTTGGATAATTGAGTTTACTATGTGTACTCTTTTTGAAAGACATTTTGTTGAAAGGAAGTCAAACCTTGCATATATAGCTAGGATTACTCCTTCCCCTTCAAGGGATAGTGATCTAGGAACTCAGCTTGAATTTTAAAATTATTTTCCTTAGACTAAGAATATTTAAGGTGGGTGGGTGGATATAATTCTAACCTGGTACCTTTTTCTCTGAGGACAACAGAGTTGTTAGCCTCTGACCTTGATTTCCTGTTTCCCCTTCTGGCAAGAATCAAATTTTCCCTTGGAAAGGGTAATATGAGGAGACACTAGAGATAACTGTTCATACTTCCTTATGAGCCACATTTAGACACATTACCTACCATGGCAAAACAGAGTATACAATATCCTTTAAGTTTATATGTAGACGTAAGTGTGTGTGTGGGATGCATGTGTGTCTGATTGCTTGTTACCCTGAGAATTCTTTGAAGTTTCAGACTAGACATTTTTCCTTGTATTCCCAGGACTTAGTACACTTCCAAGCCCAAAATAAATGCTTAATAAATACTTGTAGACTCATTGACTGATTCTGCATATTTTCCCTATTTCAGGCTTTAATTTCTCCCTTTATGAAGTGAAGTGGGTCACACAATCTCTAAGGTTCTTTTTAGCTGTACGATTCTTTATCTTTTCATATCCCTTCACCCAACCTCTCTGGTGGCACATGTTTACAAAACTGTAACCAAGGAATAGAGTAAAAATAATTTAGTCTGGCTTAGCATTAATCCTGAAAACCTGAGCCACCCAGCTATGTGCTTCTCTGGGATCTCATAATGGTGGAATGAGAATTGGGTTTAGGAAGCCTAAATTTCGAAGTGACACCTTCTTCCCTGAAGATTAGCAAGTCAGTTTTGGGAGGTGGCTCTCAAGAGTATTCTTTTTAGGAAAGCACACTCTAAGATGGAAAATGAACTGAGAGATAGGCATTCAGAGTTCTCACACAGAATGTGGTTGGTCAGCACACAGAACAGGCAGCAGATGGTGAAACCAGAATGAGAAGCTTGCTGATTCTGTTTGGCTCTGGGTTGGCAGGGAGTAGCTACAGATGGTGAGATTGAGGCTGGATGTAGTACCCTCCCTGGGACGGGCTTCACTCCAAAGTTTCATGCTGCAACAACTAACACTGAGTGTGAGTCAGTCACAGTTGAGAGACACTCAGACTTCCCTGGCAAGATCCCAAGACTGGGGCTTTTATACTAATTTCACAGGTACCCCTAGCTCCTCGGGAGCTTTTAGAGAATGACAGTGAGGAATGAAGCAATATGGACCAGATGGAGAGGCTGAGAGAACTAAATCATCTTCTGGTGGGCTAGGAAATATAACGGCATCACACAGAGGCAGATGGCATGAAGATCAGCTAAACAATGTGATCACTTATAAGCAGAATTTTCAGCCTTTACTATGGATGACAGGACTTTTTAACCAATGTTGTTTTCAAATTTTTACAATAGCTTCAACATAAAAGTATAGCAAACTGTCAACTAATTATTTGACTCAATTTTGTTTATTAGTCATATTTTAAGAGCAGCTAGGTGGTACAGTGGGTACAGCACCAGCCCTGATGTCAAGAGGACCTGAATTCAAATCTGGCTTCAGACACTTAACACTTTCTAGCTGTATGACCCTGGGCAAGTCACTTAACCCCAGCTGTCTCAGCAAAAAAAAAAAAAAAGGAAAGGAAAAAAAAGGAAAATAAAAAAGAGGAAAAATAGAAGTCATATTTGGAAGTTCTATACTTTATTTCCAAGCTGAGACCTACACACAGATTTTTACATTTTCTCTCAAGTTCAGAAAAACCTAAATTTAAGATAGGTCAATCTCGAATTCAAAAGATGGTATAGGTTACAAAATTGAATTTTTGGAAACTTGGATTTTTAGCTCTGCTCCTACCCTGCCATGAAAGATATGGACAGAAATAAAATTATAATACTGTTTTCAGAATATACTAGTAAACACTTCCATATTCTGGAAAAAAAAATAAGTACCCATTGTGGACAAACCCCAATTCTTTATTCATTCATCAAGTAGTGGTTGTGCATTACTAAAGGAAATATGGCCATTTTGTCTATGCCACTTCTCATTTAAAACCCTTCAATGCCTTTCCTTTGCCTACAAAATAAAAAACAGATTTACTTTAGTATTCTAAACCCCCTACAATCAGATTCCAATTCTGTCTTCTCCTATTTCCTTACAAGAACTTTTGGCTAGACAGATGCCTACACTGATCCTGGACACAGCTTGAGCATTCATAATTCTGCTGTTGCCCTAATAGGGATGCTTTTTTCTTTCTTCTACAATTACATATGTTTTATTTATCCTTCAAGAGTTTGATTACTTTACATTTGAGTTGTGCTTTACAACTGTGTAATATGCTTTCACATATTGCTCATTTGCAACTTGGTTCCTTGTTTTCTCTGTTTGCATCTTGTTTCACTGGTTCTTTTCTAAATGTCACCCAAAAGTTTGTCTTCAGCCCTTTGTTTTCATGCCCTCTTTATTGGCCATTGTGCATACTTCCATAATTTCAAGTATCTCTTTGATGCACATGATTCCCAAATCTTTAATATCTCTCAAAATTTCTACTCTCATATGTGCAATGGACACTTCCAATAAGTGTATTCTCATCTGGATTTCCATTGTACCTCAAATGCATGTCATCCTGTTCTGCCTCTCCACTCAATTCATTCTTTTAATGGCATTACTATACCATTTTCTAGCCTCATCCTTCATTTTCTTTCCCTTTCATGTAGTTACATGACTCCTAAGTTGTTGAATTTAAGTTATTAAAAGATTTACTTTTACTTATCTTTTTATATATTATTTCTCCTAGTATGTTTCTTGATGACATGGATTATTTTTCATTACTTATCATTATCTAATGCCAAACTAAGTATTTTGTATATAGTAGGTGCCAAAAAAATTTTTATGTTGAAATGAATTTCCTTAATCAATTAGTTTCCAACTTCTATTGATTCTTTTTTGACAACATTTTTGGCTCTATCCCTAATTCACACTCTTACGGACACTACTCCAGCTCAGGACCCTCTTATTATTAACTATTATAAAAGATTTTTAACTACTTTTCCTGCCTCTGGTGTCTGTCCCATCCATTCTCATATAGTTTCCAAAATAATCTTTACAATGTTTAGATCTGATCACATCAATCCCCTGCTAAAAATCAGTGGCTTACACTGTTTATTGAATAATATAAATTCCTTAACCTGATATTTGAGGCCTTTCCCAATTTGGCTTCAACCTGTCTTTTTAGGTTTGTTTCATGGCACTATACTTTTTTTATATACATTACCCTCCAATCAAACTGGACTATTTTGTTATACCCTCTTATCATTTTGCTGTCTTCTGCCACTATTTCTTTGTACATCTCCATCTTTGGAATGAACTCATCCTCTTGGTCCCATTTATGCATATTAAAACCTTCTTATTCAAGTCTAATTCACTGTGTGATATTATTCCAATGAAACTTGTATTAAAACATTTTTAGTATGAAAGGATTCTTCTAGCTTTAATATACAGACAGTCAATGACTTAGGAAATTTACTTCAGAATTTGTGGCACATTTTGAGTATCTTTTGCTTTTGGGTTTGTTGTTCAAACATTTTCCAGTCTGGTCTGACCCTTTGTGACCCAATCTAGGATATTCTTGAGAAAGACACAGGAATGGTTTGCTATTTGCTTCTCCTAACCATTTTATAGATGAGGAAACTGAGGCAAACAGGGTTAAGTCACTTAACCAAGGTCACACAACTAATAAGGATCTGAGTCCAGATTTTCATTCAGGAAAATGAGCCTTTCCGCCTTCAGACTTGACACTTTGCCATCTCACTGCCCTTTTAAAAAATAATAATAATAGCTTTTTATTTTCAAAATACATGCAAAGATAGTTTTCTTTTTTTTTTTTTTAGTTCTTTGTTTTATTATTATTAAAACTTTTTATTGACAGAACCCATGCCTGGGTAATTTTTTTTTACAACATCCCTGCACTCACTTCTGTTCTGACTTTTCCCCTCCCTCCCTTCACCCCCTCCCCCAGATGGCAAGAAGTCCTATACAAGTTAAATATGTCACAGTATATCTTAGATACAATATATGTGTGCAGAACCAGACAGTTCTCTTGTTGCACAGAAAGAATTGGATTCAGAAGGTAAAAAATAACCTGGGAAGAAAAACAAAAATGCAAACAGTTTACATTCATTTCCCAGTGTTCTTTCTTTGGGTGTAGCTGCTTCTGTCCATCTTTGATCAATTGAAACTGAATTAGATCTTCTCTTTGTCGAAGAAATCCACTTCCATCAGAACACATCCTCATACAGTATTGTTGTTGAAGTATATAATGATCTCCTGGTTCTGCTCATTTCACTTAACATCAGTTAATGTAAGTCTCTCCAAGTCTCTCCGAGCCTCTCTGTATTCATCCTGCTGTTCATTTCTTACAGAACAATAATATTCCGTAACATTCATATACCACAATTTACCCAACCATTCTCCAATTGATGAGCATCCATTCATTTTCCATTTTCTAGCCACTACAAACAGGGCTGCCACAAACATTTTGGCACATACAGGTCCCTTTCCCTTCTTTACTATCTCTTTGGGGTATAAGCCCAGTAGAGACACTGCTGGATCAAAGGGTATGCAGAGTTTGATAACTTTTTGAGCATAGTTCCAAACTGCTCTCCAGAATGGCTGGATGTGTTCACAATTTCACCAACAATGTATTAGTCAGTGTCCCAGTTTTGCCACATCCCCTCCAACATTCCGCATTACCTTTCCCTGTCATTCTAACCAATCTGACAGGTGTGTAGTGGTATCTCAGAGTTGTCTTAATTTGCATTTCTCTGATTAATAGCAAAGATAGTTTTCAACATTCACCCTTGAAAAACCTGTTGTTCTAAATTTTTCTCTCTCCTCCCTACTTCTTTCCTCCCCTAGACAAGTAATCCAATATAAGTTAAACATGCACAATTCTTCTAAACATATGTTTACATTTATCATGCTTTACAAGAAAAATCAGATCAAAAAGGGAAAAAAGAGAAAGAAAAAACAAGCAAGTAAACAATAACAAAAAAGATGAAAATACTATGTCATGACTATTCAATTCCCATAGTCCTCTCTTTGGACAGATGGTTCTCTCCATCACAAGTCTTTTGGAATTGGGCTGAAATCACCTTATTGTTGAAAAGAGCCAAGTCCATAAAAGGTGATCATCACATAATGTTGTTGTTGCTGTGTACAATATTCTCTTGGTTCTGCTCATTTCACTTAGCATTAGTTCATGTAAGTTTCTCCAGGCCTTTCTGAAATCATCCTGCTGATCGTTTCTTATGGAACCATAATATTCTATTACATTTATATAGCACAACTTATTCAGCCATCCCCAACTAAAGGATATTCACTCAGTTTCTAGTTCCTTGTCACTATAAAAAGGGCTGGTACAAACATTTTTGCACATGTGAGTCCTTTTCTCTTTTTTTATGATCTCTTTGCAATAGAGATGCAGTAGATTCACTGCTGGATCATAGGTTATACATAGTTTGATAACCCTTTGGACATAGTTCCAAATTTCTCTCCAGAATGGTTGGATAAGATCAAACCCAATTTTCCCACATTTATGATTATCTTTTTCTGTCATCTTAGCCAATCTGAGAGGTGTGAATTGGTACCTCAGAGTTGTGTTAATTTGCATTTCTCTAATCAATAGTGATTTAGAACATTTTTTCATATGATTAGAAATGCTAGTTGCACTTATATCCTTTGAATATCTTCTTTCACAGTTAATAGGTATGCTTTAAGGCTGATTATAACTTTTTTGAAATTGCCAAAAATCAAATCACCCAATTTAATGAGTAAGGTAGGCAACCAAATAGGGGAATAACAGTTTTGCAAAAAACAAACAAAAACAACAAAAAGCAAATATATATACTTAAAAAATATCAGGGATAAAATTTCTTTTATAGCTTATAAATTAGCTGTGAAAGACCAAAGGAGTTCTACATTTTTTTTTTTTCCTGAGGCAATTGGGATTAAATGACTTGCCCAAGGTCACACAGCTAGGAAGTGTTAAATGTCTGAGGCCATATTTGAACTCAGGTCCTCTTGACTTCAGAACTAGTGCTCTATCCACTGCACCACTTAGCTGCCCCCAAAGGAGTTTTAAAAATATTTTCAGCAAAGAAAAAAACCCTGAAGTCATAGCTCCTCAAAATGAATACTGTTGAATTTGCTTTGTAGATTCTGGTCATTTTTAAAGCTTTATTTTATTGTCATGTTTTGATAATACTGCTTTTTCCACTAGATCCTAAGGACCATAAGCATAAACATGGCTGGTAACTTCTACATTTTTGGGTCCCTTCTTCTCCCATCTGGCCACATCCATAGCACTTAGTAATATCTTGAAAGTTTATGGAAGAAGTATGGATAAATTTTTATTGGTGGTAAAAATTGGGAAATATATAACCTAGCTTCAAAATTAGATAGGACCTCAAATTCTAGTTTAACAAAGTTATCCCTTCCATATTGTGACTGTCTCTATTGCACTTTCAATATATGATGGAATGGCATAAGAAATTAAATGGGAATTTTTTTTTAAATTTGGAAGCCAGAGACAACATGAAAAGGCCAGCAGATGAAACAGAAAAAGTTTAGAAACTCAGAAATGCATATATATAGTATTGTATAATATCCACTCAAATTTTATAATAATGTACTATAAACATCATAAAAGGAAAAAAAACTTCTTTTCTGATTGAGGGAATCAAAAAATTTTATGCAGATTTTTCCAGATTAAGGAGATCCTAACCCCAAACCCCTTGATATGGAAGGGATAATTGTATATTGAATAAATAGCTATAAAGATAACTTACAACGAAGACCTCACACAAAGTCCAGTACCCTTTGAGGTGTGGTGTTTCCTTTTTGATTAATTTTAAGAACTTTCCCTTATGTTGACTTCTCTGAATTGACTTCTCTGAAATTTGTAGCTATTGCATCTCTTGGTTCTGCCTTCTGGGGACCAGTAGAAAAAGTGGCATTTCTCTTTCGCCTGACTTTCCTTTCAAAAACATCATGTATCCTGCAATTTTCTTCTTGAAACATTTCTGGTTCTTCTTCATTCGATTCTTACATTTTATAGTCCCAGGTCCCTCAACATGCTGATGGGTTTTGCTTAGATAGATATTGTATCTTGTTGATTGGAACAGAGAAGGCCCTGAAATATCATCTAGTCTAATCCTCTTATTTTATAGATGAGGAAACTGAGACCCAAAAAGTCTGAATGAATCGCTTAAGAATATTCCACAAATTTTAAAGTCATTATTCAAATACTTAGCTTCTGCTTCCAAATTCCAAACTTTTCCCCATTACGATTATCAAAGATCTCTCTATTCAGGTAAGGAATATAGAGCTGCAGTAAGTTGTCCTGGCTAAAATTTGCCTGAAAGCACCAGAACAGTGCTGAAAGTTTCCGTACTCCAGCAGCATAGAAACAACTGAATTTAGGACCTAGTTCATGCGAAGGGAATAGACAAAACTTGTGTGCTGTGAATTTAGGAGAGCAATCTTTTCTCCTTTCAACATTTAAAACTAACCTTACAGATCAAAGACTTGGGGTTTATAAGGTAAATAAATATAGACTCTTGGTCTGTATTTTATTCTGATTATATTTCAAAGGCCACCCTTATCTTAGATCTCCGGTCCTACCTAGATATTCAGATGTTCTGATAAAATTAATTACTGAGAAATATCTCTACCCAGATCACACCTAATCTTGGGAATAGAGAAGATTTGAGCAACACCAATAAAAAAAAATTATCTCAAGGTTAAAATAGTCTTCTCTGCCACCTCCTTAATCTGACATCCTATCCCAATTATTCAGTAACTCAAATAAAGAAAATATGGAGTAGTCTCGCCTCAAAAGTTTCTTTGCCAACTTCTCTAAGGCTGGGTAAATATGCGTATTTCTCTTAGTTCGGAGGAGTTATTTGCCACTTGGCAATTTACCATCAGCTGAAACTTAAAGGAGCCATTGATTTTGGGAGTTAAAGGGAAAGGAAGAAAATATGTCAAGCATGGGCAACAGCCAGAGAAAATGCCAGGAACCGGAACTGAGAGACGGAGTGTTTAGTTTGTGGAACAGCCGAGAGACCAATGTCACTGAAGGGACGAGTGTTTGTAGGAGAGTAAGTAGACCGAAAAGGTAGCGGGGGGCTAGATTATAAAGGGCTCTGCATGTTAAAGACAGCATCTGAAGATAATAGAGAGCCCGTGCGCCCTGTTTGGAATGTCCCCTCCTCTCCGCGACCGCTGCTAACCTCCATGGCATCCTGTAAGTCCCAATTAAAGTCCCATCTTTCACGAAAAGCCTTCCCCGGCCCCTCTCCATCTTAGTACCTTTGTTACCTATTTCCCGCTTATCTTGTCTTGGTTTGCAATGGGGGCTGCTCCCCCATCAGCTCATGAGTCCTCGAGGGCGGGAGCTGCCTTTTTGCTCTTGCCTCCCAGTACCTGACAGGTAACAGGCATTTAACTGACTAGTGATTGATCAAGAGTAATATATAATTATACATGATGCTATGGACAGTCACAGCTACGGCTTGGTAAAGTTTGTGAAAGGCCGGCCCACGGTGTCGCGTCTGGCCCGCGCGGCGGGTGTTGCTAGTGGCGTGAGGCTGGGCGGAGGTAAGCGCCGCTCCATCCCACAGCTGGCCGCTGCGTTTGGCAGGACGCCCTCGGGGCTTCCTGACGGCAGCTCGGCACTCGGTCCCCTAGAGCAACGGCTGACGCTCACGTCCCGGACAGCGTGCCGCGCGCTCCTGGGAAGGAGGCGCTACGGTTACGCCCGGTCTTACCCATAGGAAATCGAGGCAAACCGGAGAGACTTGCCTGGGGGCACACAGCTGGCAAGCGGCGTTGTCCGTGACCTTTGCAGCCCTGTGTACTTTATCCCGTTCCTTTAGAGCCATTTTTCCTCTCCACGTCACTAGGGGAGCAGGGTGAGGGACCCCCGGGAAAGGTGAGAATGCAGGGAGAGCCAGGGCGTGCGCTTCCCCCTCGGTCCCGTCAGGTCTCCGAGGCGCCCGCCGGCTCGGACACCCCCCGCCGCCGCGACCTCAGGCTCCGGGGAGCCCGGCAGAGGGGCGGGCCGGGTGCTCGCGGGAACGAGAAACCGCAGAGCACCCAGAACGCGAGGGAGGAGGGCACGGAGACTCTCCCAGCGCAAAGCCCGGGCGCGACTCTCCCGGGAGCAGCTCGGGCCAGGCTGGGCTGGCGCCTGGGGTGGGGCCCGGGCGGAGCGGGCGCCGGCGCAGGTGAGGAGGAGCCTTAGAGGAGAAAGGAAGAGACAAAGAGAGGGTCGTAGGCCGGGCGGGAAAGAACAATGGTTTAGAGGCTTCGGGTTGGGGCGGGGGTCGGTGATGGGTGGGGGCGCGTGAGGCGCTTTATAGCGGAAAGAAAACGAGGGGAAAGAGGGGGACGTATCTTTCTAAGATGCAGGGAAGACAGCTGCCGGGCTACCGGGGACACTTCGCGCCGCGAGCCTCAGGTGTGTCTACGGCGGCCGAGAGGCTCCAACCCCAAGTTCAACTACCTGACGGGCTTACCCTGCTACAATGGGGCACCTCTCTCCCGCCTAGTATTGTCAACCACCTATTTCCACCCCCTTCCAATTTCACCTTCTCGCTAAATCCTATTGGAGGGCGACGGCCCCGCCTGTCATCTTTTCCAATTGGCGGGAGGAGGTTTCGAGTCCCGCCTCCTCATGACTCACCGTTGATTGGTAAGCGAACCAGTCGTTCCGATTTCCCCGCCCACTCCCGCCGTCTCCGCCCCTTCCCCGGGCCGGGATCTCGCGGGAAGATCTGCGGCCGCGGTGGTGGCGACTGCTCGCTAGTAGGCACGGTCTCTAGGTTGCGGGCGGAGCAGGGCAATTTCTGCTCAGTCGGGCGCTAGCTCCTGGAGAAGCCGGAGTGAGCCTGCGGAGCTGGAGGCCTGGGCCGCCCCTTCCTCCGCCTCCTCCCCGCCGGAGCTCCTCACTGCTCCCGCTCGCTCTCCGGAGAGGCTCAGGTACGGGAGGAGCGGGGAAGCCGGGGCCGGGGACGGGCGGGGAAAGGAAACCGCCGGGGTGAAGGACCGCGCTGCCGCTGACAGCCTCCGAGCCAGCCCGGGGCTGGGGGGCGGGCGGGCGGGCTCTGGGAACCGGGGGCGACTGAACGAGCCTCGGCTCCAGTCGGCGGCTTTCGCGGGCTCCCACCTGGGCTGTGGGGGAGGCGGCTGCGGAGGGTGCCCGGGCTAGCTCCCGGGGAGGGAGGTTGGAGGGGCGTGCGCAACTCCGGGGCTCGGGACATCCCATGCCGCGTTCGGGACGCGGGCAGTCCCCGCCCCAGGTAAGGGGACACCTGGGCGGGGGGGGGGGGGGGCGGCTTTCGAGGCTTTCTTTTTTCTGCACCCCTCCCCCGGACTAGCGGGGAACCCTCGAAGGATCCCGGGGTCAGCGGCTCCCTGCCGGGGTCAGCGGCTCCCTGCCGGGGTCAGCGGCTCCCTGCCGGGGTCAGCGGCTCCCTGCCGGGGTCAGCGGCTCCCTGCCGGGGTCAGCGGCTCCTTGCCGACTAGACCCCCGAGGGATCAGAGTGGAGTCTCCAGCGGGAGGGACTCTGGGGGCCAGGTGGTGTGGGCGCCGGGCCGGGAGAAGAGCAGGCGCTCGGGCGGGACGCGCGGGGGGCGAACCCGGAGGAAGGTTCCGAGAGAAAAGTCCCGGGCTGAGATGCTGGTGCTTCCCGAAGATCAGGAGGTTTTAAAAGATTTAAAGCCAGCAACCAAAAAGGGAAGGAAAGGGGGAGAGGGGAAGAAGGGGAATCCTGTTCTGAGAACTTTAAGGATGACTAGAAAGCCGTCTCTTAAACATGGAGGTTTTCTTTCGAGGTTTTTCTGGACTAATTTAAGTGAAAGGCACTCTCCGGAAATATGCATAAAGTGATCTTTGTCGTGGCTATTCTGACTTAATGGGAAATAAAAAAAAATACCTAGTGTGTGTTTGTTTGGCTCTTGAAAAAACTGGAGGAGAATAAGCCACTGGGCGAAGTGTGGCTCGAAGGAAAATACTATCAGCATTTGATATCCCCCTAATAGGGCAAACCTGAAGTTGGGTAAATAGACAAATGTGAGACTTGCTGAGTCTTACCTGCTTTAGCGTTATTTTTTTTCCTAGTGGCAGTTACAAGCGTCACAATTCTGTGGCTCTGGATTTTAGGAGAACTTGAAACGTCGTCCAGGATGATCCTGGTCCTTGGAAATTATTTGGTAAGGTGGAAGAAATACGGAAAGTCTATTTTAAAAACTTGAAGAAATACGGAAAGTCTATTTTAAAAACTTGAAGAAATACGGAAAGTCTATTTTAAAAACTTATCAGCAAAAACTTTGCAATAGTATTTTTTTTCTTTTAAACCTTATAGTCCGTTTTCCCTCGTCTGAATGTCTGAATGATTTTTATGACAGAAATAGTTATAGGCCATTTCTGCAAATGCTGAGATAATTCTGAATATGAAGTAAAATGATTGCTTATCCATAATCCAAACAATAAGAGAGACTAGAATTTTTTCAAATAAATTCTCCTTTTTATGAAGGCAGGAGTAATGTCCAGTAAGCAAACTCAAATAAGAGACTTGCTCAAAAAAGTAACTCGTGCAACTTATAATCAAAGTTAGTTCTTCTGCATCCACGGTACTATATAATTAAATGCTAGTAATGGTGCTTGAAGGCCATTAGACTCATCAAAGAAAGATTGGACCATGTTCAGTGGAATTTCATTGTTTTAATTCTTTGAGAATTGGTCATCACAGTATTATATATGTGATAATTCAGTTAATTAGAACAACCCATTCCCCCAACAGTTGAGAATAATTTGGAGCCCAGTGTACTCTTTCTATATGATATTGATTTGTTTAATTCCAGCATTAAAATAATGGAAATCCACTAGTGCAGGAGTTCTTGAAATTTTTGGACCTCAAAGAGCTTTTGCTTATGTGGGATATGTCTTATCTGTATTTATCATATTAAAAATGGAAACATATTAGTGTTGCATCAGGGATCCCTCAAATGATCTTGTGAACTAATATTTTGTGAACAGCCACTTTTAAAGAACCTTATAAATAGTATAAATGATTTCCAATCCATTTTGCATTATTGTTGGGATTGGTATGTTTTCTATAGAAGTGTTTTTTTTTTTTTAAACATGAAACCATATATTTAAAACTTGAATTTAACCTGAAGGTTTCTTGTATAGAGTGTGTCTTTCACATTTAAGGAGGGGAAAGGCAATATAAATATAAATGGTCAATTCTGTGACAGCCCAGTAAAGATTTTGAAATAAACTTTTTACTTAAAAAACTGAGATAAGCATTATTTTAAAATTTTAGTTAAATCCAGTTATAGACTTACAGTTTTTCACTGAGACCATTTTGACATTAAAAAATTTATATTTAAAATATGTAAATATGCATTTGATAAAGATAAATTTTAGGTCTTTCTATTTTCTTTGATATTTTAAATTGTTTTATTATTAGTATTTGGGCTTGAAATGATAGTCTTGCAAGAGATGATTAGGACTTGTATCTCTGTTGTCTTAATAAAACAAAGTTTAGATGAATAACATTTTTTCAGTTAAACAATATATGCATCTAACAGGTTTTTCTCTTATGAATAAGATAGAAGGATTTTTTTTGTTTTAATCTAATTACTAAAATGGTAGTACCTAAAGAAATAACAATGTCCTCCAAATTAAAAAATAATAATAAAATAAATAGAAGTAAAGACGAGTGTGGGCTGAGATCTACCTTGAAATTTCATTGATAAGGGAATTCCTTAGTTTTAAGACTTGCTTAGTAGGACTGATTGTTGCCCTGGGTCCTACAGCCTGTAGGGTCAGAGTCTGGGGATGAAGCCACTACCCATAACCCAGCTGCTGCCTTTACAGTTGAACATCATAAGCTAATTTTACTATCATAAATAGCATGAAGTCTTTGTGAGTAGAAAGGTAAACAGATGGCAGATGAATTAGAGCCTCACTTCCTTTTTGACTTGCAGTTTTTTAAAGATGAAATTGTTTTTGTGCAATTCAGTGTGACTATGGGAAGGGTGTTGAACTTGCCTTCAGTAAAGTCCTGAATTTGAACCCTACTGACAGTTTCCTAGTTAAATGAACAGTTAAGTCAGAGCCTATGTTTCCTTATTTATAAAATGAGAATAAAACTGATAGTACTTATATGTAAGGTACTTTTTCTTAAATGCCTACTATTCTTGTTGTTTCCCTTTTAAGTTTCTTCAGGTACTTTCTTTCTGAGGATGGATGAAGGATTTTGAGATTTGGGTTCAGAAGAGGCCCTGAACCTAGGTGATCTTGGGCAAGTCCATTCAGCTCTTTGGAGTCCAGTTTTCTTATTTCTAAAAAAAGGGGTATAGATTAGAAGAGCCCTAAGGTCCCTTCCAGTTGTAAGTCTTTGATCCTTTGATCCTGGATGAAGTGTGATGCTGGCATTTTCCCCTAATTAATAAGTGTTAGATTTGAGATTTGAACCTAAATCTTTTTAACTTCAAGTTGAATTATGTTTTTCCGTTCCATACCCTGATAACTTATAAAAATTTCAGTAAAGTATAGTCTTGGAGGAAGTATGTTGAATTTGTACTTTGAATATCTATCAGGCCATTTAAATGGAAATAAGAAGCAAGTAGAGATATGCTACTTGATCTTAGAAAGGAGGATGGTGCTGGTTAGGTAGATGTGGATTAAAGTTGATATGCGAAAGGAGATAACCTGGAAAAGGAGACCTTGGGGTCATGCCTCTAATTGTTATTTTTTTAATAACATTAGTAGGATAATTTAGTTTATTTTTTATGGTTTAAGTTGTGTCCAACTCTTTGTGACCCCTTTTGAGGGTTTTCTTGGCAGAAATACTGGAGTGATTTGCAGTTTCCTTCTTTACTTCATTCATCTCATTTTACAGATGACAAAGCTGAAATAAACAGGATTAAATGACTTACCCAGGGTCACAAAGCTAGTAAGTTTCTGAGCCTGGATTTAAACTTGAGTTTATATACTTTAATCCCAGTATGCTATCCATTGTGCCACCTAGTTGTCCTGTTAAAGTTTACAAAATTCTTTAAATCAGTGATGTCAAACTCAAAATCGAAACATGTTGACTTAGAAAATCACAAATTCATATTATTCATGTTGCATTATATATATTTTGTTATTAAACATTTTTCAATTTAATTTGATTGGGTTCTCAATTAAGATACCTCTGTCTTAGTACACATAGGCTCATTTAATTACCCTGTTAGTACTTTGAAGTAGATATGAAAGATAATTTCCCCACTTTACAAATGAGAAAGTAGAACTTAAGAGTTATTTGTTAGCTTAAAGAGAGTTATATTGTTCATGGTCACATAGTTTTCAAGTATAAAAGATAATATCTGAACTCTTCTCCTCGTTGTAATTAGAATCCAGAGATCATGGTAAAGAGATAAAGAGAGCTGTTAGAACATTCAGGATCACAGGGGTAAAAAGAATCAGAATGATTTCGGGTCACAAATTGAAAAAAAAAAAAAAGACTTTGTCAACAGTGTGGGGTTATAGAAATTGAGGACTGAAAAGGGACATGACATTTAGCAGGTGGTTTCACCTACCTCCTTTTAGGAAATCTTTGTTAACTATATCCTTCATTGATCTCTTCCATCTTTGAATCTATTGCACTGTTCAAGTTTAGCATTTAATTGTTCATTTTTACCTCTGTTTTGTATTTCCATCCTAATTTATAGTTTTATCTTTAGCCTTGCATTGGTGACATAGGTCATTAATGTGTGCTTGGTTAGTTAAAGATAATGATACTAATTATGTATGATAAAAAAAAGTCTCCTAATGTTTGAAACTGTTTTTTGGCATAAGATTTCGTTAGCTTAGTTTAGGGTTTTTAAAATTTTTTCCACCACAACTCCTTTTCACTTGAGAAATTTTTAAGTGACCCTGGAGTAAATAGGTATACAAATCAAACATTTACTGATAATAAAACATAATTTCATAACTCACATTCAATTACAAGACTTCATATGATGTTGCAAACCACAATTTAAGAAGCTGGGGCTTAGACTATGTTTATTTTTTTCTTCTTTAAAACAAACCAAACTCAATTGTAGCGTGACTTTTTTCCTCCTCTGCTTTGTCCACTTATCCACCTTAATATATTAATTCCAGTTAGAATGTGGAAGAGAGAGACAACATCAAATAGTCAGCCCACTACCTGCCAGTTGCCCTGCAAAAAAGAACACATTCATTCGCTTGGAGTAGTTTTTCCCCTCAGTTATTTACATTGGATTTGGTCAGAAGACATGGGTCTTCTTGCCTGATGTTAACTATACTTTATTAAGTGATTTCTATAAGCTATGTGTAGAAGGTACTTCACCAAGAGCCTCAGAATTGTAATTGCATTTTTCTACTAGGATTTTAGAGCATTTAGAAAAAAAATTACTGTTGATAGCTTGCATTTCTTCCTTTGAGAACTGCCTACTTATATCCTTTGTCCATTATGTCTATTGAAGAATCGCTCCTATTAAAAATTTGAATTAGTTCCTTACATATCTTGAAAATGAAACCTTTATTGGAGAAACTTGCAGTTTTTCTCCCAATTACTTGCTTTCCTTATAATTGTATTTTATTTTTAGATAGTATTTTATTTTTCCAAATACCTGAAAAGATAATTTCCAACATTCACCTTTGCAAAACCTTGTGTTCTGAAATTTTCTCCTTCTCCCCCTCCCTCCCTCCCTGCTCCCAAAGTTAGCAAGCAGTCCAATATAGGTTAAACATATACAATTTTAAAAAAACATTTTCATATTTGTCAAGCTGTTCAAGAAAAATCCCATCAAAAACAACATGAGGGGGAAAAAGTAAACCAACAACAACCTAAAAAAGGTGAAAATGCCATGTTTTGATTTACATTCAGTCTTCATAGTTATTTCCTTGTAATTTTAATTTTCAGGTTGTGCTTGTGCAAAAACTTATTAATTTTAAATAATCAAAATTATTTGTTTTATCTTCTGTAATCCTCCATATCTTTTGTGTTTGATTATGAACTGTTTTCTCCATGGATCTGAAAGGTAATTTCTTTTTTGCTCCTCTTATTTATGTCAATCTCTATTTTTTGAGTCATGTATTCATTTGACTTAATTTTAAATATAGAAAGAGATGTTGGTCTATCCTTAGTTTCTACTAAGTTTCTTTCCACTCTTCCCAGTGTTTTTTGGTTTGTTTTTCCCCAAATGAGTTTGTAACCCACTAGCTGGGGTTTTTGACTATCAAATACTAACTAGAATACTGTTTTGTTTTTGTATATTGTGAGTGTACTTTGTTTCACTGATCAACTGTTTTATTTCTTAACCATTGCCAAATTGTTTTATGATGATAATCTTGTATTCAAGTTTGATCTGTGGTACTGTTAGGCTCTTTACCATTTTTTTTGTTTCCCTTGACCTGTTCTTCCAGAAGAATTTTTTTTTTCTAATTTTATAAAGTAATCCTTCAGCAATATAATTAGTTGTAAAATAATTTAGATAACATTGTCTTTTTTATTGGCTCAGTCTACCTGTAGTCATTTAACTTTATTTATTTAGGTCTGGATTTCTTTAAAAAGAAGTTTGTAGATTTTCCTTAAGTGTGGTCAGTTAACAAGTTTGTTATCTAATCTGTTTGAGTAGTTCTAAATGCTTCATCTGTTTTGCCATGTTGTATGAATCTTAAAAATCCTTTGAAATAAGTAAAGCACTTCTATATTCTAAAATGAAAGTCATAAGGAAGGATTCCTTTCACTGGAGCATAGGTCATATTATAGATTTTAAATATCCAAAACATTAGTTAAGTTATGGGAGAAAGTTCACTAACCTGCTTCGTGGAGAGAACTGCCTCAGATGTGGTATTAGACATTAGATTACATAAAAATTAAAAAGGACCTAAAAATGATTGGTATCTGGCCAGTGGCCCAGAAAGAAGAAAAGCAGGGCCTGGCAGCATTTGGCAGTAATTTTCTATAAGACAAGTGACCTTAGCTCTTTTTATTATTGAATTGATTCTTTGACAATTGGACTTAGTGCTGCTTTAATAAGGAAAACCAAATTTTTTAAAAAGAATTCAATTTTGTGGAGATTTCTGAAATATCAGAATATTGAACAGCAACTGGAGGCAAGGGAAAAAAGAAAGTTAAGGGAAAAGGTGTAAAGACTAAGTTGTGTTTGAAAAGTTTTAACCATCAACTTATAGCTTCTCAGTGAAGTCATGGAAAGTATACCAAAATCATTAACAATGAAAATCAGTGTTTGAACAATTGAAAATAAAATTAAAGGGGCTTCTCCTGCCTTTTACCCTCCCCAAGATAAAGCTTGACAGCTTAAGAGATGAAAAAGTGTGTGTGTGTGTGTGTGTGTGTGTGTGTGTGCTTTTGTAATATAAATTTGTTTTTTTTAAAGTATGTTAGATTTTCAGTTCTTTTTTTTGCATATAAAGATCTGGGTTTTCCTTTTTTTTTTTTTTGTCTCCTTTAATAAAGATCTTTTGGAGCATGACTTGAATAGCACTGGAATATGATGTAGATATGAATAACAAGAATCAGATATCATTTACATGCTTTTAATATTACATATTTTTGGAAAGGGTGTTTAAGGTTTTTTTTTTCCCCTTTTCTTTTTTCTTTTTCTTTTTTTTGCTGAGGCAATTGGGGTTAAGTGACTTGCCCAGGGTCACATAACCAGTAAGTGTTAACTGTCTGAGGTCAGATTTGAACTCTGGTCCTCCTGACTTCAGGGCTGGTGCTCTAAGGTTTTCTTTTAAGCTTTATATCCTTAGAAGCACAATTTTGTGGTTGCCTTTGGTTTCTTTACTCCATTCTACTTAATGTTCCATTTCAGAATATTTTCTTGATGTATTGCTTATTTGGATTCATCTTGTTATTAATTTGAATTTTTTATTGCCAATAGAGATTAGAAATTTTTTGTTTGTTTGTTTTGGTTATTGACCAAACTATCTGAAATTTCTAGAGAGGCCTGGCCACTGGCCCATAATTCTGTGACCTTGGATCCCAATCACTTGACCAAGGCTTAGTGTTCTGGCAGCTCTTTTAGACAGTTGAGACAAAGGGGCAGAGAAGTTTGCAATCTGTGTTGATAAAGAAATTTTCCTCACCTGGGAGTTCCCAACCCAGTGAAAATCGTAGAACCAGGCTTAATCCTATCAGCAGTAAGAAAAGCTATTGTCAGATCCCTCCAAATTTAAGAACCATTTGGATGTCCTGAAGCTGAGAAAGGTACTCTGGCAGATGTTGTGACCTCACTTTATCATCCTTGGTGTTTGAGATTTGGCTTTGTCCTCTGATCTACGCTCTGGATATTTGTGACTGCGGTGTGGTTCCATATTTTGGTCTCATTTTGAGTCTAGCCTTTGTCCTCACCCAGTCTTTTTTCCTGTCCGGTACATATTTCTGGATTTTATCAGTAGTCTCTTCTCTGGCTTATCATTCTGCTGTGTCTGCATTTGTAGCTCCTCCTGGCCAGCAGCCCACTCAGACATTGTGCTGGTCCTGCGCTCAAAACTTTGGCATCAACAGAGGATGGATCCCTGGAACCCTCACTTGGACATTACATAGCTCATCTCCTCCATCCATTCTTGTTTCTCAGGTGCCCTCTGGTGGTCCCATCGGTCACTGGCCCATTTATACCACTGAGGTAACCAATTAACTCAGCGGAATAGCAACAGTCCACATTTATTCACTGCTTCAAATGTCCTTGGGCCAGATAACATGAGTTCCTCACAGACTTGTATTCTTTTTTTTGTGAGGGAGTGAGGTTTTTTTTCTTTTTTTGGTAAATGTATATAGCTTGTGGTTTGCTAGTCCTCACCAGGGTCCAATATTCAGTTATTATTTTGCTCACAGAAACCTAAGTATATATAATACAATTAGCAACAAAGTGTTATGTGAAACAGAAATGGAATTTCCCCCTCTATTTTGAGCAGCCATTCCCCTGTATTAATCTTCCACCACCTCCCTTCCAGATTCCCCCCTAGAAACTGGCCTGTCAACTGTGAGCTCTGTCCCATAGAACTCTTGGAAGTCACATTGCTGTCTGCAGCTGTAACATTCTACAAAGCTCTGAACCTTTCAGCTCCTCCTGGTCACAGCCCCCCAAAGTCATTCTTTGCCTATGACTCTAACTTGGCTCTCTATGCTTGGCACATCATCATCTCGGTTCGGGTTCTCATCGGCTCCATGGACCACTTGCCATTTCTGCCCTAGCTGTTTCTTCACCATAATGGCATCCCTCTGCTATTGATAAAGTATTCTGTGGAAGTTTGAAGTTTTGACTCATTACTCTTAGGGGTTTGGGCCTCAAGGAATATCTATCTATCTATCTATCTATATTTTTAGGCCTCAAAGAATACACATACACACATAAACACACACATACATACATATATATATGTTAGTTCCTGACAGGACAGGCATGTGCTTGCTTGCTGTCTCATTCCTTGTGAAATGTAGGCTTCTCTTTTGATTGTGAGATCTTTCATTACAATCTTTTTCCTTTTTAAACTTAGCCCTTTGCACAGTGCCTGACACATAGTAGATTCTCAATAAATATTCATTGACTAACTTCACCTGACCCTTTTATGTCAAGTCTACAAAAGTTTACTGTGTTCTGGCAACAACCTATAGCCGCATGCATTTGCTGTAGCTCTTTTGTTTCTATTTCTTAGAATGTTAGAACTACAAAGCATATTGGAGATCTTCTATATGGTAGTTCTCCCTATTTTTGCTGATGAGAAAACAGGCTGAGAGGGGAAAAAAGGAGTTGTCTAAGGACCCACTCCTCATAAGTGGATTTAGCATTGGCATTAGAACTCAAACTTCTAATGAACATTTCTGAGCTCTTTCTACCATATATTGCTGTTTTATTGGAGCTGACAGATATAAAAGTGTTATATATATTGTAGTCCCTTGACTTTTGCAGGACCCTTGCCAATATGAAAAACTGAATAACTCTAGGCCCCAACTCAAACCTTTATTTTTTTTTTAAATAATTCTGATCATATTTATTTAATACAAGAAACAAGTAAAACAACACACTACACCCATTAAAAACAGTTGCATTTTCTTTGGGGCACAGTATCTTGAACACTATACAGTGTCTTTGGAGCTACAATATAGCTGCAAGTGCTTCACAGATTTCCTTCTATGAAAAGCACAAAATCACTATGGAAGAAATCACATGTTAGAGACTGAATGGTAGAAAGATGACTAGCTACACACAGAGAGAATGCTTAGCTCTTAATTCATTGGTGCACTCAAACTTTTAACAAAATTTAAATGCTTATAATTGTATGTATATTGTAGTAAATGATAAAATAAAATTAATCATATCCAGGATTTATGCATTTATGACAATTATTTTTTAAATTTTTGCTTACATGTGTATATTTATGATTTTCCAAAGTATGCCACAAATCTCTAAAAAATTCCCATTAAATTTACTCATAGGCAGCTCATGAATAACCCAAACCATGCATGTAAAATTTGTGAATATTTTTCTTTTGAGGGATGATTCTGTATAGAGATAATAGATATATTCATATAATGCAGATTCATAACCCGCACTATACATCTAAAACTGAAAAGGGACCTCAGAAGCCATCTGCCAGCTATCTCATTTTACAGAGAGGAGATTTGTTCAAGTTCACACAGCCCACAGTGGAGATAGAATTTGAACCCAACTCCTCTGATTGCAGAGTATGTGCTGTATTTAAAAACAACAAAAAAACCACATTCACTTTTCCAAAGGAAACAGGAATTTAATTAGTTCTTGTGTTGAAAGTGCCACAGACTGTATTTGGAGTCCTTCTGAAATATAATGGCATAAGTATCCTCCTTAAAGTAAAATGTTTTCCTTTCATGTGGTAGTCTCCCCCGAGTTTTCTAAAAAAAAAAAAAAAAAACCCAGTCAGTATAGAAAGATGAAACTGAAGAGGTTATTGGCTTCTGGGTGACTTGGTTGTTTAAGAAAGATCAGACTGTTCTCTTCACAGAAGGATTTCAGAAGGGAGAACTGAGTACTTTCTGTGTTTGAGGAATGGGCATTGTAGATGGATATGGGAAAATGGAAAAAGGAACCATCTCAGTGGTTTAGTTTCATGAAGTATGCAAAACTGAAATGTGAATTCAATTTAGCAAAGTAGGTTGAAACAAGATATGTCAGGATAAAATATTTTCCCCCCAAAATAATAATATGCTAATGTTTTTGAATTGCAGACCAGAGTCAGATCTGTGCTTTGAGAAGATGATTTTGGAAGTCATTTTGGAAGAGTATAAATTAGAAAGGAGGAGAGACTAGCATCAGTGAGACCAATTGGGAAGTTATAGAATAAGCAAAAGGTGATGATACTTGAACTCTATGGGGGTGGCTGTGGAATTTAGAGAAGGAAGCATAGGGAAGGGACTGGGTATAAGACATACTGTGGAGAAGTAGTGCTAAGGCTTGATAACTGATAGGAGAAGGATGTGATAGAGGACAAGTAAGAAATGACTGTGATAATAAGCTAGGTTCCTAAGAAGGGTCAAATGGAGGAATCAGAAGAAACAGTAGGTTTACAGAATAAGCTGGGAGTTAGGAAGAGGTGGATTTGAATCTTATCTTTAACACATTAGATACGTGACCATGGACAAATCACTTGCTTTCTTTGACCCTTACTTAGTTCTTCATCTAATGGATCTAATAATACCTGTAGTAACTATTTCACAAGGTATTTAAGAGATAAAATATATAAAGTGTTTGTACATTATAGGTGTTTAATGTTGCAATGGAGTAGTTCAGTTTTGATTATATTGAATTTGAGATGCTTGTGGAAAATTCTGTCGGACATGTCTTGCAGCTTGGAGGAAATACAGAACTAGAGTTTAATGAAGAGATTGAGGCTGTAAATATTTGTAAGTCTTCTGCATAGAAATGATTTTTGAAGCTATAGAAGTCAGTGAGAACACCAAGGAAGATCCTACAAAGAAAATAAAGTTAATGATAGAACTTACAAGTGAGAAAATTGAGATTGAAAGATGAAGGTATTTTGTTCAGTTTTTCATGTGGGCGATAGCAGAGTTGGGACCACAGTTCAGATCTTTATAAAGAGATGGAATTAGATGAATTTTGAAGCCTCTTCTATCTCTAAATCCTTTATCCTGGTTTTTTCCTTACACAGTAAGAAATCATTGGAAAGTTTTGAATAATAGAATAATGTAATAAATAGGTACAGAAGTATTTTAAAAATCTACATTAAAATTTTAAGTTAATTTTTTATATTATTTACAAACTATGACTCTGAAAATTTAATGTATAAACATATATTGAATTTTATTTTCTTTAGCCCATGAACTATAGAGATCAATTAAACTAAATGACTTTTCAGTTATCAGAGTAATATAGATGTGACAAAAGGCAGTTCTTTATAGAACTTATTTAACAGTGAAGCAAACATTTTATTACATCAAAGGCCTATAGGTTTTTTATAAATTATGTAATTTATGTGAAGACATGCCTTGAAGCAGGAGGTAGATATCGTATATGTATTATGCTACATAAAGATGTATTATCATAATATTTAGCTGTACTGTATACGCTAACTTTAGACAATTTAATTTGGTCTCACAAAGCCATAAATATATAGTGTTATAGTATTTGCCTCTGTTCTTATATTCTTTCCTTTTTTCTTCATTTGCATTTCCCCATGAAGAATGAGTAAATTCTTCCCCTTCTTCCTTGTGAAAATTTTTTTAAAAAGTTTTCCTTAAGACAGTATGGCCTGCTTCATAGTATGTGGGAGCTCACCAGTCATCTAATCAAAACTTCTCATCTTTGAGATGAAGGTACTGTTGCCCACAAAAGTGACTTTCCAAAAGTCACATAAATGGTGGTCCTGAGAACAAACATGTTGCTTCCTCCATAGTGTATATCGTGTCTTTCCTTTTATATAACCACACTTTAATAAAGGCAGGCCCTCATCTCTTACCTGGGTTATTATTATGGTATCTTCTCAATTAGTCTTTCCTGCTGACTTTCTCTCTAATGTGCCCTCCCTGTAACTGCCAAGTTAACATTCCTAAAGCATTGATCTGACCCTGCTTGAGATTCTGAGAACTGTTTGGAATTTTGTTGAGAGTAACTAAGAAATAGCCATATATTCGTTTGATCTGACAGTTCCCCCTACTAAGCAGACTAGTAGGATGGGTGCTTGTGGGTGGGGTGTGTATAGAGAGTCTTTCTCTTTCTTCCTTTTCCCCTTCTCTCTCTTCATTCTGTTCCTCTCCCCACCTGAAACAACAGGGATGTTCATTGATCGAGGAATGGCTAAACAAATTGTGTTATATAAATATAATGAACCTATAGCCTATTAAAATTTTAGGGTAGAGTTACCAGAAAAAGGGCATTAGAGCACTGACCCACAATTCTTTCACATAGATCTAAAAAATACACCAGAATAAGTACTCATTGCAAATCCAAGAAAAAATTACAGTGAGTCATTTTTCCAAAAAAGGGAAGCATAGAGAGACAGGCCTCTATCTGGGAATTAGGTCTATCTAGTGATACCTACAAAGAGCATTCTGTCCCAGGGAAATCTTTATACTAGGGCAAAAAAGAGGTCTCTGATCCACCATAGAGGAACCTGACCTTGTGGCTATTGTAGGATCTGGTAACAACTGGCAACTATCCAACTCACTACCCAGTTCTGCTCACAGACCCAGGGCTGACTGAGGAGGGGGAATAGTGCCCACTAGTTGCACAGGATCTCAGCTGTGTACTCAACCATAAACAAGTTTAGAAGTAAGCAGCAGCTCAGTAGCTCTGTCTAATAGAGTTGGTTCTAGTTCCCACCCCATTCTGAAGTTTGCTCTGAAATAACCATAAGGTATAAATCCTGGACTAAAAGGGAATATGCAGTTCTGTCAGTCTGGACTAGCAGAGCAGTCAAGGTATCTGATAGTAGCTGATTAACTAGCAGCAGTCTACTGTCACTCCAAACAAAGTATGTTCAGACCCAAACCTAAGTCAGGATTTTGTAGAGCTCAGATCAGCAAGTAGAATCAGTAGGACTACCCTATATATATCAGATCACTTTGGGAGCACTAAAATCTTGAATGTCTCCTGCCTGGGCCCGAGATCCTGAAATAATGCTATATACTCATTATGCCAAGAAAGCAAAGGCAGGACCCACATGGACCTTTCTTCAAAATGAAGTGTGCAGAGTCCATGTCTAATGTTAAGTGTAAAGCCAAGAAGTAGACTAAAAAAATGAGAAGTGGGGGAGGAAGAATCTCATCATAAAAATCTACTATAGTGACACAGAGCCTCTCAAAATATCTTGAAGAGTGACTTTAAACCATCCATAGGCAAAGTCTCAAAAAACAGCTTGGCACAAGTTCAGTTAGAATTTCTGGAAGAGGTGAAGCAAGGATTTAAATTTTTTTTTTAAACATTGTTAAATGAAATGACTTTTAGAAGAAAACAATAAGAAAATAAAAGTTTAGAAGAAAGAATTGTAAATAGAATAAGGAGCAAGATACAAAGCCTTACCCAGGCAACAAACATTCTGAAAATTAACATAGACTAAAGAGAAGTGATAATAACTACATGAGATATTAAATACTAAAAATCAACATTGAAAAAATAGAAGAAAAGGTATTTTATGATAAAAACAAGTGACCTGGAAAAGTGATCAAGGAAAGATAATTTAAGAATTAATTGGACTTAAAGCTATTACAGAAAAAAATAGACTCAATGTTTCAAGAAATCAAAAAAGAAAATAGTCTCATAACTAGAGAGAAAAATAGAAAAGTAATCCACTGAATGAAATTCCCCCTAAATGCTATATTTAGGAATATTATAGCCAAAATCCAACGTTTTCAGGTCAAAAGAAAAAGTAAGCAGCTAGAAAGAGAATTGAGGAGCCCTAAGATTTCATAATTTAGCAACCACTATCTTAAAGGAGCAGAAAATTTGGAATGAAATATTCCAGAAAGCAAGAAATATGGGCTTTCAACCAAACATAATTTGCACAACCAAACTTAATAATCCTTAGTGGGGATGGGAAGGCAAGGAAAATGCTCTTTACTGAAAAAGAGAACTTTAAAGCATTCTTGATGAAGACTAGAGCTACATAACTTTGAAATACAAACACAGGAGTCAAGCGAAACATGACAAAGAAAACTTGGCCAGTGAATTATAAGGAACTAAACTGTTTCCACTCTTATGGGGAGATGATACAAGTCACCCCTTACGAATTTTTCATCAGGGATTATACAAATGAAAAGGGAAAGGAAGAGGGGTATATTAGGAAGAAGGGATTTGGAGGATGAGGAAAATTATCTCACATAAAAATAGTTTGGTATATGAGGGAAAGAGAAGGAGGGATATGGGTGAGAGGAAGGTAGATTAAGGGAAGCTCTAATTTCAAGCAAAGCAAGCTCTAAAGAGAATAGGTCTTCAAGGCTCTTAAAGAAGGAATAGTACCTTTTTTTTTTTTTTTTTTTTTGACTTGGGTAACGTGGGGTGTTTTTTTTTTTTTTTTTTGCTTAACTACATGTTTGCACTAAGGAATTTTGTTTTCTCAAGTGAGAAGGCGGTGAGAGGAAAAAGGAAAGATGAATTTTGATTGGGAGGGGGAAATTTAATGAGCATTGATCTCACAATAATACAGATCCAAAGAAGTTTCATATGTACAAAATATTTATATTAGCTTCTGTGTGTGTGTGACCACGAACTGGAAACTCAGGGGATATCTATCACTTGGAATGATTGAACAAATTGTGGGACTTAGAATTGGTTAAGTTTACTTTTGTCATGTTTCTCTTAACTCCTGTGTTTGTATTTCAGTTTCCATATAGCTCTGGTCTTCTTTGAGAATGCTTTAAAGTTGTGTCTTTTTCAGTAAAAAGCATTTCCCTCCCCTTGGTACCTCCCTACCCCCAAGATTATACCAGGTTTGGCTGGGCAAATTATTCTTGATTGTGTGTAATAAAATAAAATTGTTGTGTAAGAAATCAGGGAAAAAGATGATTTCAGAGTGACATGAAAGGACTTATATGAGCTAATTCACAGTGAAGAGAGTAGAATGAGAATAATTTATTCCAGAGGACCAATGTTAAAACATGGTATTCCTCTCCTAATAGATAGGTGATGGAGTTAGGGTGAAGAATGAGAGATATTTTTGTATACACCCATTGAGAATATTTGATGTACTTGACTACACATATTTCTTAGAAAGATTTTGTTCTCAATTTTCATTTTCAAATGGGCCTACCTCCAAGTAGGAGAAATAAATTAGATTTTTGTTCATTTAAAAAAAAAAATTAAAGAACACATCTAAAATCAAATTAATTTTAAAACATGTTTGAAGCTTATTTTAAGTTATTATTTATTATTTTATTTATATTATTATTTTTAGTAATTCTCATAATCAAAATAAAAATTTTTATTTACAGTATTCCTTGATTTCCCTGTACCCTGTACCCTTTTAATACTGTTGACTACATTCTTTTTCTGATATTTTCTCATCCCTTGAATTCCTCGACTTGGACATTTTTCTTCCTATCTCATAAATTGCTCAACATCTTCTACCCCTTCAATATGGGCAGCCTCCCAGGCTGTCTTTGGCTTCCTTTACTTTTATATTCCCTCCTTTGACATATTCATCCATTCCCAAAGTTTGTTATAAACTCTTTATAACTGATTCTCAAATAATTAACATTTGTATGGCACTTTCAGGTGATTTATAGTAGGTAGAAGTAGATGTATTTATATATTAACTCATTTGATTCTTACAACAATCCTGTAAAAGAGGGTGTGTGTGTGTGTGTGTGTGTGTTTCCAGCCCTTTTCCCTCTCCACAGCTAAGCTTCAGATATGATCTAACCCAAACTGAACTCTGGTTTCCTCCTGACTCTCCTGAATTTGTATGATATAATTGCTCTTTTTACCTTTTTCTACACAATTTTGCTTTTTAGAATCACCACGATACTCAGTTTATCCCCAATCTGTCTTTCAAATTACCCAATTACTGACAGTCTTAACACAGTTTACATTTCTGTATATATAAAAAAGTAAACAGTTTGATCTTATTGAATCCCTTCTAATTGGTCTTTTATATTTATCTTATATGTTAAAATTTCCAATAAGTTCTGGTCTTATTGTGACAAAAAACTGGAAGTTTCTCAATTCATTGAATATCTTTTTTTCCCCCCACTCAGGATAATACTTATGTTTGCTGCATAAATTATTTTTGATTACAAGCTCCAGTTCTTTTGTTCTTTGATAGTGTTCCAAGACTTGCAGTCATTTAGTGTAGCAGCTGGTAGGTCTTGTGTAATTCTAATTGTGGCTTTACAGTATTTGAATTGTTTTTTTTTTTTCTTCTTGGACATATTTTCTTCTTAACCTGGGAGTTTTAAAATTTGGCTATGATATTTCTATAGGTTTTTCATTCCGGGATCATAGGTGGTGATTGGTGGATTTTTTTCCCTATTTCCATTTACACTTTTTGTTCTAAAACTTCAGCACATCTTTCTTTGATTATTTCTCATAATATTGTATCAAGATCCTTTTTAAAATTATTTTATTTTATTTTATTTTTTGACCAGTAGATGTTAAATATATTAAAATATAAATTAGATACACAATAAGTATACATGATCAAACCATTATTTTACAGTACAAAAAGAATTGGACTCTGAAATATTGTACAATTAGCCTGTGAAGGAAATAAAAAATGCAGGCGGGCAAAAATATAGGGATTGGTAATTCAATATAATGGTTATTAGTTATCTCCCAGAATTCTTTCACTGGGCGTAGGTGGTTCAGTTCATTACTGCTCCATTGGAACTGATTTGGTTGAAGATCCTTTTTTTTTTTAATGTAGCTTTCAGGTGCAGTAATTCTTACGTTTTCTTTCAAAATTTATTTTAATTGAAAAAACAAAGAGTAAGAAAAATGGAAAAGGAATACAAAACAAAATAGAGCAAAAAAAACATTACCATGTGCATAGCAAAACATCAGGGATGATTCAAAAAATACATACATACACACATACATTTTTTTGAACAATTTTCCAGATAAGTTGTTTTTTTCCTATGCATGTTTCAGATTCTCTTTTATTTTTAATTTGCTTCCCTTGTCCCAATTCTAGTTTTTCTTCCTTAAGATTCTGTATCTCTTTTTCTAATTGATTGACGTTTCATAATTTTCTTGGATTGTTTTTATTTTTTTCTAATTTTCTTCTCAGTCTCACTGATTTGATTTTTAAAGTACTTTTTAAGTTTTTCCAAGAATTCTTTTTGAGCTCATGACCATTTGATATTCATTACTTTTTGGGGTAGGAGAGGCTTTTTTGCTTCAGTTTCCTCCTCTAAAAATGAATCCAAGGCTTCTCTATCCCCATATTAGCTATTTTTGGTTGGGCTCTTTTTTGATTTATTCATTTTTGGTTTTAGCAGCATGTTATTGTAATCCCACCTAGTCCTAGGGCGTAGAGGAGGATATCTCTGGCCTCATGTCCTGTGTTGTTTTCTGTGCTTTGTCCAGGGCCCAACCTTAGCTCTCCTTATCCCCTCCAAACTGCAGCTGGGCTCCCATACTTACCTCTCCTGTAAGTAGCCATAGCCAAAATGTGCATTCACCTTGCTCAGATGTCCAACCCCCAACACTGTGAGTGAAATTCCTGTGACTGAGGATGCCTCAATCCAGCTATTTCCAGGGCTTATTATTTGTTGTTTCAGTGGAGGTAGCCTGGAGATTTTTGCACTGGTTGCACTTCACTCAGGCCCTGGTGTCTTTCCTCAGGTTGTCCTCCAGTTGCCCTAGGAGGACCCCTGTTTTGTCCTAACTCTTATTTATTTTTGCTGTTTGGTGTTCATCCTGAACCCTATTTTGTCCTTTTTTGTGGAGGGAATCTGGAGAGCATGAAGTTTTCCAACCTACTGTGCCACCACCTTTCTGGAATCTCCCCCCTCTTTCTCTACTTCCTCCCTGTATTTCAGTCCTGATGAAATACCTAGTAGATAGCAAAACCCTGATGTCATTTAAGGTCTTTCCCTCACAGGATTGGTTCTTGTATACATACAAGAAGGCAATCTTAAGTCAATCTGTTTTTTATTTTATTTTATTTTAGCAAAGTCTAAAAGTTATGGACTCATTGCACAATACTTCTGATTGTTGTTAAGCACATTTTGATTGTCATAATCTGATTTGTTGATATAACAATTGATGGACATAAATCTATTGTAGAAAGAGAGCAAATTATTCCTAAAAGTCATGATTATTTCATCAGGCCCATTATATAGGAAAAAACTAATCTTGGTTACTATACTTAAATGATGTTGCCCATTTTGGTTATAAAATTAGTAATAGTTTTTAGGAATTGATGTACCTTTTTATTTTTTTTGACAAAAATTCAGAATATGTTCTGCATATATTTAGTATTTTAAGATTTATAACTGCATATGCAGTCTGGAAAATTTTAAAAGATTTAACATTTTTATATAAACATTCTCATATTTTGCAAAAAGCTTTTTTGACTTTTTCAGATTTATGACATGACTTTTTTTCCATGAGTATTTTTAGTGTTCAAATTGTTGCATTTCAGTTTAAGTTCCAATTTTTTTTTTTTAATAATTATAACTTTTTATTGACAGAGCCCATGCCTGGGTAATTTTTTACAACATTATCCCTTGCACTCACTTCTGTTCTGACTTTTCCCTTCCCTCCCTCCACCCCCTTCCCTTGCCAGATGACAAGCAGTCCTATACATGTTGAATATGTCACAGTATATTCCTAGATACAATATATGTGTGCAGAACCGAACAGTTTTCTTGTTGCACAGGGAGAATTGGATTCAGAAGGTAAAAATAACCTGAGAAGAAAAACCAAAATGCAAACAGTTTATCATTTCCCAGTGTTCTTTCTTTGGGTGTAGCTGCTTCTGTCCATCCTTGATCAATTGAAACTGAGTTAGATCTTCTCTTTGTCAAAGAAATCCGCTTCCATCAGAATACATCCTCATATAATATCGTTGTTGAAGTATATAATAATCTCCTGGTTCTGCTCATTTCACTTAGCATCAGTTCATGTAATTCTCTCCAAGCCTCTCTGTATTCATCCTGCTGGTCATTTCTTGCAGAACAATAATATTCCATAACATTCATATACCACAGTTTACCCAACCATTCTCCAATTGATGGGCATCCATTCATTTTCCAGTTTCTAGCCACTACAAACAGGGCTGCCACAAACATTTTGGCACATACAGGTCCCTTTCCCTTCTTTAGTATCTATTTGGGGTATAAGCCCAGTAGTAGCACTGCTGGATCAAAGGGTATGCACAGTTTTATAACTTTTTGGGCATAATTCCAGATTGCTCTCCAGAATGGTTGGATTTATTCACAACTCCACCAACAATGCATCAGTGTCCCAGTTTTCCTGCATCCCCTCCAACATTCGTCATTATTTTTTCCTGTCATTTTAGCTAATCTGAGAGGTGTATCTCAGAGTTGTCTTAATTTGCATTTCTCTGATTAATAATGACTTGGAGCATCTTTTCATATGGCTAGAAATAGTTTCAATTTCATCATCTGAAAATTGTCTATTCATATCCTTTGACCATTTATCAATTGGAGAATGGCTTGATTTCTTATAAATTAGAGTTATATTTTGGAAATGAGGCCTTTATCAGAACCTTTAACTGTGAAGATGTTTTCCCAGTTTGTTGCTTCCCTTCTAATCTTGTTTGCATTAGCTTTGTTTGTACAAAGGCTTTTTAATTTGATGTAAGAAAAATTTTCTATTTTATGATCAATAATGATCTCTAGTTCATCTTTGGTCACAAATTTCTTCCTCTTCCACAAGTCTGAGAGATAAACTATCCTATGTTCCTCTAATTTATTTATAATCTCGTTCTTTATGCCTACATCATGGACCCATTTTGATCTTATCTTGGTATATGGTGTTAAGTGTGGGTCCATGCCTAATTTCTGCCATACTAATTTCCAGTTATTCCAGCAGTTTTTGTCAAATAATGAATTCTTATCCCAAAAGTTGGGATCTTTGGGTTTGTCAAACACTAGATTGTTATAGTTGACTATTTTGTCTTGTGAACCTAACCTATTCCACTGATCAACTAATCTATTTCTTAGCTAATAGCAAATGGTTTTGGTGACTGCTGCTTTATAATATAGTTTAGATCAGGTACAGCTAGGCCACCTTCATTTGATTTTTTTTTCATCAATTCCCTTGAGATTCTCAACCTTTTCTTCTTCCATATGAATTTTGTTGTTAATTTTTCTAGATGATTAAAATAATTTCTTGGGAGTCTGATTGGTATACCACTAAATAAATAGATTAGTTTAGGGAGTATTGTTACCTTTATTATATTTGCTCGGCCTATCCAAGAGCACTTAATATTTTTCCAATTATTTCAATCTGACTTTATTTGTGTGGAAAGTTTTTTGTAATTTAGCTCATATAATTCCTGACTTTCCTTTGGTAGATAAATTCCCAAACATTTTATGCTATTGACAGTTATTTTGAATGGAATTTCTCTTTGTATCTCTTGCTGTTGGATTTTGTTGGTGATGTATAAAAATGCTGAGGATTTATGGGGATTTATTTTGTATCCTGCAACTTTGCTAAAGTTGTGAATTATTTCTAATAGTTTTTTTTAGTAGAATCTCTGGGGTTCTTTAAGTATACTACCATCATATCATCTGCAAAGAGGGATAGTTTGGTTTCCTCATTACTCTAATTCCTTGAATCTCTTTCTCGACTCTTATTGCAGAGGCTAGCGTTTCTAATAAAATATTGAATAATAATGGTGATAGTGGGCAACCTTGCTTCACTCCAGATCTTACTGGGAAAGGTTCCAGTTTTTCCCCATTGCATATGATGCTTACTGACGGTTTTAAATATATGCTCCTGACTATTTAAGATTTTAGCATCAATATTCATTAGGTAGATTGGTCTATAATTTTTTTTCTCTGATTTCAACCTATCTGGTTTAGGTATCAGTACCATGTCTGTGTTTTAAAAGGAATTTGGTAGGACTTCAATTCCTATTTTTCCAAATAGTTTCTATAGCATTGGAGTTAATTGTTCTTTAAATGTTTGGTAGAATTCACGTGTAAATCCATCTGGTCCTGGGGATTTTTTCTTAGGGAGTTGGTTAATAGCTTGTTCTATTTCTTTTTCTAAAATGGGACTGTTTAGGATATTTACTTCTTCCTCTGTTAATCTGGGCAAGCTATATTTTTGAAGGTATTCTTCCTTTTCATTTAAGTTGTTGAATTTATTGGCATAAAGTTAGGCAAAGTAACTCCTAATTTGCTCTAATTTCCTCTTCATTAGTGGCGAGTTCTTCCTTTTCATTTTTAAGACTAACAATTTGATTTGCCTCTTTGCTTTTTTAAATCAGATTTGCTAAGGGTTTGTCTATTTTGTTGATTTTTTTTCATAGAACCAACTTTTAGTTTTATTAATTAATTCAGTAGTTTTTTACTTTCAATTTTATTGATCTCTCCTTTTATTTTTAGAATTTCAAGTTTAGTGTTTGGGGGGTTTTAATTTGTTCCTTTTTTAACATTTTTAGTTGCAAGCCTAATTCATTGACCTTCTCTTTCTCTATTTTATGCAAGTAGGCCTCTAGAGATATGAAATTTCCCCTTATTACCGCTTTTGCTGCATCCCACACATTTTGGTATGATGTCTCATTATTGTCATTTTCTTGGGTGAAGTTATTAATTATGTCTGTGATTTGCTTGCTGTTTCACTCAATCTTTTTAGTAAAATTATTTAGTTTCAATTTTTTTTTGTTTTTTTTTTTGGTATTTTTGTTTATTTGGTTGGAAAAGGATGTATATATTTTTTGCATTTGAGTTTAAGTTTTTGTCTAATTATTATTTTTGTATAGGTTCCATAATGTGAGAAGAAAGTGGTTTTCTGTTTTTAATTTTTCAAAGATTATATATTAATTTTTTAGTATTTTTTGTTTTACTTTTTCTTTTTTTTTTGTTTATTTATTTTCTGAAATTAAGGTTGGGATTCCCACTGTTTGTTTTTGTTGTTTTTCTTGCAGTTTTTTTTTTAAAATTTATAGTACCCACTTGGGTGATATATGTTTTTTTGATTTGTTATTATTATGCTTTTGAAATATGTGTTCTTATTTTTTAATTAGATGTTTTTTTTTGTTGACGAGATAGGTGTTTTTTGATTACGGTTATGATTTTAATTTTCCTTTTTGTATGCCCTGCTTGGTGTGTTTTTAAAAAATATTTAGGTTTTTTTAATTTTTTAATTTTCCTTTTTGGGGGGGTTCCCATTTAATTTATGGTAAAAATTAAGTATTTTTAACCCTGTTTGTGTTTTCCCTTTTCTTTTTATTTCCTTTTAAATTGAGGCTTTTGTTTTTTTAAGTTTTTAGTATCCCTCCCTTAGGTTTCCCCTTTTTTTTCCCTCAGGTTTTTTTTCCCTTCCCTTGCTTTTTTTTTTTCCTTTTTTCCCCTTTTCCCACTTTTCAATGAGTTGGGAGAAATATAAATTGAATTTTTTTGGAAAATTTGATGGGTAAGGTAATATATTATCCCCTATTTTTCCTGTAATGGTTTTTGCCTTTTGTGAGTAAATACCCCACTTTACCTTTTTCGGTAAATTTTTCCATCTAGTTTTGGGATAATGTTTTTTTTATTTTTAAGAAATATAGTTCCCAAATTTTTTTTATTTTTTGGTTTTCTTGAGTTTATTTATAGATTAAATTTTTGTTAAGTTTGGTTTTTCATCAAAATAGGTGAAATTTGTTATTTTTTTTAAATCATTTCTTTGGAAAAGATGTTTTTCTGGTGGTGTTTTTTGGTTGAAAGGTTTTGTTCAATACATTTCCCCTTTGATCCTTTTATGGGCTGCTAGATCCTGGGTAATCCTTATTGTGGCCCTATATTTGAATTTTTTTTTTTTCTAGCGCTTGATTTTTTTTCCGTTGTTATAGTTCTGGATTTTGGCCACTATATTTTTGGGTTTTGTTTTGGATCCTTTAGTGGTGATTAGAATTTTTCAATGTTATTTTTTCTTTTTCTTGATTCTGGGGAGTTCTCTTTGATAATTTCCTGGAAAATAGTGTCCAGGCTCTTTTTTTCATCATATTTTTCCGGGAGTCCCATAATTCTCAGATTGTCTCTCCTAGACCTATTTTCCAGGTCTGTTGTTTTCCGAAGAAGGTATTTGACATTTTTTCCCATTGTTTCATGTTTGGGGTTTTGCTCAACTGATGCATGGTGTCTCCTTGAGTCATTCAATTCCATTTGTTCGTTTCTGATTTTCAACAAAGTATTTTCTTCACTCACTTTTTTTATATCTTTTTCTAATTGTCCAATTGAGTTTTTAAGTGAGTTGTTTTGTTCTATGGAATTTTTTTCCATTTCACCAATTTTATTTTTTAGAGAGCTATTTTCTATTTCCAGTTCACTCATCCTATTTTTCAACAATTTGATTTCGTTATTCACTCTGTCTTTAAGTGAGTGAGATGACTTTTCCAGACTCTATTGCCAAACCTCCCTTTCCCTTTCCCATTTTTCTTCAGCTCTCTTGTGAGAGCCTTTTTAATTTCTTCTATGAGAGTCATCTGAGCTGAGGACCAGATGATCTCCTCCTTCAGGGATTCATCTGGAGTCAGTCTGTTTTTAGTCTCCTCAGGATTTAGAGTCTGCTCTCTGTCCGTATAGAAGCTGTAAATGGTTGAGGTCCATTTAAATTTTTTGCTTGTTTTGTCAGAGAAGAATCAAAGACAAAATAGCAAAGGAAAAAAAAAACCCAATGGAATCTGCTTTGTTTGGGGGTGGGGGGCCTGGGTGGTGTTACCGAGCTTCCTCTACAGGCTGCAGGGGCAGCAGCGAGGCACTAGCAGGACTGTGCTGTCCCTGCGCTCCGAGATTCTCAGAGCAAGCTGAAACACAGTGGGGGAGGGGTGGCCAGGCCCTGAGAAACTCCAGCTGTTTGGGTTTGCATTCTTCACCCCCCGGTGTTTTTAGCTTCTCTGCTGGGCCACTGACTTGCTGCTGGGGCAAAGTATCCAATCCTGTAGCGAAGCTCTCCCTGCAGAGACGGCTGAGATCACACCCCAACCCCCTCCGGTCTGCTGGGCTGTGAGCTGCCTGCCCTCAGCCTGTGCCCCATCTAAAACCGTCCCGCCCTCGAGCAAAAACAGACCTTTGCTGGCTAATCTCAAGGATGTCTGCTCTTGGTAACTGTGTTTTTTTTGTTTTGTTTTGTTTTGTTTTCAGTTAAGCATTAATTCAAAGGCTTGTAATGAAATAAATTCTGAGAGAAAATGCAGAGCTTACACAGATGTGTGCTTCCTCTCCGCCATCTTGGCCGGAAGTCCTTTAAGTTCCAACTTTAAAAAGAATCTTAGTACTTTTAAAGTGGTAAGCCAAAAATATAGAGCATAATATATTATTAAAGTACTGAGAATAGCATCTGGTGGTATTTTTCACCAGTGTAATTAACCTTGAGGTTATTAAAACAGTGGCCTTACTAGCTAAGTATAATTACTTGAGATATATGTGATAGAGAATTGGTTCATAAGATTTTAGAGTTCTTAGGGACATTAGAGATCATCTAGTCCATATCACTTTGTACTTTGAACTATAATAATAATTAGTTTATATCACTGCAATGGTCCATTTGGGTCTAAGAAAGAAAGATGGCTCACTCAATGGAACTTATTAATTATAAGATTTTGAGGATAAAATAAAGGATACTCTGAGGAATTAGGCTGTTTTGAAAAATAGCCACCTGGGCTCCTTCTGTCAACATTGGGAATGAAAACAGCATGATGAGCAGTTTAATTAGAAGATAGTCAGACTGTAGATCATCTTGAGTGGTTCCTGAACTTTGGGATTTAAACCGTTTTTAAAACCATAAGGTGAACAAAGGAAGTTGATACCCTTTTAAAGTTCATCAATATAAGGCAAACATATTCTTGGGGATTGTATGGAGTATGTTAAAGTTACACAGAGTTATTGGTACAATTTTTTCGGGGGTTAATGTTTACATTTGTGGATTCATCATTTTTCCTACTTGTTTATCTGTGCACATCCTATGTCTTCCTCTGCAGTGATAGTCTAACACACACTAAACCCGATATGACTTTAATCAAACACTGCTTTTTAAAACAGGTACAGTTCTCCCCTATTAGCTCAATATTTTAAATGGATATTTATCGATAATTTTTGTTTCGACATGGTCTGAATTTCCTACTCTGACCCCTATCTACAAAAGTGTCATCCCTTATAGCAAAGAATTTTTAAGTAAAAGAAAGGCAAAAAAAGGGGGGGAAATATATTTCCAGTAGGAAAGTAGGAGGAAAAATCTGAAAATATGTGCAGTTTTTCTGTCTGTTGGGTTCCAGAAAAATATTGAATCCTACTGAAGGGCATTCCTATGGGGGAAGACATATTGAAATGGAGACCTTATAGTAGGTGTGATCCTTAGGAGGTTATTGTATAGGAAAACCACTTTCTTTTATAGATTTTGAGCCTCCATAGACAACATTCTGCCTCAGTAGAAGGGATATTTGAGTTTTGGGGAGCTAGGAAACTTCTAAAGAATAGGAAAAAGAAGAGATTACATGAAAAATGGGAAATAGCTTGATCATAAGGATGACACAAAATAGAACTGGATATACAATTGGATGCCACAAGGTAGAGTTGGATTATACAATTTGGGACTTGAAAACTTTCATTGGGGGGAATTTTTCTATCTTCTTAAAACAAGTTATATCCAAATGGTCAAATTTTATGACTCTACATATTTAAAAAACTTTTAATATATAATATGTTCTTTTACTATAGCTATTTGTTTTACATGATTTGGCATGGAATTTACAAGACCCATGTTATATATTCTCTAATTCTTTATCATGAAACTGTATTATATTGGCTATTAATTGTACATTGGATTTTTTCCAAGTCTAGCCTTGATTATAGATCATAGGGGTTTTTTTTAATTATTTAATTTTTTTTTTAATTAAAGCTTTTTATTTACAAAACATTTGCATGAGTAATTTTTCAGTATAGACCCTTGCAAAGCCTGTTCCAGATTATCCCTTCGTTCCCCCCACCGTTCCTTAGATGGCAGGTAGTCCAATACAAGTTAAATATGTTAAAATGTGTTATACCCAATATATGTATACATATTTATACAGTTACCTTGCACAAAAAAAATCAGATCAAGAAGGAAAAAAAACCTGGGAAATAAAACAAAATGCAAGCAAACAACAACAGAAAAGAGTGAAAATGCTATGTTGTGCTCCACACTCAGTTCCCATAGTCCTCTCTCTGGGTATAGATGGCTCTCTGTATTACTGAACATTTGGAATTGGTTTGAATCATTTCATTATTGAAGAGAGCCACGTCCATCAGAATTGATCATCATATAGTTTTGTTGCAGTTTAATGTAGATCATAGGTTTTCAGTGGAATTCAAATCAGGGAGGTTCTCAGGTCACTGAAGCTTGTTTTTGTTTTTGTTTTTTATTGTTTTAAGATGTGTTAAGTTATGAGATATGTTGTATAATTCCATTTGGGAATTTATGTAATTCCCAAACAATTCTGCTTCTCACTATATTAGTATATTTTTCAGAATTATCATTCGTACAATGGGACAAGATTTCCAAACCCACTAGAAGGAAAAAAAAATTTCAAAATGTTTTTTAAGTTAGATGTTTTATAATCTTGAAAATGCAGTTTTATTTGGATTTCTGATAATACTTTTGGTATAATTGAGAATAAGTTTCATCAATAAATTACCTTTTCCTAGCCTTAATGTTCCAATCTCTACTTTAGGTTGCCAACAATAAGTGTTCTTTTATTCATAAAAGTGGTTTGAAGCTATTTTTTACACTCTGTTCTAACTTTAATAAGAAGAAAAATGAAAATTGTGTGATTATATGATAGCATCAAAACTATACTTGGAAAATAGGTTGTTCAAAGGTGTACTTAAAAGCCAAGATAATTTGCTCCACTTTTGAGGAGCCAGAAATGATACTTCCCTCTGACATAGCCCTTTAAGAGTCTTTTCTTGACTTCTGAGGATTTCTGGGTAT